>NC_041389.1:498544469-498582089 GCF_002162155.2 Triticum dicoccoides
GAGGGGTCTAGGGTTCGAGGGTCGAGGGTTCTAGGGTTATAGCTAGGGTCGAGGGTTCGAGGGTTCGAGGGTTGTCGAGGGTTCGAGGGTCGAGGGTTCGAGGGTTGTCGAGGGTTCGAGGGTCGAGGGTCGTCGAGGGGTCGAGGGTCGTTTGCCACTAATATATCCATCTGTCATGTTTGTATAATAATTGCCATGTTGTAATATTTGTAGAAACTATGGAGCACGGCCGAGACGAGGAAGCAGAACAGGTGTTGGGGGACATAATCGCAAACGAAGGTGATGTCATGTCATTTCTCAACGAAAGTGATGGTCTGGAAGGAGAGGGTGAAGAAGGCTACGATTACCAAACAACCGAGGAGGAAGGACATGATTATGATGGCTCCGGTGACCGAATGCCGCTGCAAGAAGGAGATCGTGATGACGGTTCTGGTGACCGAACCGAGTCCGGCCAGGTATATATATATTAATTAAGCCTATGCTGACTAGCTAATTGATGCATTCATTGTTTTGGTATCTATACATATTAACTCTCGTCTTTCTTATTTTTTCTAGCCCTCCGGATCGAGCTCAACTTTGGTAAAGAAACGAGGCCCGAAGAAAAAGTTGGGCCCGGATGAAAGGTTCACGATCATAGCAATTGCACCCGATGGCCTACCGATTGAACCCCTTCGGACCAAGGAGGCATTTAGTGCTCAGTGCGGGGTTCTTGTTAGGGACATGATCCCGATCAGCATCGAGCTATGGAATCATCCTAAGAAGGAAGAGCTTCAAGTTTCTTTCATCGAAGATGCACAGAAAGATGATCTTCGGAATGTGCTGAAGGTAAATTTCACCCTACCGGAAGAGGAGGATCCGGAGAATTCAGTTATAGAGCCATTGATCAAGTCCGGTGCTCTCAAAAAGATGGTAGATCTATTCAGGAGGTGGAAGAATGATCTGAAAGCAAAGTTTGTCGACAAAAAGAAGACACCAGAATTCACCGGCCGGTATGAGAAGATCAGAGATCAATGGGATGCATCTGTGGTCAACAAGACATCGGAGAGGTGTAAGAAGATGTCAGCGACAAACAGGATAAATGCTGCGAAGAAGGTGCATCGCCATCGCACGGGGTCAGGTGGCTACCTCAAAGCCTGGCCGTTGTGGGCCAAGGATGAGAACGACGTGCTTGCTACAGGGGTTGAACTAGAGACATTGAACTGGCAAGACCGTCCAAGGACTTGGTTCTTCAGGGTTGGCGGAACCTTGGACCCTATAACAGGGAAGTGCGTTTGGACGAGCAAGCAACTGCGAATACCCGTCACAAAGCTTCGGGAGTATATCGCTACAGTGCAGGAAGGAAGATTCGGTCCAGATAGAGAGAAGGACGAGCTCACAATGGCCCTCGGGAGTCCTGGGCACCTTGGACGGACACGAGGCACGCCAGGCTTCGTTCCGTGGAAGGTTGGGTTTCCGGACACGGGCGGTTACAAAACCCAGAAGAGGAGGAGGAAATAGGAGCATAGCGAATTGTAGGAGCTGCATGCAAGGGTACGGAAGCTAGAGGAACGAGAAGCAGTTCGAAGCAAGCAACCTGCCGAAGCTACCCCTGAAGCTACCCCGCCATCTCAGCGGAGAAGCAGTGTGGCTTCCATCGAGCCGCTTCAGCTGGAGCCTGTCTTCACGGCTCCTGCTAGCTACCCCGTGGATGCTATCACGGAGTCTCAACAGTGCCACCTTATGACGGAATGGCAGAACTACAAAGTCAAGGCGGCTGTCGGCTCTGTTGGACCTACTGAACCCGGCACAACTTTTCACTGTCGTCCAATTCCAGAAGGATATGCTAGGGTGATGGTGGAGGAAATAACGGAGGGATTTGAGGAGCTCGTGCTTGACCACCCTACCGGTGAAGGGGAGACTAGGCTGGGGTCTGCTCTGAAGACTCCATGCCTATGGCGGAAGGAGCTCATCAACCTTTCGAACTGGACGCCTCCGCCTCCTCCTCCTCCTCCGGCGAGTCAGGGCACTCCGCCTCCTCCTCCGCCTGCTCCTCCGGTGAGTGATCATGGCACTCTGCCTCCTTCTTCGGTGCATGGAGGCATTCTGCCTCCTTCTCCGGCGCGTGGAGGCACTGCACCTCCTTCTCCGGCACGTGGCGACACTCCGCCTCCTTCTCCGCCTGAGCCGGCGTGCCCGACCAGCCAGCCTCCTCCTTCTCTGCCTCATCAACAAAGGTGGAAGAGACCCGCCGCCGCTTCGGCTGCTCCGGCGCGTCGTAGTCCTTCTCCTGCGCCTTGTAAGCAACAAAAGAAGACAGCCGCAGCCGCTCGGCCTGCTCCGGCATCTAGCAGTACAGCAAGAGGCGGGAGGCAATACAGATACGGTCCATCTCTCAAGACTCCAGAGAAGTTACCATACGAGATGACCGCAGAGGAAAACAAGGAGATCTGTCAAGCCTAAGTGAAGGACTACATTGAAATGCAAAGAGCCAAGAGACATCCACTTCCGGAGGAGAAGATTGATCCGGTGAAAGTGAAGCGCACTTTGGATGCCCTGCAGCGACCATCACCGTCTCTGCTGCAAACCAACTATGAGCGCATTACCAAAAAGACATATAAGGAAGCGAAGCGGTCGAGAAGTACTTGCAGTGACAAAAGGTTACAAGAATGAAGAACTGGGAAAAAATTTCCCCAGCTCGGCGAACAAGAGAACCAATCGTGCCCCCCACTCAAGGTGTCTAGCGATATCATTGCTAATCATCCGGGGATCTTGCCCGGTACCAATCCCGGAGATTATGACGATGCACATTTTGATATAATGGAGGTGGACGAATTCAAATACGAGTACGGGAAGCCTCTCGTCAAAGATGGAACTATTCTAACAATGATGATGCGAAGATTCCATGATTGGTACATGGAAACCTGCAGAAAGTTTCCAGGGGAGAAAAAAAAGGATACTTTGACGCTGAAAGTTAAAGAGGATCATCACGACCTCGTTGGAATTGAGCAGTTGTCTGTTCCATTTGAGGAGTTCTTCAAGTTTTTCAATCAGAAGGCCCTCGATAAATTAACGGTCACTTGCTATTGTCTGTAAGTACTACTTTTGTCATTAAGTCTCTCTATATAGCTCAGCTCTTTCATTGCATGTATATATAATTATCCTCACTATATTATGCAGGTTGAAGATCGTCGAATGCATAAAGGCTGAAATGTATGGTATTGGGTTCATTAACAAAAATCTCATAGATCAATTTACGGTTACATCTCATGCCAAAGAAACCGAGGAGAACTTGGTACGGTCGTTGATAATAAATCAAAACAAAGATACAATACTCTTTCCTTACAACTTCAAGTGAGCGTTACTGTCTTGTGCATATTCAGTTTCCCTTAATTGTTACTCGAGGTTATGTAATTGATGAGTTATGCATGCGTGCGCAGGTTCCACTATATTCTCCTAGAGATTAAGCTTGAGCAGGGACTAGTAAAAGTCTTAGACTCGAGATGAAAAAGATCCCTCTGAATATGCGGACATGTCTAAAATGCTCGAGAAGTAAGTTGAATCGATCATTATCGCGTCATATTGGCAACTTTGTTCATTTCATGATATCAAGTAATTGTTTTATTTGTCTTCCAGGGTTTGGAAAGTATTCACCGCACAATTTTCGGGACTGTCGCGGGAACTGCGATGGATTTACCCGAAAGTAAGTACTACTAGCTAGCTAGTTCCGGGCATCTCCTGTTGATTCTAGATACTTTCATCAATGCCCATTTATAATGCTTCATTATCAGTTTGATTGACCTCTATTTCTCGTAAAGTGCTTGTGGCAGGAAGCCGGGAATAATTCCTATGGATACTACGTCTGCGAGTTCATCTACAACGCGACGGCCAAGAATAGGCGGGGCTACTCTAAAAGACAATATAAAGTGCATAAGCAAAACTATTCACAAGTTTATTTTATTACCATCATTTCTATTGAGTTTCATTCATATATATGTATTGACCCTCTTCTTTAAATTAGATGTGGGAGATGCGGAATGAACTCCTACCACAAGATCGCATGCGAGCAATTCAAGAAGAATTGGCTGGATTTTTTCTTGTCCACGTCATCAATAAAGCCGGAGAATACCACCATGCATGTGAAAGTTGAGTTCATATGTTAGGGTATTGTAAGAGATCTTACACATTGTATATATATATATGTAGCCAGTAGCATCGGATAGATATACGATAACTTGTTGTTCGACCAATCTCTCAGAGAAGGAGAGGTCGATCACTTCTGTATATTTTCATGACGATCTTCTGTACTTAATAGTTTCCTTCATTTTCTTATAGCTAGCTAGCGCGTCGAGTCCTTTCTATACGTAGCGTCGACCAAGCACGGAGATAAGAGAGGACACTTTTCTCTATTAGCTAGCTAACACAATATATGAAACCCCTAAATTAACCCCACAACCCCCCCAACCCCCCACCCCCTCCCATCTTTCAGAAAAAAAAACCCAGCAAGACTTTTGGTCCCGGTTGGTGGCACCAACCGAGACAAAAGCCCCCCTGCCTGGGCAAGCGGCAGCGGCCACGTGGAGCCCCCATCTGTCCCGGTTCCTAGGCGAACCGGGACTAAAGGGACAGGGCTTTAGTAACGACCCTTTAGTCCTGGTTCTAGAACCGGCACTAAAGGCCCTTACGAACCGGTACGAATGGGCCTTTTTCTACTAGTGTAGATAAGAACTTTGGAGTGATTCTTTATCGCACGTTGAGGGATGGTTATATGATCCAATTATATTAGCATTGTTGAGAGATTGGACTAGTGAAAGTATGAACCCTAGGCCTCATTTTCAAGCATTGCGATACTGTTCATGCTCACTTTTGTTACTTGCTACCTTGCTGTTTTTTATTGTTCCTATTATAAAAATCAATATCTACTATCAATACTACCTTGTATCACCATTTCTTCGCCAAACTAGTGCACCTATACAATTTACTATTGTATTTGGTGTGTTGGGGACACGAGAGACTCTTTGTTATTTGGTTGCAAGATTGTTTGAGAGAGACCATCTTCATCCTACGCCTCCCACGGATTGACAAACCTTAGATCATTCACTTCAGGGAAAATTGCTACTGTCCTACAAAACTCTGTGCTTGGAGGCCCAACACGAGTCTACAAGAACAAATTGTGTAGTAGACGTCATTTGACTTTTGAAATTTCCTACACGCACTACATTTAGGAATAGAGGGAGTAGCTGAAAGTGTTCCTCAGCTCATTTCATTGTACTTCGATGTCCTTTTACAAAAAATGGAAACTCAAACTCTTAGTGTCAAAATAGTATTAACCATAAGTTGAATTTTACTTTTCTGCATTACTTTTTCAATTTTTCCAGATTTTTCTGAGATCCATAGATATTTTATTTTTATGAAATATAAAAACAGGTGGAAACATGAACTCACATTGGGCATAGTAGGTTAGTTCAAAATAAACTTCAAAACATTGCACAAAAACATACAATAGTTATAGTATGTTGGAGATGTATCAGGATCCAACAAAAGGTATTGTTGGGATCTCTTAATGAAAGTCCCTATGTTTGACTTGGGGAGTGGGTCCCGCCTGATACGACTGTCGGAGATAAAAACTAGTAAATCTCAAGTAGGGGGTCCCGATCTGGTAGCCTTGGCACGATGGTAACAGGAGGCACAATGTTTACCTAGGTTCGGGCCCTGTTGAGGAGGTAATACCCTATGCCCTACTTTGATTGTATTGATATGATGGGGTACAAAGTATATGTGATCTACCACGAGATCGTATGTAAATGTATTCGTACCTCTACAACCCTAGCACCTCGATTTATATAGATACCAAGGGTCCTACGAGTCACACATAAGTCAGTAGTATTTAGGGGCAACCATGTCGGGGACTATCTCTAAGTCTTGGAGTATACACCAAGTCTTGGGATCATTCTCTTTGGTATTCTTGGACCAGACGAACGAGGCCCACCAGTTGATGGGCTTAGGGGGGGGTGTCCTTGGCCCAACCCAAGGGACTGGTAACCGACATGCCGAGCACTTCCTAATCCAAGACTCCATCAATGACCGGGTGCAGTAGTAACAATACTCCTCGGCGGTGCCCGGTTCCTCTGTTGACGATGTTCCACTCATGGAAATTTTTAATTCTTGGTTTGGATCTTGAACTCACTCTTACCCCCTCCCCCTTTATCCATAAAATATGCAACAACCTGCCAAAACAAGGGGATTTGCACATCTTTGCTATTGCTAGTCATTAGTAAGAAAAACTGAAGTGATATACTGGGAAACTTCTTATGAATATAAAGATTAAATTTAGGAACTGATGAGTGTAAAATAAACTTGTCATGAAGTAGTGTACAAGCCAAGTCCCATACTCATTTGATGCTTTCCTGACATAAGAGTAAGTCCCACTCTGATGCAACCGAGCTTATTGTAAAATCATCCACATTTTGATATTCACTATTGAATAATCCTTATTTCATAGGGTTACAAGTAAGGGTGTACATCGTATACGAGTTTCATACGTGTATATTGAGCTTGTCACTAGTAATTGTACGAACTATCTTAGGCTGCCGCAACCTTGACAATTCAGACTTAAGAGATTCATTGTTGTCGATGGTGCCCCTTGGGAGCCCACCGACCCCGTTGTTGCTGATATGGAAGTCACATAGACTTTAATCTATCTCTTAGTCTTGCATATGTCCTTTCATTTATTCTTCTCGTCCACCGCTATCGCCATAGTTGCATTAACATCAATGAAAAACTTGCCCGCAACATTCCACGTTCTCCCTTCATCTCCCTCATCCATGTTCTCAGACTCCCCCTTCTCCAACACCAACCTCTTCTTTGAAGACTTCTCACTGTCAGCATCTGACTCTCAAGATTTAATCGGGATAGAAGTTGTGTCATCAAATTTCTTTTTCACTCTCATCAGTTTCCTCTATGGGTCCAACCCCCAATCATGATATGATACTCTACCCCTCACATGACGTTTGTCTATCCTATCCCCTATGCCGCCTCCCGACACCTTGCCACGTCCTCTTCCCTTATACACCACATGGTCGTGCCAAGTATCCCTATTGGCACGTGGCAGATTATAACACTTGGGCACTGCCTTGTTTGCTCACTGGTATCACACTTGTAGTGGGTGTGGCCCATACGGCTGCAGGCACCGCAAAATTTGGTCAACTTCTCATACATCGCAAGGTAGAACTCTGTTTTGTGTCCCTAATAATTGTTACATACTTCTTTAGGGGTTCATTGACATCCAGCCACACTCTAGCTCTCATGAAATGCCACACACCTTCGAGTCCAGACTCAACCTTCACCATTTTGCCACCTACGAGATTTGTCACCACCGACTCAAACATGTAGCGGCACGACAGACTGTGTATTCGTGCTCGTACAACCAAGCCATTAAGTTTGATTGATTCGAGTGGCGATAGACCGTCTTAAGGCTAAATCACGACTCTAGGTTGCTTGACAACCAAAGGCCTTCCTCCTCACTCTTTACTCAACCACCTTGTTAGAAGCACTGGACGATGAACGGACACTCCTACACAACCATGATCTTGATCTCCTTTGTCGTGGGACTCCACACAATGCACATGCTTGCAATGAAGCCCCACACGTGGTCCCCCCGGCGCGCTTAAGCAACATATCATCGAACTATTTTCCGCCGAGAGGAAAAAAAACCCTAGACACCCCCAACAAGGGAAAGGAAAAGAAAAAAACTCTCCCAAGGCGGTGCGTATTTTGACAGCGAACAGGGCAGCCGCTGGCGCCGTACACGTGAGAATCAAGCTAGCCGGGCATCGTGTTCCGATTCTTTCGCCCTAGGCTGACTTTCCCCCTTTCCTTCCTCCACCACGCGCGTGCCCGCCGCAGCGCAGCCCGTCCCGAACCGCCCCGTCCGGACAGCGAACGGAACGGACGGCCCCAAACGCGCCTGGCCGACGCGAAACACCGACGCCGCCGTGTCCGCGGAGTAAATTCTACGCGTCCCGGCCAGGCCGGACCCCGTCAGCCTGCGACTCCCTCCCGAATCCGCCTTCCCCAGTCAGCCCCGCCCGGCCGAGCCCTAAGCCACCCCTCCTCCTTCCTCCCTCGGTCCCTCCCCCGTCCGTCCACCTATAAACGGCGCCTCCCTCCTCCCCCCCACACATCCCGCACCCACCATTGAGAGAAGCAGCAGCACGAGCAGCACATGTCACAAAGGGCTAGCGTCCCACACTCCTCCTGCATAGCCTTCGCCCTCCATTCCCACCTCCTCGTGTCCTCTGAGATGTGCCCCAGCTCCTACTGGGAATAGAATAGCCTCGCCCAAATCCGACACCTTTTTTTGTTTTTGTTTCCTCTCTTCTTTAGATTTTGTTTCTAGATCTTTGGGGGTCTCGAATTCGTCCGTCTGCGAGGGGGAAGATGGGCGTCAAGGGATTCGTCGAGGGCGGCATCGCCTCCATCGTCGCCGGCTGCTCCACCCACCCGCTCGACCTCATCAAGGTCCGGATGCAGCTGCAGGGGGAGTCGTCCGCGGCGGCGGCGGCCGTCCCGCAGCCCGCGCTCCGCCCGGCGCTCGCCTTCCAGGCCGGGGCGCACACCGTGACGCTCCCGCACGCGCCGACGCCGGTGTCGAAGCCCGGCCCCATAGGCATCTGCACGCAGATCCTGCGCGCCGAGGGCGCCGCCGGCCTCTTCTCCGGGATCTCGGCCACCATGCTGCGCCAGACGCTCTACTCCACCACGCGGATGGGGCTCTACGACATCCTCAAGAAACGCTGGACCCAGGAGAACGCCGGCGTGCTGCCGCTGCACCGCAAGATCGCCGCCGGCCTCATCGCCGGCGGCGTCGGCGCGGCCGTCGGCAACCCGGCCGACCTGGCCATGGTGCGGATGCAGGCCGACGGCCGCCTCCCGCTGGCCGACCGCCGGAACTACCGCAGCGTGGGCGACGCCATCGCCCGGATGACGCGGGACGAGGGCGTGCGCAGCCTCTGGCGCGGCTCGGCGCTCACGGTCAACCGCGCCATGATTGTCACCGCGTCGCAGCTGGCGACCTACGACCAGGCCAAGGAGGCCATCCTGGCCCGCCGCGGCCCGGCCGCCGACGGGCTGGGCACGCACGTGGCCGCCAGCTTCGCCGCGGGCATCGTGGCCGCGGCCGCGTCCAACCCGGTCGACGTGGTCAAAACCAGAGTGATGAACATGAAGGTGGCGCCGGGCGCGCCCCCGCCGTACGCCGGGGCCCTGGACTGCGCGCTCAAGACGGTGCGGTCGGAGGGCGTGATGGCGCTCTACAAGGGGTTCATCCCCACGGTGTCGCGCCAGGGGCCCTTCACCGTCGTGCTCTTCGTCACCCTCGAGCAGGTGCGCAAGGTCTTCAAGGACGTCGAGTTCTAATGCAGTGCAGACCACCGCACGGCGCGGCACCATGGATCCATGATGATGACGACAAGAAGCTGCTCATTGATGCCGCTGCTGCTAAGAATAACTAGTAGTACTGCTGGAGAGATTTCTCCAGTTCCTGCCTCCCATTGTATTTGGATGAATTTGCTCGATTTTGAATGGAATTCTCATTTTTAAATCTTGGGCTATGAATGTCAACTTTGAGAATCTTCTGCTAGGAATTGTCAGCATTGACAAATACCAATTACTGAATAGACTATTACTGGCATGCTTTCAATTAACTACTGATTTAAGAATTCTGAAACGGTAGTATAGTAAGCAACAAGGATGTGCTGGCAGTGCAAGCTAGAGGATTGTTTAGCAGTAAGATGTGCTGCAGACTTTGCCCCTCGACTTATTACAAAATACTCCACTGCTGGAGTACGCACAATGGAAGATCTGTTTCTCTCTCGATCAGCTTTAACAGGGATATTCTTGATAGTGCCTCCACGGCTCCTTTATCCAAAAAAGAAGTCCTCCACGGCTCAGCGGAATATACCGTCACGACAAGCATACGCCTCAGCAGTAACAGTGCCGGCAGGAACAGATTCATGCCAAGTAGACACGACAGGCACGAGAACGCTATTATCATCCGCCCGAATGGCACCCGCCTCGGTCCCAACCTCAACCTCAGAGCATCTCCACTCGTTCGGTTCCTCAACGCATAGGCCGGCGCTCTTTCGCACGCTCGCCTGACGATTTTTAGCGCGATCTAGGTCCCAGCCACGCCCCCAGGTGCTGTTCTTAAGGCGTTCACAAATTCAAACTTGGTCCATTCTCGCTCCCAAAAAACGCCACAAGTCCGGCGACCAGCGCCACAGTTCGGCGATCATCTTGCCACAGTTCGGCGGTCAAATGAAAAGTTCGGCGTAAAAAAAGAAAGGACGCATAGGCAATGCATCAAACGGCGGTGTCGGCCTCCGGCGTAGGAGGAGACGGCATGCGCGGGCTGGGCGGCGTCGGCGCGGCTTTTGTGCTGCTGGGCGTCGTGGAGGCATCATCACTCGGGCTTGGTGGCGCCGTCGACGGCATCTGGTTCAGGATGAGGCCGCGCTCCACCAGGTACCACGCCTTGAGCTGCCTGTCGTCGCTCCGGAGCATGCCCGCCCGCCCATCAGGAAAGCCAGGTCGGTGTTCCGTTTCTTCGCGGTGACGTTGGTCCGGAGCAAGTCGAGCTTGACGGCGCTGTTCGTCATCAACGCCGACCACCGCGCCTCGGTTTTCTCTTCCCGCAAGACGGCCCGGGTCTGGGCGTCGGCGAGGCAATGCTCGATGGACTCTTGCACACGTGCGGTAGCCGACTCGGCGTGTTTCGCCTTCTTGGCCCCTCTGTTGCCGTCCAGGCGCCCGTCGGCCACGCCCGGCGTCAACGTGTCCGGCTTGTACGTCTCCTTGGCCTTGGCGAGGGTGCACCGGACATCCTTCCACTTCTCGCACTTATCGATCCGCTTGAAGACGTGCAGGTACTTGAACTCTTGGTTGTTGTTGTCCTGGCGAAACATGGCAAACATCCACAGCAGCTGCGCCGGAACATTAGTCGGCGGGCGCGCACACGGCGAAAAGGAAAGGGAGAGACCGGCGTGCCATACCTGATCCTCGATGCTGGCGCCGCTCTCCGGGCGAGCCATGATCTCCTCGAGGATCCCATGCCATTTGTTGCACGCCGTCTAGATGAGACCCAATGGTTCGCCATTGCCTTCGACCCGCTCTGCATGTAGACGCCTTTGAAGCAGGGGTTGACGAGCTTGCGCTCGTCGAATTCGGCCTTGATGCGGTCCCAATACGTGTCGATGCTCTGGTTTGTGCTAGTGATTGGGTCGAGGCAGACGACTTTCCACGCTTCGGCGAGACACTCGTTCTCCTTGGACGCCCACTTGATGTGCGTCTCGCCGGTCCTGGCCGCCCGCTTCTTCTTCTTCTTCTTCCCTTTCCTCGTCGGAGCAGGCGCCGACTCTTCCTCCTCCTCCTCCTCTGGCTCTTCCTCGTCGTAGTCGAGCTCGCCGTCCATGTCGCCGTTGAGGTCCATTGTGTCGTCTTGGGCAGTGAACTCGGGGGAGGAGGCGGCGGTGGCCGAGCCGGTCGTGATGATGTCTTCCATGTCGGGCTCCGTCGTGTCGGTGTCGCCGAGATGCGACGAGGAGGCTTGTGAGAAGAGCAGCGTGCAACGGCGGAGAGGTGGCGTCGGGGAGGCTGCGTAGGCCGGCGGAGAGTAGGTGTACGGAGGGCACTGCACGCCGGCGAAGGCGGGCGAGGGCGTGCGCTGGGCCGGGTGATCATGGGGGAAGGTGTGTTGGGGTTGAACCCGCCGTGCGCGTCGCCGTCGGCGTAGCCCAGCGATGGCGTGCAGCCCCAGGGTTGTGGCGACGACGAGAAGCTGGCCGGAGATCCGACGCTTTCTGGCTCCAGGACGCGTACGGGCTGTGGCCGCCGGGCGGATTCATCATCCCCACGCGAGCCGCCTCGGTTTGTTCGGTCGAGCGCTCCGCCTGCTCCGCCACTGCCGCAGCCGCGAGCGCCGCCCTGTCCGGGCCTTCTTAGCATTCGCCCTGTTCCGTCGGTCGGTGATGACAGCCTCCCGGCGCTGAACTTCCGCCTTTCAGTCGGCGTTAGACATGCCCGGGGCCTTGGACGGCGGCGCCCTCTGCTTCCTCTACTTCGGCTGGGTGGCGGTACCCGTCACGGCGCGGGGGCCACGTACTTCTTCGGCGACATGGCGGCCGGCTGGGAGGGGAGGAGGTGGAGTTTGGCGGGAGGAATGAAGAATGAGAGGAAAGCCAAGGGGAAAAGCGGGAGGAAACGGCGGAAAAAGGGTCTCCTCTCGCTGACAGAGCGGCCCCACGCCCCTTTTAGCTTCTGCCCAAACCGGCGCAAAAGAGATCCTGGAAACGCGACTAGCCCGATTTTTGACCACCGACGCTAAGAAAACTCCTTGGGGGCCTGTTGGGGCGTGGCTGGAGATGCTCTCACGAACCATGCTTCATAACTGGTAGTAGCAGCACATCACAGGATCCCGTATCCGAATTTTCAGCGAAAAGAAGCATCAATCAGCAAGGTATCTCCCGGGCTGCAAAGCTACGCATGTTACCGGACCTAATTTCATGATCCCGAAAGCCGGCCACCACCAAAAGCCGGCCATAATGGTGGCGGTAAGTGCAGTTAAGGTTGACAGTGCCGTGCCGACTTTCTTGCGGGCGTTTCCACGGCGGCGAAACGGTCCGGCGATCGACCACCAGACCAGGACTTTTAAGCAACCATCAGCAATCACCATCAGGGCTTTCCAGTCGGCAAATAAACAACGAGCTCCATCGGCTCCAGCAGAGTCCGTCCGGCACTGCTGGAGCACTTATGATTTTTTTACAAAACCTAACTATCAGGATCATCATCCCCTATTCTTTAGGGAAATGGTTGTCACTCGTGGCACACAGTTGCCTTGTGCTTATGTCCGCTTGCCTTTTTTTTTCTCTTGCGAAGAAAAATCGCAAAAGGATAAAACAAACATATCCTGCCAGTGCAGTGCACACGAAGACACGCTAAGAATGCAGCGAATGACGCTGAAGCATGTGCCATGGATTTGGATGCAAGGGAAATCTTTGCCTTTGGTGGTGCTATCCTCATCCCGGACATGTAACAAGAAACGGAGTCTGTCTGTGAACTCGTGCTGGTGGGTTCGTGGAAAGAATGGACGAAAAGCAAAGCGAAGGAGCAGAGGGATGCAGAGGTCACACCGGCGAACACGACTGTTCTTCAACATTTATGCAAGTGTTTTCTGATTGGCAGCACCTTTAGATCAATATACATGGGAGAGAACCATCAACACTGCGGGGAACTAAGGTCATCTCCACGCTGACCTTTAAACTGGACACTGTATTTGCGCAAGCCAACCATCCAACCATAGCCGCAAACATCCGCCTCTATTTTTTTAAAGCCCACAAGCTCTAAATAACTGCATATCAAATCCTAGTCTATCTAAAAATGTGTAAATGTGATAGTACTTTTAATTTAAATATTACAATCCAACAAAGTTTTTAAATTAAAGTAGTTCAAGCTTGAATTCAACTAGCACATATGTACTCGTTGTCCGCTTCAACCGCCTATAGATGCTCAATCAAATCTTCCGTCAGTTGCTTGATTCCGAATTTGTTGATGCATTTAAACAAACTCATCAAACATGGCCGATTCTACTCTCGAAGTTCGATAGAATCACCCATGTTCTCAAATTTAAGAGCTGAGGCAGCATACTCACCCTCATCCTCCACGATTATCTTGTGCATGATCACACAACATGCCATCATCTCCCACAAGGTCTCTAGATCCCATTGTTGTCCAGGTCCACGAACAACTGCAAAACGGGCCTGGAGAACTCCAGATGCCCTCTCCACATCTTTTCTAGCTGCTTCTTGTCTTTGGGCAAAGTGAGACTGTCGGTGTCAAAACAGGCGGATCTCGGATAGGGGGTCCCGAACTGTGCGTCTAGACGGATAGTAACAGGAGACAAGGGACACGATGTTTTTACCCAGGTTCGGGCCCTCTCGGTGGAGGTAAAACCCTACTCCTGCTTGATTAATATTGATGATATGAGTAGTACAAGAGTTGATCTACCACGAGATCAGAGAGGCTAAACCCTAGAATCTAGCCTATGGTATGATTGTTGTTCGTCCCACGGACTAAAACTCTCCGGTTTATATAGACACCGGAGAGGGCTAGGGTTACACAGAGTCGGTTACAATGGGAGGAGATCTTCATAACGTATCGCCAAGCTTGCCTTCCACGCCAAGGAAAGTCCCTATCCGGACACGGGACGAAGTTTTCAATCTTGTATCTTCATAGTCCGGTAGTCCGGCCAAAGGTCATAGTCCGGCCATCCGGACACCCCCTAATCTAGGACTCCCTCAGTAGCCCCTGAACCTGGCTTCAGTGACGACGAGTCCGGCGCGCAAATTGTCTTCGGCATTGCAAGGCGGGTTCCTCCTCCGAATACTTCATAGAAGATGTTGAACACGAGGATAGTGTCCGGCTCTGCAAAAATAAGTTCCACATACCACCGTATAGAGAATAATATCTGGACAAATCTAATCTGCCGACGTATTCTGCAATGTGACATCACGCCGCAGTCAAGCCTTCATTCGAATCATTTTACTGTTCCACCTCAGCGCGTTTAGCGAGGTGGTTTCCTTGGCACGTCTTGTCGAAGCAGAGATCGTGTCCCCTTATTCCGGGATTCTCATCAATACGGGCGTGAGTAACCCAACTGCGCCATTTACCGTGGCGCTTGGGGGATAAGCGAGTTTTATTAGGCCGGCAGGGGCTTGTAGTTTCGGCTGCCCATATAAGGGGATAAGGATCTACCCTTTCCATTCACGCCTCCTTCCTCCTTTGCTTATCCCTCCTTGCGTACTCGAGCTCCAGCGCCCAAGCCCGCACACCTCGCCTCGACCTTCTCCAAACATGTCCGGAGCGGGAGGCAAGTGGATGGCCTCCTCCGTCACGGAGGGGCACATCAAAAGGTTGCGGAAAGCCGGATAGCTGCATAACGACATTGCGCACCGGCTTCCAGACGAGGGGCAGCTCATCCCCACCCCTAGGCCCCATGAGAGGGTTGTATTTCTTCCCCATCTCCTCCACGGACTGGGCTTTCCTCTTCCCCCGTTCGTCCGGGGGCTCATGTTCTATTACGGCCTGGACTTCCATGATCTGGCCCCGAACTTCATCCTCAACATCTCGGCGTTTATCGTCGTGTGCGAGGCCTTCCTCCGCATCGAGCCCCACTTTGGCCTATGACTGAAGATTTTCAGCGTCAAGCTGAAGGTCGTGGGCGGACGCCAAGCGGAGTGCGGAGGCGCCATGGTGGGCAAGATAGCCAACGTTACATGGCTCGAGGGCGCCTTCGTAGAGACCATCAAGGGGTGGCAATCGGGGTGGTTCTATATCACCGAGCCGCGTGACCCTGAATGGGCAGCACCCCCGAATTTCGATCTGGCATCCCCACGCGGCTCACATCTTGGAAAGAGATGGGCCTGTCGTGGGGTAATTCGGCAGAAGTGACTGGACTCCAAACCTGGATCAAGGACCTGATCGGCAGGAAGGTTAAACTTGTCAACGTGGTCCAGGTCATGCTCTTCCGCCGGATTCTCCTGTGTCAACGACGGGCTTTCAATTTGTGGGAGTTCGACCCGGCCCAGCACCAGACTCTGTCCCGGCTCTTCGACACAAAGCATGAAGATGCCTGGAAGGTGCTATTCAAGAGCTCCGAGGTCTCCCCTCCCGTCACCGAGGATCGCGGATTCTGCGCCAAGCGCCAAGCCAGCGCGGTGAGCTTACTTTTCCCATTTCGGGGTATTCTGTTTCACATGGTTAACTCTATGCGGGATCTAAACTCCCTTACCTTTGACAGGACTGGCTGAAGAAGTCCGGGCAGGTCAACTGTCCGGCTCCTTTGCCTGAAGACCCAACGGATGCTCGTCTAACCAAGGTGCTGGTTCCGGCACCTCACATGGTGCCGGAGAAGAAGGTCAAGAAGAAGACCACGGGGACTCGAAAGAGCTCCCGGCGCCTGGTTGTGTCGAATTCATCGCCTGACAGCCCCGAAGCCCCCTCCGCCTCTGAAGACGAGGAGGAGGAGGAGGAAGAAGAAGCCTCTCCCCCTCCAACGGGGGAAGGAAAGAAAAGGAAGGCCGCCCCAACTAGGGAGGCCGGAGGGTCCAAGAAGGGGAAAACCCTTCTGCCGGACTACGCCTCCGGTGCCGAAGACGGCGGGGAGGAATGGCCATCCAGGGTCAAGCCCCTGGCAAAATCGTAAGTGTCCGGTTACCCGAATGATTTTACGGCGCTCCTCTAGTATTCAGTAATTTCTAATGCTGAATTTAATTACGCAGTCCGCCCAGAGCTCAGCTCGGTGATTCGTCGAGCGGCTCCCTGGATTCGTCGGATGTGAACAACGCTTCACTTCCGACGGCCTCCTCCCCTCTTCCTATGGACGACGTCGAGGTGGGGTCCCAAAGGGGACCGAACCAGGAGGAGGTGGTCCTGGAGGCGCCTCAAGGCGACCTCCCGGACTCCAGGCCCAAAGGGGGTAAAGCCCCAGGGGGAGCTAAGTCCGGCCCCGGGCCGGACACTGCTCCGGAACCATCAACGGTTCCAGAGTCCGACAGGCGGCGCCTTCATAAGAAGGGCAAGCCTACGATGCCGGCGACCTCCGTCCACCCGGAGGCGCCGGATAATTTGCAGGAGGTGCTTAACGGCGCCTCCATCGACGAGGAACACCGCACTGTTATGAGTGCGGTGATTCAAAAGGTTCAGTCCGCAAAGAGCAGGCTGACAGAAGCCTGTACAAGTCTGTCAACAAGCTTTGAGGTATGTGTTCGAATCATATAAAAATGTTTACCGCATAATAGTAGCCCCTGATGCTCGGTTCGGCAATCGGAAAGAAAAGCCGAGCTGAGGATCTAAAAAGATATACGCAGGAGTCTAACATAAATGTGTCAATATGGGAATGCAGGCTGCGCTGCTGACCTCTGTCGCACTGACTGCGGAGGTTAAAGCATTAAAGGAGAGCCTCGATCGGTCCGAGAACGAGCTCGGCCGTGCCAAGAAGCAGCTCGAGGACAAGGAGGGTATGTAGTATCGTATGTAAATGTATATAGAAATACTTGGTTGCAAATAATGACAGGACCAACGTAAATGTTGCAGGGGCCATGACCGAGGTGGCGACCCTGAAGGAAGCGGTCTCCAAGGCCGAAAATAGTGCGGCCTTGGAGCGCACCGAGCGAGATAAGCAAGAGGCGCGGGTGGCGGAGGTGCAGCAAGAGCTCCAGGCTCTCGTGGAAAAACACGAGAGTTTGGAGCGTGACTCGAAGACTCGAGAGTCCGAGCTCGCCTTGGCTCTTGAGAGTGCCAAAACCGCTAAGGCCGAAGCCTGGAATGCCCTCCAGGAGATCGAGGCGATGAAGAAGATAGCGGCGGGAGGCATTCTTTATGCAAAGCAAGAATATAAAAGTAAATTATCTGTTACTTACCCGGATCCGGAGCTCTCCAGGAGCATTTGCCGATCTGCCCCGTAGTGTGTCTGATGCTGCTGCGTTCTACTGAGCCGAGGAGGGGAGCTCGACGAAAAAGGTGTTCTGGTCTCAGTATGCTGAGGCCGGACATCCGGTGCCCCTGAGTGACCAGCTGAAGCAGCTGATCGAGCTCCATAAGGTGGCCGAACAGGCCGTGAAGGGCCTCATAGTTCGGCTGTGGCCTGGAGAGGCCATGCCTAGGAGCTATTTCGGTCTGGTGCGGCGGCTGGTGGACGCGTGTCCGTGGATTGAAGTCATCAAGTGCTCGGTCTGTATTGAAGGTGCCCGTCGGGCCCTTGCCCGCGCTAAAGTGCACTGGGGCAAGCTGGACGCTGGGAAGCTTGTGACGGACTCGCCACCGCCGGGCAAGGAGTATCGCACGCCCGAGATGTATTATAAGGGCGTCCTGAAGGGTGCCCGCATTATAGCGGGTGAGTGCTCCAAAGATGTAATTTCTGAGTAGACTCTTATGTTGTTATCCTGTGCGCTGAAAACTTTGTTCATATGCGCTAAGCAACGCTTGTTAATTTAAAATACTACCTTCTATGCGGCCGTTTATTAAATCTGAGAGATGCAAGTCGTCGGCTTCTACCCCCATGCCACGAGTGCTGGGGTGTTCGGGATAAACCTGAGCGCTCTTGTTCCCATTCTTGGGTCCATCTAGGGAGGCGCTCAGCACGACGAACCAGGCCATCAGACTTATAATGCTTTATCACTCTCACTTAGCCATAGAATTCTATAATTTTAAATTTCGGCGAAGCCCCTAGTATTCGGAAGACCGAGTTCAGGGCGCTATCCACGCCTTGTCCAGGTAAATCCGGCTCCTCGCTCTAAGCGGCATAAGTCTTTAAGGACTCGAAAAACCTCGCGAACAGCGACCGGTCTCTCGCACTATCATGACGGTCAGTTTTAGCTTTCTCTACTGAGGTTTTAACCCAGCTCAACTGGGACACAATCGCAGTAGTTCTCCCAGCGCTACCTTATCCAACATTGCGGAACGTAAGGTACCAAAACATGGGAGCCGGGCAAACCCAACTATTGACCCAAGACATGATTCGGAGCTGATGCATATAGTGCTATAAGTTCGGGGTGCCGCACTCATGAGAGTGTGCGGTCTTCTCACACCATGTTATGGGGTGCTTAAGCCCCTAGTGTATTGGCCGTACCAAAGTGTACGGTTTGCATAATGTCATGACTGAACATATTTGTATAAAAATAGATGAATACAATAATAGATAAGAGCTATGTATTGTTTATTAAAAAAGAGCTGCTATGAAAGCAGAACGATACAAATAGTGCGATAAGCAAGGGATGGGATTATTTGACATGTCCCCCTCCAGGGGCAAGCTGCGTAAATTTAAGCAAAACAGGTATTTAGCTCGTTATAGAGACCACCTGGACATACGACGCAGCTTGTTCGCGCCCTCGCTGTTGCATCATGTGTTTGACGAGTTTATTGCCAGACAGGCCTTCCGGATAGTTGGGTCCTAAAAGTATATATATAAAAAAATAAAATGGCGAAATAGGGAGCCCTTAAGTGCGGTTGAGCCACATTCTGGGCATGCCGTAGTTGTGACCCTCCCCTTATGCCCATGGTATTTTCAAAGTGTAATTATGTATGCGTGGTACCGATAGCACCATCTGGCGAGGGCTGGGGTTGGGGCCGCACTGCTATGCTTGCTCGGATCGTGCCGACCTGCGCTGTTGTAGGTTGCTTCGGGCGCGCTTGACGTTGTCCGGACGTTTGACACCCGGATTGGAGAGTTGTCTTGGGAGGCTGCTCTATACTTCCGCCGCCAGGGCCGCTGTGTGCTCCTCCGTTCGGAGAGAGCGTTCGGTGTTTCCATTTACCGTGATGACTCCGCGAGGGCCTGACATCTTGAGCTTGAGATATGCGTAGTGCGGCACCGCATTGAATTTTGCAAATGCGGTTCGTCCGAGCAGGGCATGATAGCCACTGTGGAATGGGACTATGTCGAAGATTAACTCTTCGCTTCGGAAATTATCCAGGGATCCAAAGACCACTTCAAGTGTAACCGAGCCTGTACAGCTGGCTTCTACACCTGGTATGATGCCTTTAAAGGTTGTCTTTGTGGGTTTAATCCTTGACGGCTTCTACACCTGGTATGATGCACTGTATCCTGATAAAGCAGGTTCAGGCTGCTGCCGCCGTCCATGAGGACTCTAGTGAGGTGAAATCCGTCAATGATTGGGTCTAGGACCAATGCGGCAAATCCACCGTGATGGATGCTAGTGGGGTGGTCCCTTCGATCAAAAGTGATCGGGCAGGAGGACCATGGGTTGAACTTTGGGGCGACTGGCTCCAACGCATAGACGTCATTGAGGGCTCGCTTCTGCTCCCTTTTGGGGATGTGGGTTGCGTATATCATGTTCACCGTCCGCACTTGCGGGGGGAAGCCCTTCTGTCCTCTGTTGTTTGGCGGCCGGGGCTCCTCCTCGTCATCGCTACGCAGCCCCTTGTCTCTGGTTTCGACACTTAACTTGCCTGCCTGCTTGAACACCCAACAATCCCTATTGGTGTGGTTGGCTGGTTGTTCGGGGGTGCCGTGTATCTGGCACGAGCGATCGAGTATACGGAGTTGGATGGGCCCGGAGGGTTTCTTTTGAATGGCTTCTTCCACTGACCGGGTTTAGAGCCTCTGAATCCGGCATTGACTGTCGTATCTTTGGTATTGTCGCCATTAATGCGGCGCTTGTGCTTGTTGCGACGTGACCTGCCATTGTTGTCCTTGGTATCCGAATTGCCAGGGCTCTTGGTTATGTTATTGCTACGAGCTAGCCAGCTGTCTTTGCCCGCGCAAAAGCGGGTCATGAGTGTCGTGAGGCTGCCATAGATTTCGGCTTTTCTGTCCTAGGTGCCGGGCAAGCCATTCGTCTCGGATGTTTTGCCTGAAGGCTGCAAGGGCCTCGGCGTCCGGACAGTCGACTATTTGATTTTTCTTGGTTAGGAACCGTGTCCAGAATTGTCTGGCCAATTCCTCTGGATGCTGGATTATGTGGCTTAGGTCATCGGCGTCTGGTGGTCGCACATAAGTTCCCTGGAAGTTATCGAGGAATGCGGATTCCAGGTCCTCCCAGCAACTTATTGACTCTGCTGGCAGGCTGTTAAGCCAATGCCGAGCTGGTCCTTTAAGCTTGAGCGGGAGATATTTGATGGCGTGTAGATCGTCACCACGGGCCATGTGGATATGAAGGAGATAATCCTCGATCCATACCGCGGGATTGGTTGTGCCATCGTATGATTCGATGTTTACGGGTTTAAAACCCTCGGGGATCTGATGATCCATTACTTCGTCTGTGAAGCATAGTGAGTGTGCGGCGCCCCTGTACTGGGCTATATTGCGACGTAGCTCGGATGAGCTTTGTCTGTTGTATTCGGCCTGGCCGTATTTATCATATCCGGCGTGACGATAATCGTCCCGTGATGTGGGGCGCCCACGCGATCCGTAGATCGATCTGGTTTGCTTTGCCTTATCCTCCAATATATCTCGTAGGTCTGTTGCGTTTCCCCGCGCTCTGGTATTTTTAGAGCGGTGCCGGGGTGCGGCTTGGATTGAGGGCCGAAAGGCCTCTCTGTCGCGGCCATGGGGTGGTCGATCGGGCGCATCGTACGCTGGTGATGTAGGTTTGGTTGCTTCCTCCTATAGCTGGGGTAGCAGCCTGCGCTTTGGGTAACTTTTGGAGGGGCGCTCGAGTTTATACTCTTCGGCCGCCAAGACTTCAGTCCATCTGTCGGCTAGCAGATCTTGGTCAGCTTTAAGCTGTTGCTGTTTTTTCTTGAGGCTGCTTGCCATGGCCATAAGCCTGCGTTTGAAACACTCTTGTTCGACGAGATCCTCTGGCACGACGAATTTGTCGTCGTCGAGGCTTGCCTCGTCTTCAGAGGGAGGCATATAATTGTCGTCCTCGACCTCTGTGCCTGCCGCTCTCTTATGAGGGCTGGCTCCTTCGTCCTCCCGTGCTGAATCCTGCTGGAGGGGGTTGTCTTCGGCACTGTCCGGAGTGTTGACGTCTCCGGTGCCGGGTTCGCCGTTCTTGCTTTGGCGGGATTTAGAGCGGCACCACTGACGTCGGCGCTTGGGTTGCTTCTTGGAGGGGTCATCCTCCGCTTTTTCATCGCCGTCCCCTGCTTTGGGGGTGTCCTTACAGTGCCCTATAGGTGCTGGTTCTTGGTCGTCTCCCGCATCGGCGTCCGTACCGTCGATGTCTTCGGAGTCGAAGTCGAGCATGTCAGTTAGATCGTCGACAATGGCTACAAAGTGGGTGGTGGGTGGGCTTCGAATTTCCTCGTCGTCCGCATCCCAACCCTGCTGACCATAGTCCGGCCAGGGCTCTCCTGACAAAGAGAGAGACTTTAGTGAATCCAGGATATCGCCAAAGGGCGAGTGCTGAAAGACGTCCGCGGCGGTGAACTCCATGATCGGAGCCCAATCGGGTTCGATCGGAAGGGGTGCAGAATATTCGGAGTCTGGAACGGAGTCTGGCACCTTGGAGTCACAGGCCTTGCAAAGGACTAGGCTGGTATTTGGCTCTATCGCCGTAGAGATTGCGGCTTCCGGGGCGGCGTCCAACCGTCCGTCCCTGACTAGCGCAGTTGGCTCCGAGCTAATGGTCGGAGCGGACACCTGAGAGGAACTCTGGGCGCTGTTTGTTGCGTTTTCCCGTGCTCTGGAAGTTTCCTTAACATTTTTTGAAAATTTCTAAAATTTTAGTAACTTCAAAATAAAAGTGAATAAAACTAAACAAGATTGATAGCAACTACTCCTACAAGTGCTTAGAGCCTATATCATGCATTAGAATTGCTTGGGACCTCACAAATTTAACATGCAAGCTCAAGAACAAGGTCACCTATGCAGCAAAAATTTGCAATGAATAAAGCACTAGAACAAAAACTAATTGGACCAATGGAGGAGTCACATACCAAGCAACAATCTCCCAAAGCAGTTTTGTGAATGGAGCTTTGAGCAAGGAGATCGAAAATCGCAGCAAAATGGGCTAGAACTCGTGCTTGAGCTGGATGGGGATTTTTTTGGGTAGAAGATGAAGTGTGTGGGTGCTGGCATAAGTGGAGGGGGGCCACCAGGGGCGCACGAGACAGGGGGGCGCGCCCAGGTGGGGTGGGCGCGCCCTCCACTCTCGTGGCCTGGTGCTTGCCCCTCCTATAGTGATTTCAGTGCCTAAAATCCTCAAATATTCCATAAAAAATCATACTAAATTTGCAGGGCATTTGGAGCACTTTTATTTCCGGGATATTTTTTAATGCACGGATAATTCATAAAACGGATAGATAATACTATTTTTGCTTTATTTATTCCAAATAACAGAAAGTAAAAAGAGGATACAGAAGGTTGTGCCTTCTAGTTTCATCCATCTCATGATCATCAAAATGAATCCACTAACAAGGTTGATCAAGTTTTGTTAACAAACTCATTCCGAATAATACGGAACCGGAGAAATTTCGAATAACACTAAGTTACCTCAACGGGGATATGAAAATCCCCAACAATAATATCATACTTTTTCTTGACAGTAGGGAGAGGAAATTCAAAACCTCCAGTAATGATAGTTGGAACTTTTCCAATACAATTGATGCTATGAACTTAAGATTGTTTCCTCGGAAAGTGTATCGTATACTCATTACCATTAACATGAAAAGTGACATTGCCTTTGTTGCAATCAATAACAGCCCCTGCAGTATTCAAAAAAGGGTCTACCAAGGATAATCGATATACTATCGTCCTCGGGAATATCAAGAATAACAAAGTCCGTTAAGATAGTGACATTTGCAACCACAACAGGCACATCCTCACAAATACCGACATGTATGGCAGTTGATCTATCAGCCATTTGCAAAGATATTTCAGTAGGTGTCAACTTATTCAATTCAAGTCTGCGATATAAGGAGAGAGGCATAACACTAACACCGGCTCCAAGATCACATAAAGCAGTTCTAACATAATTTCTTTTAATGGAGCATGGTATAGTTGGTACCCCTGGATCTCCAAGTTTCTTTGGTATTCCACCCTTAAAAGTGTAATTAGCAAGCATGGTGGAAATTTCAGCTTCCGGTATCTTTCTTTTATTTGTGATGATATCCTTCATATAATTAGCATAAGGATTTACTTTGAGCATATCAGTTAAGCACATACGTAAGAAGATAGGTCTAATCATTTCAGCAAAGCACTCAAAATCCTCATCATCCTTTGTTTTGGATGGTTTAGGAGGAAAGGGCATGGGTTTCTAAACCCATGGTTCTCTTTCTCTATCGTGCTTCCTAGCAACAAAATCTCTCTTATCATAACGTTGATTCTTTGATTGCGGGTTATCAAGATCAACAACATGTTCAATCTCTACTTCTTTATTTCTGCTAGGTTGAGCATCAACATGAACATTATCATTAACATTATCACTAGGTTCATGTTCATCACCTGATTGTGTTTCAGCATCAGAAATAGAAATATCATTGGGATTCTCAGGTGTGTCTACAGTAGGTTCACTAGAAGCATGCAAAGTCCTATAGTTTTTCTTTTTCTTCTTTTTGGAAGAACTAGGTGCCTCTAAATTGTTTCTCTGAGAATCTTGCTCGATTCTCTTAGGGTGGCCTTCAGGATACAAAGGTTCCTGAGTCATTCTACCAGTTCTAGTAGCCACTCTAACAGCAAAGTCATTTTTTATTATTTAAGTCATCAAGCAAATCATTTTGAGCTTTAAGTACTTGCTCAGCTTGAGTAGCAACCATAGAAGCATATTTTCTAACGAGTTGGAGTTCACCTTTAACTCTAGACATATTATCGCTCACGCGTCCTATCTCGAAAGCATTATTCTTTAACTCTCTACCAACATAAGCATTAAAACTTTCTTGCCTATCCATAAAGTCATCAAATTCATCTAAGCATGGGCTATGAAATTTAGTAGAGGGGATTTCAACTTTATCATATCTATAGAGAGAATTTACCTTTACTACCTGTGTCGGGTTATCAAGACAACGTGGTTCTTCAACAGGCGGTATATTAAGACCATGTATTTCTTCAATAGGAGGTAAATTCTTAACATCTTCAGCTTTTATACCTTTTTCTTTCATTGATTTCTTTGCCTCTTGCTTATCTTCAGGACTGAGAAATAAAACACCTCTCTTCTTCGGAGTGGGTTTAGGAATAGGCTCAGGAGTTGGCTCATTTGGTTCAGGAATTTCCTCAGGAATTGGCTCAGGAAGAGTCCAATTATTTTCATTAGTTAACATATTATTCAATAGTAATTCAGCTTCATCGACTGTTCATTCCCTGAAAATACAACCAACACAACTATCCAAGTAGTCCTTGGAAGCGTCGGTTAGCCCATTATAAAAGATATCAAGTATTTCATTTTTCTTGAGAGGATGATCAGGTAAAGCATTAAGTAACCGGAGAAGCCTCTCCCAAGCTTGTGGGAGACTCTCTTCTTTGATTTGCACAAAATTATATATTTCCCGCAAGGCAGTTTGTTTCTTATGAGCAGGGAAATATTTAGCAGAGAAGTAATAAATCATATCCTGGGGAGTACACACACAACCAGGAGCAAGAGAATTATACCAAGTCTTAGCATCACCCTTTAATGAGAACAGAAATATCTTAAGGATATAAAAATAGCGAGATCTATCATCATGAGTAAACAGGGTAGTTATATCATTCAACTTGGTAAGATGTGCCACAACAGTTTCAGATTCAAGGGCATAAAAAGGATCAGATTCAACTAAAGTAATAATTTCAGGATCAACAGAGAATTCATAATCCTTATCACTAACACAGATAGGTGAAGTAGCAAAAGCACGATCGGGTTTCATTCTAGCATTAAGAGACTGTTGCTTCCATTTAGCTAATAATTTCTTAAGATCATATCTATCATTGCAAGCAAAATTTTCTCTAGCAGCTTCTTCATTCATAACATAACCCTCAGGAACAACAGGCAATTCATAATCATTGGGAGAACTTTCGTCATCACTATCTTCAATATTTTCATTCCCCCTAACTCTAGCAAGTTGTCCATCAAGAAATTCACCTAATGGCAAAGTAGTATCACGCATAGAAGTAGTTTCATCATAAGTATCATGCATAGCAGAAGTGGCATCATCAATAACATGCGACATATCAGAATTCATAGCAGTAGAAGGTTTAGGTGTCGCAAGCTTACCGATAACGGAAGGAGAATCTAGTGCAGAGCTATATGGCAGTTCCTTACCTCCCCTCGTAGTTGAGGGCAAAATCTTGGTTCTTTCGTCTTTCAAGTTCCTCATAGTGATCAACATATATAAATCCCAAGTGACTCAGAGAATAGAGCTATGCTCCCCGACAAGGTGCCAGAAATTAGTCTTGATAACCCACAAGTGTAGGGGATCGCAATAGCTTTTGAGGGTAAAGTATTCAACCCAAATTTATTGATTCGACACAAGGGGAGCCAAAGAATATTCTTGAGTATTAGCAGTTGAGTTGTCAATTCAACCACACCTGGATAACTTAGTATCTGCAGCAAAGTATTTAGTAGCAAAGTAGTATGATAATAAAGGTAACGATAGCAAAAGTAATGTTTTTGGGTTTTGTAGTGATTGTAACAGTAGCAACGGAAAAGTAAATAAGAGAAGAACAATATGTGAAAAGCTCGTAGGCAATGGACCAGTGATGGATAATTATGCCGGATGCGATTCCTCATGTAATAGCTATAACATAGGGTGACACAGAACTATCTCCAGTTCATCAATGTAATGTAGGCATGTATTCCATAAATAGTCATACGTGCTTATGTAAAAGAACTTGCATGACACCTTTTGTCCTACCCTCCCGTGGCAGCGGGGTCCTAGCGGAAACTAAGGGATATGAAGGCCTCCTTCTAATAGAGAACCAGAACAAAGCACTAGCACATAGTGAATACATGAACTCCTCAAACTACGATCATCCCCGAGAAGTATCCCGATTATTGTCACTTCGGGGTTGTTGGATCATAACACATAATAGGTGACTATGGACTTGCAAGATAGGATCAAGAACAGACATATATTCATGAAAACATAATAGGTTCAGATCTGAAATCATGGCACTCGGGCCCTAGTGACAAGCATTAAGCATAGCAAAGTCATAGCAACATCAATCTTAGAACACAGTGGATACTAGGGATCAAACCCTAACAAAACTAACTTGATTTCATCCAACCCATCACCGTCCAGCAAGCCTACGATGGAATTACTCATGCACGGCAGTGAGCATCATGAAATTGGTGATGGAGGATGGTTGATGATGACGACGGCGACGAATCGCCCTCTCCGGAGCCCCGAACAGACTCCAGATCAGCCCTGCCGAGAGAGATTAGGGCTTGGCGGTGGCTCCGTATTGTAAAACACGATGAAACTTTCTCTCTGATTTTTTTCTCCCCAAACATGAATATATGGAGTTGGAGTTGAGGTCGGTGGAGGTCCAGGGGGCCCACGAGACAGGGGGAGCGCCCAGGGGAGGGGGCGCGCCCCCACCCTCGTGGACAGGTTGTGGGCCCCCTGGTCTTGATTCTTTCGCCAATATTTTTTATATTTTCCAAAAAGTGCCTCCGTGGATTTTCAGGACATTCCAAGAACTTTTCTTTTCTACACATAAAACAACATCATGGCAGTTCTGCTGAAAACAGCGTCAGTCCGGGTTAGTTTCATTCAAATCATGCAAGTTAGAGTCCAAAACAAGGGCAAAAGTGTTTGGAAAAGTAGATATGTTGGAGACGTATCAATCTCCAATGAAATAGCTAACTTGAAGCTCGAGATCACGCTCCAGATGTACCGCGAGCGTGTCAACCGCTTGGACGAACGCATGCACGAGTTTAGGCAGAGCCAAGAGCTACCGTAGGCAAGGGCTGCTAGTCATGGACGTGTTTTTTTGTTGACTCATTTCGACGTGGATCACTATGTATTCACAACAATCATAATATTGCTCTCTTTACTACTCTGTTTCCATGTGTGTACCCTGTTTTCCATTCTTATATGTTCTGTTTCAATGTGTGTATATATGCTTTCCATTCTGTATAGGTGGATGGTAATAGCTAGATACAAATTAGTATACGAAAAAAGATAGAAAAATGGAATTCATAATATATATTAATTGTTCATTAGTTCATCACAGAATATATATAATATCATCACTTATACATGATGATACTTAACTACCATGTACACTGCATAAAATTGAAAATGAACAATACTAAAACTAATAATCCCTCCTGGGGGCAGTATTCCGGCAGCCCCTCGCCAGCAGCTCCCTGGTGTGCGGCGTCTTCCCAGCGCGGAGGTAGTACTTGTTGGGAAACGTTGCATGGAAAACAAAAACTTTCTACGCAATGATCTATCCATGGAGATACATAGCAACGAGGGGGAGAGTGTGTCTACGTACCCTTCTATATTGTAAGCGGAAGCGTTTGACATCACGGTTGATGTAGTCTAACTTCTTCTAGCTCCAACCGATCAAGTACCAAACGCACGACACCTCCGAGTTCTGCACACGTTCAGCTCGGTGACGTCCCTCGCCTTCTTGATCCAGCAAGACGTCAAGGTAGTAGATGAGTTCTGTCAGCACGACGGATAAGTGACGGTGATGGTGAAGTTATCCTTGCAGGGCTTCGCCTAAGCACCACGAAGATATGACCGAGGGTGTAAACTTTGGAGGGGGCGCCGCACACGGCTAGGCAATTGTCTGTTATGTGCTAGGCGCCCCCTCCTCATATATATAGGTGGGAGGGATGGATGAGCAGCCATAGGAGGCACCCAAGTAGGAGGAATCCTATTTGGAGTCCCACCCAAGCCGCGCGCCCCCCGCCATATATAACCGAGGTGGACGGAAAGAGGAGGGGAGAGGGAAGGAAGTAGGAATCCTAATCCACACTTTCCTTGCCCTCCCCTCTTTCCTTCTCCTCCTCAAAGGGCTGTCCTTTAGAGGGGCGCACCAGGGCTGGTGTGTTCCATCACTTGGCCCATAAGGCCCATATCTTTGCCGAGGGTGCCCGAAACTCCTTTTCGGTGACCCGATAAGTACCTGGTACCCTCCGGAACACTTCCGGTGTCCAAATACCATCGTCCTATATATCAATCTTCACCTCTTGACCATTTCTAGACTCCTTGTCATGTATGTGATCTCATCTGGGACTCCGAACAACATTCGGTCACCAAATCACATAACTCATATAATACTATATCGCCATCAAACGTTAAACAAGCGGACCCTACGTGTTCGATAACTATGTAGACATGACCGAGACACTTCTCTGGTTAATAATTGAAAGCACAAGTGCTCCCTGGGTGATTTTGGTAATTCATGATAGCATATCTCTTGTTGGACTAATACCTTTACCTAGTACATTTCAGATAAGTTCAACATTGGAGTGGCATGGACATGGACAAGAGGATGTGGAACCCCTTCAAGATGCTAAGGACAAATATTGGCAAAAGCTCAAGACTCTACATTTTCATTTAAGTGATCCAAGATCACATTGAGTCCATAGGAAAGCCAATACTATTAAAAGGGGATGAGGTGTTGCTTAATGGCTTGCTTGCTCAAAGTGCTTAGTGATATGCACCAAAAAACCCTCAGCCACTTTCTCACATCCACATTTCTCCTAAACCTAAATGTCAAACTTGGCCCCATCGATTTTGTCTATCCGGTACCACTGAGTTTCATCATATTTAGCCACTGCCAAACCCTAGTCACTTCAGTCTCACCGATGGGATCTTGGTCTCACCGAGATGGGCTTGCAATTTCTCTGTGATCTGGTGCAACACTTTCGGTCTAACCGAGTTGGTGTAGTCGGTCCCACCGAGTTTGCCTGACCAATCCTCTGTTTACTTATTACCAAAATCATTATCACCGAGTTTGAGTAATCAGTCAAACCGAGTAGAGGTTTTACCCTAACCCTTGCACATCGGTCCCACCGAGATGACTATATCAGTCCCACTGAAATTCCTAACGTTCACATTTTGAACTAAATCGGTCTGACCAAGTTTGTTGATTCGGTCCCACCGAGATTGGGAATCTGTGTGTAATGGTTAGATTTTGTGTGGAGGCTATATATACCCCTCCACCCACTTTTCATTCATGGAGAGAGCCATCAGAACAAACCTACACTTCCACTACTCATTTTCTGAGAGAGAACCACCTACTAATGTGTTGAGGCCAAGATATTCCAATCCTACCATATGAATCTTGATCTCTAGCCTTTACCAAGTTGCTTTCCACTCAAATCATCTTTCCATCATACCCAAATCTGTGTGAGAGAGTTGAGTGTTGGGGAGACTATCATTTGAAGCACAAGAGCAAGGAGTTCATCAACAACACACCATCTATTACCTTTTGGAGAGTGGTGTCTCCCAGATTGGTTAGGTGTCACTTGGGAGCCTCCGTCAAGGTTGTGGAGTTGAACCAAGGAGTTTGTAAGGGCAAGAAGATCGCCTACTTCGTGAAGATCTACCCTAGTGAGGCAAGTCCTTCATGGGCGATGGCATGATGGGATAGACAAGGTTGCTTCTTCATGGACCCTTCGTGGGTGGAGCCCTCCGTGGACTTGAGCAACCGTTACCCTCCGTGGACTTGTGCGACCATTACCCTCCATGGGTTGAAGTCTCCATCAATGTGGATGTATGATAGCACCACCTATCGGAACCACGCCAAAAATCTCCGTGTCTCCAATTGTGTTTGCACACTCCAATCCCATCTCTTTACTTTCTTGCAAGTCGCATGCTTTACTTTCCGCTGCTCATATACTCCTTGCATGCTTGCTTGAATTGCATTGTGTGAGATTGAAATTGTGTTGATCTACCACCTCAACTTGAAAAACTTAAAAACTACCAACTTCGTTTGTTGAGGGTCTAATCACCCCCCTCTAGACACCTCTTCTCGATGCTTTCAATTGGTATCAGAGCTTTGGTCTCCATTGCTTTGGTTTAATCACCATTGGAGGAAGATGGATGAGTCTACGTTGGGGAGTCTTAGACGTAGAGTGCCTATGCTTGATGGAGAATTCTTTAGTGAGTGGAAAAATGCGATGCTTGGAATATTTCATGAATATCACTTGAACAAGTACATTACTACTTCTTGTGAACCCCTTGTTGATCCCTTGCATCCTACCCATGATGAGTCTCTTGACATGATTCACAATCTTAGAACTATCAATCTTATCACTAGAGGCTTGCCTAGAAATTTGATTGGTCACTTGCCTACTCTTGATTGTGCTTATACTATATGGAGATTTCTTGAGGAACGATTTCCTGACTATTCCTTGAAAAACTTAGATGAGATTCTTCACAAGTCTATTGCTTTGAGTAAGATGAATCCCAATGATCCTATGTTTGGAGATTGTTTATTTGAGGTTACCAATCTTATGCATGTCAAAGGAGATGTTGGAATCATTAGCAATATATTATTTCTGAAGCTATTAGAATTCATAGAGATGAACATTGTCAAAATCATATATCTAATGAATCATTAAACAATCTAGGAAATGATCATTTGCATGATGATGTTGAACATGGATACTATGATGAAGATGATGATAATGACTTTGATCTTGAAGAGTCTATGAGACACTTTGGTCTTATGGCTAATCTTCACGGCTACATGGCTGGAGGAAAGGAATGGATCCTTGATAGTGGTGTACTGATCACATGACCGGAGATGAAGATATGTTTCGCGAGCTTGTTGAAAACAACGGCCCTCGAAAGTATGTCACTTTTGGTGAAAACTCAAAGGGTAAGGTGGTTGGCCTCGGTAAGGTGGCCATCTCACATGACAGCTCCATACAAAATGTTATGCTCGTTAAATCCCTTGGCTATAATCTGCTTTCTGTATCTAGACTAGCTGACTTTGGTTTCAATGTCCTATTTACTAAAGTAGATTGCCAAGTGTTTCGAAGAGATAATCATAAAATGGTCTTTACTGACATACATAGAGGTGATCTATACATTGTTGACTTCACTAAAAAGGCTCAACCTAGAACTTGCTTAATTGCTAAATCTTCCAAAGGCTGGTTGCGGCATAGACGGTTAGGTCATGTGGGAATGCGAAACCTTGACAAGCTTATTAAAGGTGATCATATCCTTGGTGTTAAAGATGTCATATTTGATAATGATAGACTTTGCAGCGCTTGCCAAGCAGGAAAACATGTTGGAGGAAGCCACCCCGTGAAGAACATCATGACAACGAGAAGACCACTCGAGCTGCTTCACATGGATCTCTTTGGTCCCAACGCCTACAAGAGTCTTGGTGGTAACTCATTTGGACTAGTCATCGTTGATGATTTTTCAAGATTTACGTGGGTGTTCTTGATAAATCGTAGGTTCAAAAGATCTTCAAAAACTTCGCTAGGAAGGCCCAAAATCAATTTGAAGTGAAGATCAAGAAGGTTCACAGCGACAACGGAACGGAGTTTAAGAACGCCAACGTGGAAACCTCTCTTGATGAAGAAGGGATCTCACATGAGTTCTCGGCTATGTACACCCCTCAACAAAATGGAGTTGTTGAGAGGAAGAACTAGATGCTCATCGAAATGGCGAGCGAGAATGATGCAAGATGAATACAAGATGCCAAAACACTTTTGGGCAGAAGCGGTTGAGACAACTTGTCATGCAACGAATCATCTATATCTTCACAAGCTACTCGGCAAGACGGCATACGTGCTCCTCACTGGTAACAAACCCCAAGTTGGATACTTTCGGGTATTTGGCTCAAAGTGTTACATTCTTGACAAGCATCGTCGTTCGAAATTTGCTCCTAAGTCTCATGAAGGTTTCCTACTCAGTTATGGCTCAAACTCTCACACTTACCGTGTCTACAACAATTTCACCCGAAAGGTATAGAAGAAACGGTAGATGTGAAGTTTGATGAATCTAACGGCTCACAAGTAGAGCAATTGCCAATTGATGTAGGTGACAAAGATCCTTCGGAAGCAATCCAAGACTTGTCTGTCGCCAAGATTCGCCCAACCGAGGTGAAGAAGAGCACCTCGTCTGTCCAAGTGGAAGCCTCAACCTCACGCCAAGGTGAAGCATGAGTTGACTTGGAGGCATCCACAAGTGGGACACGTCAAGACAATGAGAACGAGGATGTACAACAAGATGAATCTCGATGACCTCCTTCTCCACCTCCACGGGAGAACGATCATGCCAACAACAATGAAGAAAGACAAGAAGAAGAACAGGACAACGAAGAGGATGTTCCACCCCGACCCAAACAAAAGCTATCACAAGTTCGAGCAAGAGTCTCAAGAGATCATCCCGTCGAACAAATCTTTGATGACATTCAAACCAGGAGAATTACTCACTCTAAAACTCATTTGGCTAACTTTTGTGAACATTACTCATTCATTCTAGCATTGAACCTATGAAGGTTTAAGAAGCATTGGAAGATCCGGATTGGATAAATGCCATGCACGAAGAGCTACACAACTTTGAGAGGAACCAAGTATGGAAGTTAGTTGAGAAGCCCGATTAGAAGCACAATGTCATTGGAACCAAATGGGTATTTCGGAACAAGCAAGATGAATATGGACAAGTTGTACGCAACAAGGCTCGTCTCGTTGCTCAAGGCTACACTCAAGTCGAACGTATGCACTATGGTGAGACTTATGCCCCCGTTGCTATACTTGAGTCCATCCACATTTTACTTGCCTATGCCAATCATCATGACATTACCTTATATCAAATGGACATCAAAAGTGCTTTTCTTAATGGTGAAATTGAGGAGGAAGTTTATGTTAAACAACCTCCCGGATTTGTTAATCCTAAGAAACCCAATCATGTTTACAAACTTCACAAAGATCTTTATGGTCTTAAGCAAGCTCCTAGAGCTTGGTATAAATGCTTGACTAAGTTTCTTCTTCATAAAGGGTTTGAGATTGGTAAAATTTATCCTACACTCTTCACCAAAAGGGTGAATGGAGAATTATTTGTGTGTGAAATTTATGTTGATGATATCATATTTGGATCAACTAACCCTCATTTTAGTGAGAAGTTTGGGAAGCTTATGTCGGAGAAGTTTGAGATGTCTATGATGAGTGAACTCAAATTCTTTCTCGGTTTGCAAATCAAGAAAACTAAGGAGGGAACCTTGATCTCTCAAATGAAGTATACCAAGGACTTATTCAAGAAGTTCAACATGCAAGAATGCAAAGGTATGAATACCCCCATGCCTACTAGTGGACATCTTGACTTGACAAAGGATGGTGTACTGGTTGACCAAAAGGTTTACTGCTCTATGATCGGTTCATTGTTATATCTATGTGCATCCCGTCCTGATATCATGCTAAGTCTGTGCATGTGTGCTCGATATCAAGCAGCCCCCAAAGAGTGTCATCTCAAGGCTGTGAAAAGGATAGTGAGATACTTAATACATACACCAAATTTTGGCATTTGGTATCCTAAGAGGTCTTCTTTTGATATTGTTGGCTACTCTCACTCGGACTATGCCGGTGACAAGGTTGATAGAAAGTCCACTTCGGGTACTTGTCAATTTCTTGGTAGATCTCTTGTGTCTTGGTCCTCCAAGAAACAAAACTCAGTATCCTTGTCCACCGCCGAAGCGGAATACATTGCCGCTGGTTCATGTTGTGCTCAATTACTTTGGATGACTCAAACTCTTAAATATTATGGGATATATGTGAAACATGTTCCATTGCTTTGCGACAATGAGAGTGCTATTTAGATTGCTCATAATCCCGTGCAACATTCTAGAACTAAGCATATTGAAGTTCGTCATCATTTCATTCGAGATCATGTTGCTAAGGGAGATATCAAACTTAAGCATGTTCGTACCGGCAAGCAATTGGCAGATATATTCACTAAACACTTGACGAGAAAGTGTTTTGTAGGTTGAGAGGTCAATTGAACATCATTGATGCCTCAAATTTGGAGTAGAAACTCCATGTGGATGCATGCAAGGTATGAGCCTTACTATGACTAATCCTTGACAATTCTCTTATGATGATGATCATATGTCTTGGATATTCTTGTACTCTTGCATGCTATCTAACCCTTGTAGGAACTTGGAAGAGCCCAACTCTATGAGATTGCAGCTCAATCACATTTTTAGCAATCTCTACATCTCCAAGTCGCTACAAAATGGTGGATGAAGACGAGGAGGCACAAATCCATTCAATATATCCTTTGACAAATTCCTATATCAAATTTCATGATTGTCATTTTGGATATACAAGTGCAATTCCTTGCAAGACTAACCCATGTAGGAAGATGAACTTCACCTACAAGTGGTGCTCCCAACTCTTGATGATCTACATCAACTCAAGCACCCTACACAAGTTCAATTACATGACCAAGATCACCACCACCCAAGGTATGTCATTCCATCTTAGAGAAGCTTAACCCCAATACATGGGTCAAAGCAACTCAACAAGATGAGAATACATCAAAATGCTTAAAAGAAAAATGGCAACCCCATTTTGAGCTTAAACGATGAGTATGACCTATGATCAAGTGACTTCACTTAACTCCTAAGTCAATATACTCTAACATAGGTGACTTTGTCGCCAACCAATTCCAGATGAAGTCTTTTGTTGTTTCTTTGTGCCCTTGCATTTGTCTCATGCATGCTAGTTCCCTTTTCAAAAAAAGAAAAGAAAAACAAACTTCATCTAGATTTCTGTTCTTTTCTTTTCTTTGTTCTTTTCTGTTTTTCCCTGCATCCAATTCATTGCAAACCATTCAGCTAATTCCTTGCATATCCTTGTGAGATCTTATTTGCCTAGTGATCTGAGGTGACAAAAAGTTACTCTCTGGGTTGAACTCGGTCTCACCAGATTGGTTTCTTTGGCCGAACCGAATCCACTCGGTGCCACCGATTGCAACCATTCGGTGCTACCGATTTCAGTCCTGAGACAAAATCTTTGTCACTTTCCTTCTGCATATTTGTCCCAGCTCCACTCTTTGTAATTTGTCCTCTACTAGCATCATATACTACATGTGGCTTTGTAATGTGACTCCAGGACCAAACCTACTCGACTCATGCTCCAGAAGCCCCTTCTTGGAAATTGATGTCAAAGTGGGTGAGAGAGCACATCAAAGCTTATCACATAAGAGAGAATGTGCTCATAAAATCTTCTCCTGATGCTAAAGTTGTCTCATGTCTTCAAGAGGGGAAAGACATGATAGTATATGTTATGACTTTATCTGCTCTGGTTGTTTTCTTGTTTGCTCTGATTTTCTGCTACCCTATCTACTCCCATTATCCCATGTCAGATTCAGGGGGAGAAAGACATCTAAGGGAAGAAAATCTTTGGAATTCTTTGCATATCTTTATTCTTGGGGACATGTCAATATCCAAATAGAGTACCTAGTACTCACACTCTACATGTCATCCCAGTCTTGGTATTCTTGTGCTCTTTAGTTCTTGCTCTGTTTAGTAGATGTTCTTGTGTTATCTAACCTTGTTTACCCAGGTACATCTTCTTCAAGCTAGCTCAAGACCACAAGGTAATTATATGCAACACACTTATGTGCATGAAAATCTCTTGCTATGGTACATATTGTTTGCAAGAGAGACTCATAAACATGAAAGTATAATTCCAGTATCTATATCATTTGCTCTGATGCATATAGCCAAGACACATGTAACTCATTGCCTGCTCTGATATGTTTATGCATTCTCATACTCTTATGATCTATTATAACATGATTGCATACATGTAGGGGGAGCCAATGCATGTTGCATCTAGCTCCAAAGCTTTACTTGCTATTTCCTTATATCTTTATATAAAAGCTTTGATGTATGTTGTCATAAGTTACCAAAAAGGGGGAGATTGAAAGCACAAGTTCTCCCTGGGTGTTTTTGGTAATTCATGACAACATATCTCTTGTTGGACTAATACCTTTACCTAGTACATTTCAGATAAGTTCAACATTGGAGTGACATGGACATGGAAAAGAGGATGCGGAACCCCTTCAAGATGCTAAGGAAGAATATTGGCAAAAGCTCAAGACTCTGCATTTTCATTTCAGTGATCCAAGATCACATTGAGTCCATAGGAAAGCCAATACTATTAAAAGGGAACGAGGTGTTGCTTAATGGCTTGCTTGCTCAAAGTGCTTAGTGATATGCTCCAAAAAACCCTCAGCCACTTTCTCACATCCACATTTTTCCTAAACCTAAATGTCAAACTCGGCCCCACCCATTTTTTTATCCGGCGCCACCGAGTTTCATCATATTCAGCTACTGCCATACCCTAGTCACTTCGGTCTCACCGATGGGATCTCGGTCTCAGCGAGATGGGCTTGCAATCTCTCTGTGATCTGGTGCAACACTTTCGGTCTAACCAAGTTGGTGTAGTCGGTCCCACCGAGTTTGCCTGACCAATCCTCTGTTTACTTATTACCAAAATCGGTCTCACCGAGTTTGAGTAATCGGTCAAACCTAGTTGAGGTTTTACCCTAACCCCTGCACATCGGTCCCACCGAGATGACTATATCAGTCCCATCAAAATTCCCAATGTTCACATTTTGAACTAAATCGGTCTGATCAAGTTTGCTGATTGAGTCCCACCGAGTTTAGGAACCTGTGTGTAATGGTTAGATTTTGTGTGGAGGCTATATATACCCCTCACTACAAAAAAAGACACATCCGCGACATTTTGGGCCGAACGAATTTTTTTCCTGTCATACATATGACACTTCTATGACGATAATTGTGAGAAAACCCGGTATCATCATAGATGTGGTGGGCTCCTACTTCTATGACAAAAAATCATGACAGAAAATGGGCTTTTCGTCCTGGGCGGGCCAGAGACGCAACTGCATGACATTCTTTGGGCCGTCCATGGCGGAAAAAACCATGGTAGAAGCAAGGGGGAGGAAAATATCGGGGAGTTGCCGGTTACGGTGGGAGGTCGGGGGCCGAGCGATGCACGTTTCTCTCGTACACGTACACGCGTGTGTGTGAGGCGTTGGCTCTAACTGAACCTGAGCGAGGCGTTGCGCTCTAACTGAACCCGAGGGATTGCACTGCAGGCTACGCGTTACTGAACCCGAGCGATCGACCAATGGCTGTTAACTAAACCCGACGGAGCGATTCCTTTGCTACTGCTACTAACTGAAGCCGATCGATTGGAT
>NC_041389.1:498582264-498587916 GCF_002162155.2 Triticum dicoccoides
GGGGGGTTGGATGAATAGTGAGCGGTGGCGTTGCCTCTGGATGAACAGGACCCCGTGGTGTGGAGGGCTGAATGAACAGTAGACGATGGAGGGGTGGCCGTGGAGGGGTGGTTGAATAGGACCCCGTGGTGTGGAGGGCTGGATGAACTATAGACGGTGGAGGGGTGGTTGAACAGTAGCCGGTGGAGTAGCGCACGGTGGAGGCTGGATGAACAGGAGCCCGTGGAGGCTGGAGGAGGTCGACGGTAGCCCGCGGAGGCTGGAGGAGGTCGACGGTGGAGATGAACAGTATCTAATGGAGTCCCGTTTTGCGGTACGCACACCCCTCCCGATGAATAGGACCCCGTTTTGACCGTAGCGCTCCAACACAAGTCCGTCTTGTCCGTTTTGCGGTACGCCACACCCCTCCCGATGAACAGGACCCCCGTTTCGACCGTAGCGCTCCAACACAAGTCCGTTTCGTCCATTTTGCGGCATGCCACACCCCTCCTGATCAACAGGACCCCCCTTTTGACCGTAGGAGGTCCGTTTCCTCCGTTTTGCGGTACGCCACACCCCTCCCGATCAACAGGACCCCGTTCCGAATGTAGGAGGTCTGTTTCCTCCGTTTTGCGGTACGCCAGGCCTCGTTTCCATCGCCTGTTCCGTCCAAGCCCTCCCGATGAACACGACCACGCATTCCGTTCCAACCCAGGTGGTTGGCTCCCCATGAACACGATGACGACGCTGTTTCTCCATTCCGACCCAGCCATGTACACGAGCCCTCGCCGTACATATGCGCGAGTAGGCGTTCGAGACCCCGCCCGTATGTACACATACGTGGCCGTATTTTCTTTCTTGCACCCTTGCCGCTGTACGTACGTGTACATGCTACGTGCGCGCCTCTACTACGACACGTGTGCACCTCTACAACGACCAGTATGTACGTACACGTTCACGACCAGAATGACAACACTACGTACGCTTCGACCAGGTGAGTCTTGACTGTCAGGCACTTCCTTGCGTGCGAAAATGTAGCTGGTGGGTCCCAGAAGTCAGAGGGGTGAATCGTTTTTTTCCCGAACGCACTTCCTTGCGTGCGAAGATGTAGTTGGTGGGTCCCAGCATACAGGGGGCGAATCATTTTTTTTTGCCCGGACGCACTTCCTTGCGTGCGAAGATGTAGCTGGTGGGTCCCAGAAGTCAGGGGGAAATGTTTTTTTCACGAAATACGATGGCCCGTCCGGTGGGTCCCCGCTGTCAGGTGGAGGAATAATTATTGTGCACGTAATAAGGAGGCACTTCCTTGCTGCGGCCGTGGACCCAGCTGTCAGCCTCTCCACATACAGTCCACGTCCGATGGAAGCCGTTCCTTGACCACGTTGACCACACCACGCCGAGAGCACTAGGGTGGTGGACAACGGCGAGGCCTAGGAAGGGGACGACTCAGAGCCGGGGAAGACGCGGCAGTGGATGCCCACGCGTAGAGGAGTACGAGGGTTCACTGGGTCGCTGCGGTGTGAGCTACCGTTGCCGCAGAATAATAGGGGGTGTGGGTGAGTAGAGGGATGGCCTGGCCAGCGGTGGGAGTAGTAGGGGGCAGTGACGCCTCCGCCGCATCGCAGACGGCCACGGGAGGCAGGAGCACGAGGCACGACCGGCGCTGGTTTGGGCGGCTGGAGCAAGAAGACCAGAGGTTGAAGAAGCACTACAGCCGTTGGATGGACATCGTACGGTCACTGGAGCTAGAATCGTGCATATTGACTAAGTTGACAAAGCCCTCTGTCCCCGTCAACTTAGTAGGCCCACAAGTCAGCCTGCGACTATACTGGGTCCCAGCTAACAGGGGGAGTATTCATTTTTTTGTGCGTAATAAGGAGGCACTTCCTTGCCTGCAAAGATATAGCTGGTGGGTCCGAGCTGTCAGCGGCGGTAACGTTTTTTTCTTGAAATACAGAGGCCCTTTCGGTGGGTCCCTGATGTCAGGTGGAGGAATCATTATTTTGCACGTAATAAGGAGGCATTTCCTTGCGTGCGGCCGTGGACCCAGCTGTCAGCCTCTCCATGTACGGTCCACTTCAGATGCATGTCGGTTGTTGACCACGTTGACCAGGCCGCGCTGAGAGCACCAGGGCGGTGGACGACAGCGAGTCCTAGGAAGGGAACGACATGGAGGCAGGGAAGACTAGACAGTTGTTTCCCACGCGGAGGGGAGTACGACTGTACGAGGGTTTACTGGTTCATCTGCCATCGCCGGAGAATAATAGCAGGTGTGGGTGAGTAGAGGGATGGCTAGGCCAGCGATGGGAGTACGGTGGGGCGGTGAGGGCTGTGCGGCAGCACAGCCGGCCGCGAGGAGGAGGGAGCAGGCAGTCCCGCCGGCGCTTGTTTGAGCGGCTGGAGCAGGAAGAGCAGAGATTGAAGAAGCACGACGGCCGTTGGATGGACATCGTACGGTCACTGGAGCAAGAATTGTTCATATTGACTAAGTTGACAAAGCCCTCCGTCCCCGTCAACTTAGTATGCCCACAAGTCAGCCTCCCACCATGGTGGGTCCCAGCTAGCAGGGGGAGTATTCATTTTTCTGTGCGTAATAAGGAGGCACTTCCGGTGGGTCCGAGCTGACAGCGGGGGGAACGTTTTTTTCGCGAAATACGGTGGTCCGTCCGGTGGGTCCCAACAGTCAGGGGCAAACGTTTTTTTTCACGAAATGTGGTGGCCCGTCCGGTGAGTCCCAGCAGTCAGGGGGAAACGTTTTTTCTGCGAAATACTGGTGGCCCATCTGGTGGGTCCCTGCTGTCAGGTGGAGGAATAGTTATTTTGCACGAAATAAGGAGGCACTTCCTTGCGGCTGCTGTGGACCCAGCTGTCAGCCTCTTGACGTACAGTACTCTTCCGATGGAAGTCGGTCGTTGACCACATTGACCACGCCGCGCTGAGAGCACCACGGCGGTGGATGACGGCGAGGCCTAGGAAGGGGACGACACGGAGCCGGGGAAGACGCGGCTGTGGATGCCCACGCGGAGAGGAGCACGAGGGTTCACTGGTTCGGCTGCGGTGTGAGGCTGCCATCGCTGCAGAATAACATGGGGAGTGGGTGAGTGGAGGGATGGCCTGGCCAGCGGTGGGAGTAGTATGGGGACGGTGAGGCCTCCACGGCAGCACAATCGGCCACGAGAGGCAGGAGCATGCGGCACGACCATCGCTGCTTTGGGCGGCTGGGGCAAGAAGACCAGAGGTTGAAGAAGCACTACGGCCATTGGATGGACATCGTTGACCACGCCGCACCGAGAGCACCAGGGCGGTGGATGACGGCGAGGCCTACGAAGGTAATGACACGGAGCCGGGGAAGACATGGCAGTGGTTGCCCATGCGGTGGAGGGTACGAGGGTTGTCTGGTTCGGCTGCCGTCGCCGGAAAATAACAGGAGGTGTGGGTGAGTAGAGGGATAGATAGGCCAGGGATGCGAGTATGATGGGGCCGTGAGGCCTGCTCGGCAGCACTACCGGCCAAGGGAGGCGGGAGCAGGCGGTTCCGACGGTACTGGTTTGGGTGGCTGGGGCAGGAAGATCAGTGACTGAAGAAGCACGATTGCCATTAGATTGACATCTAACGGTCTGACGCTGGTAGAGTCGATTGTTGACTAAGTTTCTTTTTTGCGAAACCTTGTGTACGCATGAACTTGGTAGGCCCACAAGTCAGCCTCCAAATCTGTGGCAGACAACATAAAGCCCATTTGCTATTTTTATAATTTGCAGCCCATTTGCTAATTCTTAAGTAATTTATTATAGCCCATTTTCTGCCGAGGACCACAGTCAAAAAGTTCAACCTTATTTTGCATATTTCGGTGGAGTCCGAACTGTTGTAATCCCAAAATGATAAACATTTTTTTAAGAACTTATTGATTTGCCAAAAAAATTGTTGTGTTTTTGTGAGCAAATAAGACGTGGGACAATTGAGTTGGTTTAAGGGAAAACCAGTGGTAAAAAAATTAGCGCTGGGTGGGAAAAAACAACAAAAATAAGGATGTATGAAAAGGGAATTTCATGTGTTTTCAGTATAATGATACGTGTATATGAACTAGTAAACCTACAGGTAGAGATTAGAAAACGGATGTAGGACATGCGTTTCAAGAGGAAAATATAACTGGGCTGTGTGTTTGATTCAGTAAAAAAAACTGCCTGCGGATGTTGTAAGACAAAATATAACTAACGCTGGCGGGCCAGAGGCCAGTAGATACCTGCTGGATCTTTGTGCCCCGTTGTTGTCATGGGCTGGGCCTGTTAAAAACAAAACCAACCATAGGCAGTCTGCAGCCCAGTTGAAACTTTCTCGACCTGAAAAAACAATATACGTGCTCAATAGACGAGAGAATTCTGCAAGTACAGACTGATAACTGGGATGCAGCACGGATATTGTTTTTTTTATCGTGATAATAAGTGCATGCACTTGTTTCAAAAAAATTGGAGAACTAGGAATTCGAACGACGGGTGCTTATGCGACCCATCAAATAAAAATCAGGTGCCTGAAAATTCGTTTCGAAACAAATGATTCAGCTTTATATCCACGCCGACCCTCGGCATGATGGTTGGAAGCAAATGCAAGTTCATACCAAAAGATCGTTAACGACAACACCAACTTGCGGACGACAAGGTAGTACAGCTACCAATTCCTAACTAACTTATAATCTTTTTACTCCTGGCCTTAGTGTTCATCTGGTAGAAAATCTTGCAGAGGACCAGTTCCTGCTCCTTATCTTGCTCTAGGTCCCCGAGGTGGTACTGGTGCATCACCTAGTTGGTCCTCTGCTGGTCGAAGTTCTTGTTGGTGTGCAGCACCAGAACCTTTTTTGCTGCCCGTCTGCCGGCCGTTGACCATCACCGGCAAGGTATTGCCAGTCTTGTGCCACATCGCGTGCATGCCGCACTCCGACTGTATCTTGCGATGCGTCCACGTGCCCCTTTTGAACGCCCTAGAATTGCGCTGGAAGAATTGCTTCCTTAGGCCACTCAGTGTGATACCTGCAGTATTGTGGAATACAGGTTTTAGTGTACGTAGTTGGCATTTTCATAACATCTTTGGCATGTTGCAGTCACTTGTTTCACTTTTTATTAGCTGTCAAATTGTAATTGCTTCACCAGGTCTGCATCTAAAAAGAAAAAAATAGAGCTATAAACAAAGGAATATGTTTGTGCAAGTAGACGGACGATCGGTGTCTCACCTGGAAGTTTCTCAGGTTGGATGTAGCACATGTCGTGCTCACTGTCGATGGTTGGTATGAACAAATCGATGAGAGACTGAAATGTCGCGCTGTCAGCACTCACTTTGGCCTCAAGGTGCTCGATCAGCTCCTGATCCATGGGATCGAACTCGACGGCAGCCGGCAGCACCAGCCAATCCTTCTTCGACTTGCATCGGTAATTCTAGTTATATGGCACTCAATGTATGATCAATCGACTGTTTTAAGTGAATGATGAAATATTTCGACAGATAAGTGGTACTCCAAATCTGAAGTCCAGAATACCCGAACACGTTGCCGTGATTCTTGTGTCACCTCACGCGCAGCGTGTTGTCACGTCAATTCAATGTGTGTACATGATGAATAATTTGACCGGCGTATACTAGTACTGCTACTGTACTACTCACTAGTCGTATTTAGTGTCACAATTTATA
>NC_041389.1:498588286-498664916 GCF_002162155.2 Triticum dicoccoides
GGCTTCTGCACAGCATCTCCATCATCATTATCAGTACATCCTACGCAGGTGAGTTAGGATGCACTTGATCCCAGGAAGGTATCTATCCTTCAAACCAGAGGAGTGCTTCAAACTAACAACATTACATAATATCCAACAAAAGAGGGTCGTGCTACAGCAGCAGAATACATGGCTCAGTCTAGATATCAGCATGAATCAAGTTGTGCATATTTGCTGTTGGCATGAACCACATCGCCGCATGTCGGGTTTGCAAAAGCCATCCATCGCATGGAAGCTTGATGCCTTTCACACACTGAAGATTACCTGGCAACAAGCTGTGTCGACAAATCTCTGGATATGGTGATTCATGAAACCCATGGTATGATGTGTAAACACAGCCCCCCCTCGCAAATGGAAGTTGCATAGCACAGTAATCATCGCCGGTGATATGATCGATGATTGGTTGGATGATCGGATAATTGAGCCCGAGGAACAAGGAGTGGTTGCCGAGGCTGTAAGCCCGCCTCCAGTTGAATACGCCTGGCCCAAAGAAGCTGGTACCTTTCTCGAACACGAAGCAGCCATAGCCATCAATGTCACGAATGCCCCACACATTGTACTGCATGTGGTTTGATGTAATGGGTTGGTCATTTTGGTATGTGCGAATGAGCATCAAATGACCGCCGTCAGCTGAACGAGCGATAAACCACCACCCATCGGCTGGTATGATTCCAGGTCCTGGAATCATGAAGGCTAGCGCATTTGCGTTTGCTGCAACAATTCAAATTGGAGACCAAAAGGACAAAAATAAACAATCATGTTCAGAGTATGTGTGGAATTAAGATTATTATAACAGTGACACATATCATAGACAGAGAATTGCAATGCCGTGGTCATAATCATACCCCAAGTTAAAAAAATAAGCCAATGGCTTTCATATTCTAGCAACATGTCATGGTTCAAACATCATGTAACAATGAGAGGAAAACAACTATGATAGCGCCTACTCATATTCTACCATAACACTTACTACTACTGTTCTCATATCAACTCTAAGCAATAACATGCATTGCTATAAAAATCTTGTAAACAAGAGTAACATATAGCAATCATGATGTTATGTTCATAATATGTATTCTAACAATCATTAGATGCCAATTGTTCTCATATCAACTCTAACAATAACATGTGTGGTCATAAAAATCTAGGAAATGAGAGGAACACATAGCAATGATGTGGCTATAGACATGCTATGCATTCTAAATTTGTAACAAATGAACAGGCAGTCGTATTCATAAGGTAAAGATGAGATGAGATAGAACAATTACACGACGATAGATTCCACCAGTATAGGCAGCCAATCTGTGCGTCGACCGCGTAAACGATGCCATCGTGCACTATAGCATCAGATAGAAATGTTGCCTCAACAGGATTGATGATGAGCCATAACCATGTATGGCGACCGGATTCCAGATAGACTAATCCCATGTTGAACAAGGCAATGAGCTTGTAATCCATGTAGTCTTCTGATGGTGCGGGCACTTCGCAGATTACAACTTTCTGCAAACAGAGGTCGAGCCAAAAGCTTGACGCGTCTCGTGCGTAGTAGGCAGGAGTGTCCGGCGGGCCGCGAGGCTTGATGTCGGTGGTATCCAACGATGGAAGGGTGATATCTCGCTGGGTGTAGATATCCACGAGACACCATGGACTACCGGTGTGGTGGATGAGGACGATCAGCTGCCCTTCATGCCCACCCAGTAGTGGCCGCGCATGAAGGACAGGTGGACGGGTAGTGGTAGCATGTCTAGGGTCACCACGACAACCTCCGTAGTATCGTCAAGTCGGTGTCTGGGCCACCCGCGAGGATCGGGCATCAGCAAGCAGGGTGTCTTGAAAAGAGCCGGCCGGTTGCAGACGAGTAGATGGTACAAAGACACCAAGCATGCGGCCAGACGGACAGTGCTGAGTAGGTCCATACGACTACAGATCTGCTCCAAGAGAACATCGGGGAGGGAATTCCAATCGCGGCTCTGCGTGTCAGTCGGTTCTGCCATTGGGGTTTTTGGTGCCTGCGAGCCAGCGGGGAAGTGGATTCGGGCGGGCGATCGAAGAAGCTTCTCCTCGTGTGGCCGAGCAGTGAGCGGGGGGATATGGTACGCATGAGCTACCAAGGAAGATGGCACGGGCGGCGAGCAGTGAGCGGGGGTAAATGGTGTGCGACCGACGATGGGGAAGAGAGGAGGAAGAAGAGTGGAAGACATGGAAGAAAGTGCATTAGATCTCAATTCTACTAGTACTACTACCAGGATATACCATCCTTCGGAGTGTAAATAGTTACACCGATGACATGTGGGTCTACCACAAGAGGGCCCATATGTCAGTTAATGGAGGACAGAGGTGCGTAGGCGTATTTGCGGAAGCGTCCTCTACTAGCAAACATGATGGCAGTACTGGGTAAGGCTGATTTAGTAACAACAACACACTGGTTCAGCTTATTAACTACGTGTCCCATCTGCTGCAGCGTTTATTGTCACTTCACTGCGAAGACTAGTTGAATAGTTCTCTCTGACCGAGATGGGGAATAATGGATCGCGAGGACTTCCTTTCTACAGTATCCCTATGCCTCTACGCTCACTTCACTCATTTTGCTCCGTACCTAGTCACTTGTTGAAATCTATAGAAAGACAAATACTCCGTATTTGGGAACAGAGGGAGGCTTTTACTCCGTACTATTTGGGAACAGAGGGAGTATCACCATATGGAGGGAACAGAGGAAGCTTGAAATATGAACATGTCAATGGCAGGGAGTAAGCCCCATGCATGTATGCATGCATGCAACATGCAACACTCACACATACACATGGACGCACGCAACACTCACGCACCCATGCGGCACATAGCACACGACGCAACACACACAGCTCACGCTCAAGTGCTCAACCTACTTCCTACGTCCGTGAAAGACTGTACATTTAGAGATTTACACATTGACTAGGGCATAATTAACACCCAAAAGTAGCAGACTTATGTGTGCATGCGACCATTGAGATAAGAAGATTAAATGAAGGTCGTTGCATGCTATAATGAAGGATAGACATGTAGCCTATACCTACGGCACAAGTTGGTGCATTAGTCAATCAATATCGATTTAGATTAAAGGCTAAATGCATTGGAAGTGTAGATGTACATTATGTACCACACTCTTTGTTTTGTAGCCGATGTACACTCTTTGTTGGAAGACCGAGGGAGGAAACGTGCATGCACTCACATACACAGCCAGGGCGGTTCGCGCGCAATGGTTGGACTCGTGTCGCGCCTGCGTAAAGTTTTGTTTAACTGATTTCTTTGCTCTACCAACTGACAGGTGGGACCCAGAAACCAGGTGACAATTTAACCAGTCAACAAAATGCCACATCGACTATGTGGCCGGTCAGTAGGGTGCAATACGGTGCTCTACGATGAGCTAGTGATCGTATAATTGCCGCAAAACTATATATAGTGACCGTAAAGAGCGTATTGTTACATACGTTGACCGCCAGTGTATTTTTCTCATTTCAAATTAAGCCATATTAATCGGAAAGGACGCAGTATGGACTACTACTAGTACTAGTACTCCTTTGATGTGTCCCGTCAACTCGCCGAATGAGGAGAAGCTTGCTTACTACCCCTCTCCCTTGCCCACGCGCGTGGTGGTTCGCAGGACGAGGAGAGGGTTTTGACTACAGTGCCCTCTCCCTCTCCCTCACCCTCACGCTCGCCCTCGCCCTCGCGGTGGACGTGCAGTAGTTCAATCTGTGTCAGATTGCCAGAAGCATATTGTACTGTAGTATCATCATTGTTGGACCTTCCGAAGAGGCGATGAGCCAAGTGCAAGGTTCACACGAGTATGAACTGTTGAACCTCCCAAAGAGGCAAAGAGCCAAGCGCAAGGTTTTATAGGAGTTGTCGTCCTAGTAGGAGTGTACTACAACTATAGCGAACGATGCTACTGTATGATGCCGCCATGTCACGTATATCCAAAGCTGTGCCACCTTTTTTTCTCAAAGAGCGTGTTGGAGCCCGTGCAACAACCACACAAGTTGCACATACACATAACACATTTACTAGTAATAAATTCTAAAGGACAAATGCCAGTATGCCACACAAGTTCATCTCCAATTCATGTGATAAATTTGTGCGCGACTAGTTTACATATATTCACAGTGCTACCGTTCACAATTACTGTACTCCACTTACACGTTATAGATGGGCTACATGCATGTCCTCCTCTAGGTTCCAGTCCCAGGTGTTCTTCATGGATGGCACGATCCATAGCGGTGGGCAACGAGAATCATTGTCGCAGCTTTCTAGTCCGGTTCCACACGATGGAGACTCATCCAAGTTGAAGCGACATAAATCAGGGATAGCGTGTCCCAGCATGTCGTTCATCCGGCGGTGCGCAATGAAGACACAACCATGCTTCATGAACGGCAGGCCTTCCATGTCATGCACGGAAGGTGGCATCCGCTTCACAATGGGGTAGCTATCCCCGATAAAAAGCGAGTACTGTCGAAGAATGTTCCTCGGCACCCACGTAGCATCACGGGGGTCAAACTCGGCGCCGTTCATCTGGTACACGCGGCATCCCAGATCTAGACACATGGTGACGTACATAGTCAAGGTCCATGCATAATAATGTTGTGCTCAAATATGGCGGTCAGCAATACTATGCAGCAAATAGTACTACTCCGGTATAGAGGAAGTAAAATAACCGGCTTATTATATATAGCCACTCTTGGCTACATGGATGAGATAGTAAGACATGGAAAAACAAAAATGGTGGCAGCTAGTGGGTTCAAGTCTTCAAGGGCCTAGCTAGCTATACACGTCCTCCAATGTAAAAAGTACTCCTACTAGTACTACTAAGTATACTACTAGTACAACAATGAAAGAGAAGGTGAGAGGGTTAAAAAAATGGAATACCTGGGTAGATGGTGACGGTCCGATCGTGGTAGATTGTGTGACCATGTTGCACATCAGTGGTACCATGGGTAACGACTGCTAAGATAGTTGATCCCAATATGCCAAAGTCAGCTACAAGGTTCCAGGTTAGACCGAATCGCGGATGCAAATGCACATCCAGGATCGGCGATCTTATTTCGATCGGGGGATGACTAGTCCCTGCAAAACAATGGAGTACCGTTAGGGATGCAAATGATGGTTTGTGCATTCCGCTTGTAATCTCCTGTACCGTAGGATGGCAACCAGATGAAACAAGTCCCCTGGCTTGTCACCGCGAAGATGCGTCCTAGATGGCACACGGCGTCTTCGAACGTGTAGGGGTACAAATCTGCCGTCGCCAACATGCGCCAGCCTCTGCCGTTACTGCGTCTTGCATTGATGGCAATCCTTATGTCGAACACCGCGATGAGATAGTAATTGTCATAGCCGCGTCGCTTTGTCGGTGGGTCCGCAATTGCTATATTCTTCAATCTCGTGTAGGCATCATCATACGTATTCAAGCCCAGCCAGTCCGGAAGGCCGATCCCAATGGTGGAGAAGGGGTCTACCGGAATGGCCGCACTGCTGTGGATGTTGTGCAAAATGATGGTGGTATCCGGCTGGAGGTATGCAAGCCAATCTTCGTTGGCACCGACCCAGACCTATATATAATACGGTGGGAAGCGGAGAAATTACATGATGGAAATGGAATAACTAAGTACTACATGATCAAACTCCATTACTGACCTGTTCATCGGACAAAATCCGACTACCTCTCAACGTCGACAACTCTAGCGGAGTCAACGTGCAACCATGGCCAGGGAGCGGTGGACTGTTTGAAGGATTGTACCATAGAAGAACCTTCTCCTCGAGGACTCATGGAAGACCAACAAGCATGGCCTTTTCCCAAGCCTGTTTAAGCAGGGTCTTGAAAAAGTTGGTGCAGGAAGCACCAAGTCGTGCAACGGTGAGGACGTTGGAGCGGCATGCGATTTCTCCTAGAGGACCATCGTCCAAGGTCACCCAGCCCCGACGAGGAGGAGAACCGCCTAGTGAATCCATGGGAGCAGCGACGAACTGCCTTCTCTTCGGGGGGAGGGGAACTGGCGAGGAGGAGATATGAGCGTAGTAACTGCAGGGCCTTGTCCCTTCCAACTGTAGATCGTTCCTCAGCGAAGGGGTGAGGCTATTATTTACTACTAGTACTAGCATTATGGAACGTTATGGGATTGCATTATACTGTAAATAATAGAACTAGTAAGAAATTTTTGGCACTAGGTAGTAGTTTTTGGCGTGGATTAAGAAATTTCGGGTATGTTTTTGCCTTTTTTTGTACACGCCAAAAGTGTCAAAAAACGTCTTACATTATGTGACAGAGGAGTACGTACTCGTACTGTAGCAGTACCAGTACTAATTTTCTCAACTAGTAGTGCAATGTACTGTACTTATAGTCTAGTCTAGTATAGTGCACCAATTTTGAACTCTTGAATCTCAGGGCCAAGGAGCTACAGTTGGAAGTGGAGGGTACTACTGTTCTCTAGAACCATCACTGTACTATCAATGCAGGGGAAGTACACCTGCGTAGTGGCCTAGTGGTTACTCTTGGTGCTATATTCAGCTGCTCCTCTCATGTAGAAGTAGCTGGCCTACTCAGCCGCTCCTCTCACGCACACACTAACAGCCTGTTTATCAGCGAAGGTTACTGCAGGGGCAGAACATTTGAGTTATTTGATACAGCGAGACTAGGCTTTTCGCTTCCATTTGTGGAGGTGTAATGGATCTCGTCGAACTTTGTTAGTAGTTCCTTCTTTATGAATGAGATGAAGCAAAGCTTTTGCCTCCGTTTAAAAAAACACGTCAAGAGGAATTTCTTTTATAGTAGAGCCGATAATGGAGTGAAGTCCATGTGTGCAACGCCACAAGCTATAGAGTAGTAGTAGAGCACTTTACGTACGGAGCCATATTGCACAGTTCCCAATGCCCCGCCAGGCTTTTCCGGCTCGTCAGGCATAATTGGGAGGCGCTAGTTTAGATATGCTACTAGCTGATGAGGTAGCTGCAAGCGAGGTGCGGCTAGGGCGAGCACGCGAGCCACGGTATGCTGGGAAGGAAAACCCGTTCACGTGGCTAGGCTGTCCAGTGCACCCAGATTGTGGGGCCGCACGTCCGTTCGACTTCAAAACTCAAACTACCCGTGTAAAATATGGCTCGCAGCAAAGTGTAGTAGTACTATTTTTAAAAAAGGCCGCCGTGCGTTCGGCCGGGATCGAACCCACAAAACGAGGTATACACTCCCGCGACCACTAGTAGTACTCGTTGGAGTATAACGCAACCTAGAATCGCCTTTTGTCGCTAGTAGTACGTACATTGTTCCTTACAAGAAACCCCTAATAATGCAAGAAACCACTAAAATGCCAAGAAACTACTACCACTTGCATACGTGACAGACTTAAGATAAGACTACCTTATCAACCATTGTACATGCTCTTACCAACAAAAATCCTTGAGTGACCTCCTACCTCCGGCCCGTCCACCTAGTCATCCTCGGCCATGGGACGCAGATACCGCCGCCGGCAAAAGGCAAGGTCAAAACCGCTGGCGGTGCGGAGCCCATGTTGCGGCAGCCCGGATGCCAGCTCCGTCCGGTGCTCGCGGCCGCTAGCTAGCCAAGATAGCTCCGTCCAACTGCTTGTCTGCAAGGTTTGCTAGATAGATTGGCACGGCAGCGCGGCGGCTTGCTCGCGCGCGCCGCACTCAGGCCAGCCATCTGGCTCGAGCGAAGGCCAGCATGGCGGCTTGCTCGCTCGTGAGTCATGCTCGGGCCATCTTGCCAATCCGTGCGGAGGTCAGCACGGCGTCCGACCCGTTTGGTGGAGCGGTGGCCAACTCGCTCATCACCGGCGCCACCGACGAACATGCATCAGTACTATTTGAAGTAATGTTCAGGAAAAATAATGATTTGAGGGGGAATAACAGGATAGAAGGTCAGATGGGGGTCCCTCGTGTCAACGGTCAAACAAAATGTGTTGGTTTAAGCTGCCTCGTCAGCACGGACATGTGGGCCAACCCTATCATAAATGGGTTTAAATGAACCTAATCGGTAGGAGTACTAGGTAGTAGTTTTTGGCGTGGATTAAGAAATTTTGGGTATGTTTTTGCTAATTTTTGTACAATAGATTCTTCCTAGGGCTGGTTGAAATGGTAGTTTTTTGTTAAATACTCTACATATTGTAAGTAGGAGTGAAAGTTAAGCTTTGGAAGCCAATAAGCAAGGCTAGTTACATAGTGCATATGTGTACATGATTGAAAGTAAATATCAACCATGAGTGACTAATATCTTGATGGAAAACTCGAAACTATGGAATACTAGGAAAAAATGCATGGTTGGAAATACTAGCAATGTTCATGTCCATTGCAACGAATCATAATTAGAATAATACTTATTCACAAACTTGGTACAAAACACTCTAATTTTTGTATACATATGTTTCAAATAGAATATATTCCTTGGGCTGCTTTGGTGAGGTCATGGAGGGATGTGGTTGGTTTTAAGATACTAATTATGGGTTTTTCTGCAAATTGGTAGACAAGTGGTACGTTGGTGAGAAAAGACAACAACTTACCTCACAATCGTTAGATGTAGATCTAATGGTCAGAAATGACGGATGTCAGACACATCAGCATCACCAACTTAGTCTTGTGTAGGAGTACTAGCAAGATCCGTGCATTGCACGGAACATCAAGATGCATTTTTTTATAAAACACTTGTTGTGATTGACCATTACGGGAGTAATCCCATGTGTAAAAACTAATGATATCTCAAGAAATATGAGATAAGGTGAAGAGGAGTGGGGTGTGGTGGTGGTTGGTGGTCGGACTGAGCGGAGGCATGGGGATTGACGACGCCGGTAGCGGCCACCAGGCCAGTTTGTTCTAGAGGCTTCCTTTCTTAATTTCTCAACAATGAGGTTTGTTGGAGATAGGGATGAATGAGGGAAGGCCTTGTATGCAAATGTGGAGAGGGGTGCGGGTATCTTTTAGTTTAATTTCCATCCGTCAGATATAGATCAGACGGTCTATATTGCAAGATGGCACACGTACCATCATCACCACCTCGGTTTTTTATAAGAGAAGAAATATAAGTATGGAGATACAAACGTATTATTGATACTTGCTTCTGTAAACTAGCATCTACATTCTATTCAACGCCTCGGCATGTGGGGCCTTAGCACAATGACTTCTCGACTGTGTAAAACAAAGATTTTCCCGTCGCCGACAAGGAGGGGGTGACGGCGGTGCGCTTTTTGGCTTGCTCTAGTCCTAGTAGTAATACTAGGTGGTCTAAGCACGTGTAGATTTATTATTTTTCACGTCTCGTGTTCGCCGTACTGCCACGACTGTTCATGAATAGACGGTAAGTTATTCACGGGGAAACCCTTGATGAGCGTGTTTGCGAGAGAGAGAGAGAGAGACAGTGTGCGTGTGTGATATCTTAGAGACTGAGGCAATGATACCAGATTCTTTGTGTCTATGTGTGTGGAGGATAGAGAGAGACATGTACATGGGGCTTTGTGTTGTGTAATGTGGAGACACATATACATAATTAGAGAGTGAGTGTGTGAGATACACATGCGGACATGGGGAGAGATGAGGATCCAGATAAATGGGTGTTTGTGTGTGTTTGTGCACGCGTTTGTGTGTGAGAGGGAGAGAGTGTATGTGGAGTAGAGAGACCATTGATGATGTAAACCTAGTATAAGGGAAGGGGGAATGGTGTGACATGTGTATTAGCAGGATAGCACGGGTGCGGGCTGGGGGAGCAGACTATTTGGAAGAGACATCGAGTGTGTGTGTGGGAGAGGGGTGTGAGAGCGAGAGAAAGAGAGAGCTAGCGACGGAGAGAGAGAGAGAGAGAGAGAGAGAGAGAGAGAGAGAGAGAGAGGAAGAGAGAGGGTGAGAGGGGTTGTTTGTGTCCATAAATGGCGTATAGATAGGAAGACAATGTTGATGTTGTCCGAAATTGGCCTATGAACGGAGACGCAAGGGAAGCGAGTCATCGTGTGTGTGATAGGGACTTCATGAGAGATCTAGAATAGATGGTTAGAGAACAATGTGTGAAATCGAGAACGATTATACATTAGGGAGCTATGGAAAGAGTCACGACATATGTATGCAGGGAAGGAGCTGGGCGGGTCCGCATGTGGGAGAGATAGAAAGAGGAGAGTGGTGCACAAGGAGACAAAGTGTGCTTGTTTGCAGTGGGGGTGGTGTGTGAGGTGAGTGCGCGAGAACCACATAACTAGGGAGATAGACGTTTGGGGGCGACGTTTTGTGTGTATGGGAAATATACACTCTACATAGTGCATGTGCTTGGGTAAGAGAGATAGCGGGAGACCTAGAGAGTGAGGGAAGAGATGTGTGCATGCCCGAGAGACAAAGTGATAGAGACCCATGTTGGGGTCCGGACTTTACAAGAGAGAGGGGTGTTAATGTGCTCGTGTGTTGGTGTTTGGGGGAGAGAACGACTTCTCTATGTGTGTGTGTGTGTGTGGTGGTGGTGGGGGGGGGTTGACTTCAGATAAAGAGTGAGGTGTCTATATTTGAGGGACTTTAGCATAATTGAGATATTGTGCACTCATGGTTGATCCATTTGTTTCACAGTTTGTACTATGAGATAACGATACTTGAACATGCATGATATACCTTGATGTACCAGAATTACAAACCTAAGATTGGAATTTTGGAATTTGACTCCATCATTAGCTTTTGTAATTCATTTAAACGGAGGTACATTTTTTAAGCCGGGATTTCGTGATTTCAAATTCATATATCAAACCTAGAGATATACACATACGAGCATGTTCAAACTTTATAATCATCCACTTTATTCATACACATACACATTTTTGCTTTTGTCATCATATTTAGGATAAACACATTTGGAATTTCATTTGAATTGGACCGTATGATGGTATTTGCTTGTAGTAGCTCAATGATCCATATTTGAATTGAATGGATAATCTAAGTTTCAAGTTGGAGACATTGATTTTCAAAACTTGCACATTTTTTTGGGTGCAAAACAAACAAATTGTCGGCCATGATATCATAGTCGGCCGTACAAGAGCAGAATACTTATAATTTTAGGCGCCAAAATCTTTCAAACTTCCCGCTCACATTGAAATATCACATGCCTGAAAGTTTAGCCCCGCGATATTCCTGTTTTACCCCTGCCACATGAACGGAAAAGGGCTGCTTTGGTAACTCCATTGTTTTCCCCTCTTTGCCCCCAACATTCTTCCCCAGAGCCCCTCCCCTTCCCCTCCCCGACCCCCCAACCATAGCAAGCCGCCGAATCTAGTCCTCCGCCGCAGCGGTGGACCTCACACCCCACCGGATCTACCTTCTGCACCTTGGGACCCCCAACTGCCAACTCACCACTTCACCGGAGCTGCTTCAGGGACTGGCTTGTCCACCGCTCCAGATCTCCTTGACCGCCAGCATGGTCCACCGCACCAGATCTGCTTAACCAGCGCCCTCCACCACAGCGTAGGCCCTTCACTGACTCCCTCGTCCGCCCCTTCACTGGCCCTTCATAAGCCCTCGTCCGACGCAATAGATCCGCCTCACCGAAAGCACTATACAACACGCTCGCCGAAGCCTTCGTCCACTGCACCGGACCCGCTCCACGGACGCCATATTCAACTCCACCGGCTCTGCTTTACCGACGCCGCAGCCTCATCAGGTTATTTCGATTTGTACTCCTTCGGTTTTTCTCTTTATCGTGCAACTGTTCACTTACCACAGATGAGCTTTCTTGTATGTCGATAGGCGCCGCAACCGTAGCACCGGAGAAGCTTCAGCGACGGCGACAGCCGGCCCAAACTCAACCGCAACACGAGCACCATCGATGATCCTTAGCTATCAAGTATGACAATGATACCCATACGCCGCTGAGAATCAGGTACTGTTATCCAATGGCCGGCGCCTACATTCACTTTCCTAGCATAAGCACCGCACCTTTGAATTTCTTCAGGGCATCATTCAGTTTTTCATGAGGCGCATTATTCTGCTTGCACCTGTAGGGCCATACTTCTGGCAGTGAACATGTTACATGTGTTAAATTACATACCAATGCACATATAGTTAATATGCTTTAGTTTTGTTCTGATGCCACCTGTTGGTTCCATCAGACTGCTTAATGTTCTCTATGCTTAGTTACACATCAGCAAACTAGCATGTGGTTCCGCTGCTTTTTGTTCGTTTTACCCTACATTTTCTGATGCTAGCTATTACATCACTGCTCCAAGCCTCTGTTCATTACTTGTTTGTGTGTTCTTGATCTTCCCAAGTTGCATGACTAATTTGATGCTTCTATTAATTATGGAGCTGCCAACCCCATCAAGAAAAATATTTGTTCTTTTGGTGCTGGCACCTCGAACAAGCATAAAAATAGAGGGAAGCAGATATATTGTCGTGTATGCACACACCTTTCTTTCATTAGTTTAGATGAACCATTGATGATCAACTCGGACCAGTGCATGCGAATAAAATTAATTTTACCTAAATAGATGGTGCAGAATAAACTATAACAACTAGATTTGCAACCACGGGATGCTGACGATATCTTCAAAGAACATTGCAACAGCAGCTAGGCTTCACAACAACATATGGTAAGCCAGTGTGTTTTAGTACATGTTAAATGTAATGCGAGTGGGCTGCTTTATTGGCTTGTGCCCTTAACATGTAATCCTATCGAATTACAAATAGTTCAGTTGTCTGCTTTGTTGTATTGCTTGATTCGAATGCTTGTTTGTTGTTACGTTATACCTGAGTTGGCCAATATGTCAGCAGTGCCTGCTGTACTATCGTAAATAAATGCATGCCTATTTCATTTGAGTCCTTAACTTTTCCTCTCAACTTCATCACAAGACTGTCTTTGTAGTTTACATGAGGCCACACTGTTAAGTGCTTGCTCAGATTATTTCAACTACTTAGATGCCTTGGCAACTTAAATATAGCGGTTGTACACTCCCTTTCAACTTTCATCTTACCATTTTAACTTCTTTTCGGCTGATGCTGCTTCGAACCATTTAAATATAGTTTGCCATGCTCGGCAATAATTCGTCCGTCGTTTACCATGTAAGCTTACTGCCTGGATCATATGATAACTATCTCTTACTTATGTCCAGCGGAAACCTTTCAGGATGCCGTTCACACTAGGACACACTATACAGCCCCAGAATATATTTGTGGAAGCAGTGCGCCATCCATGTTACCATATGGTAGCAGTTCAGAGGCAACACCACCGGAGAGCAGTCTGAGCACAGATATTATAGTGCTTGAGGCTCTACTAGAGGCAGAAAGAGATGGTGTGGCTTCCATGAATGAGGTAATCTTTATCTTGAGGCTGGAAATTACAGAATTGGTGGCACACGTTATGCAATCAACCCAATAATTGGAGGAAGTAAGAATGTTGCATTTGAAGAAGGAGGAGGTCCTGCTGTTTCTGCTATCTAAAGCCCAAGGTAATCCCGGTTCTTCTTTAGATACCAGTTGAAATTGTCATTAGATTATTGTACTTGCATGTTGTGTCATGTCTCTGAATGGATTATGTTGCAAGACCCCCTGTGTTGTCTGGAATTCCATGTTGTCCATGTGTTGTAATGATCCGAATTTTTTAGGCGAGGTAATCCTCAGTACTTGTATGATTGACATAAGGTGAACTGTTTTTCGTGTGAGCATATTGTATTGGATGAAATAACTGTTTGAATCAGAGTGTATCCAACCTACTGAATTCGAAGATCACGACATTTCTAAATCATAATCATATATAAAGGTGGAATAAATCTTTGCTGTGGTTTTGAAGAAATAAATAACAAAAGGTATAATTATCTATGGATATTCGTAATCGAATACAAACTGGATTTGAATTTAGTTTGCCAGGTCCCAGGGCAAACGTGAATGCTAATTCTCCCAAGTTTTGAACGAAGCGGCTAAACACCCACTATAATTTGTGGGCTGCCCGAAGCAAGTGTTTGCGAGATGGAAATTACTGTCTACCCCTGACACTTGACATCCTTATTGACCGGATTTACACTGCCATCAATAGGGGTAGACTAGTAACTTCAATCAGACGTGACACAACGGCCTCTGAGCCCATTCAGACACGGTGGGTGCCAAACGTGGGCGGCAAAACACATTTGATTCAAGCTCGTCCGAAAGACATGTGTCTCTTCCTCCATTTCCCCATTCATACACGGCGGGAGGCAAAACAAACTCTCCTCGTCCGAAATCGATGTAGGTTAATATTTTAAATAGGGGCAGATGTGTAACTTCCATCAGACATGACACAACCGCCCTACCTGTCAGCCCTGTTCATACACCGTGGGCGCCAACCGTGGGCGGCAAAAAACCCTCTCCTCGCCCGAAATAGTTACCGGCAAATATTTGGGAGATGCGAGTTTACCGTCCTATCCCCAACTGACGTGATGTCTGAAATTTTAAACGGGGGATAAGTTCGTAACTTTCCCCCATTTCAGAGAAGTGCGTCCCAAAGTTTGAGATCGCCCCCTACCCTCCATTTCCCCATTCATACACCGTCGGCGGCACGACAACCTCCCCACTACGGCCAGCCTCCTCCGTCCGCCACCCCATCCTCCACCTTGCCGGAGCCGCTACCCCTACCCCGTCATCCAGTGCAAGAGATGGACGTCTCTCATCCACGACGCTGGACCAGGATCCTTTCATCGCCTCCTCTCGCCTCATCGGCGCCGTCGTCCACCTTGCCGTTGCCGCTCCTACGACCGCCTCGTCCACGGCAACAAGATATATCCCCCGACCCGGCCGTCTGCCGTCTAAAGTCTTCTTCCCCGCCGCCGACAGCCATCGCACCCGCAGCACCCTCAACGTATCAGCATAGGCCTACACGGCGTCGCAAGAGAGGCGGTACTCTTCCATATGTGCTTAAGTTATTGATCTCACCCGGAAAATAGAACGTAATTTGTTTACTGTGCTTTTCTTGTCCGTACCAAATCGTAGTGGCTAGTTGAAAGCAAACATTGGTTGCGAAGTAGCTTTGTCCGGTTTGCACCTTCAGATCCTCCATGGCACGGGCACTATACTCGCAAAGATTATGGTTTCCCCCTTTATATTCACTACCATCGTCGTAGGTGTTTCGTGTCATGCTAGCACTGCTCCTCAAGACCTCAACCCAAAGCTTATGTGTTCAAATACGAATCTGATATGATGCTCATATCACTAAAATAGAGAACGTTTAATTGGCCACCTAATGTTCCTATATTTGTTTCGAAAAGCATGTGCGCCACCTACTGGTACAGCTAGTTCCACTTTCCTGATTTTTCTCTTGATGCTTAGGGTTTTCCCCTTTTATCTACTCTACTATGATCTCCGTAGGTGCTTTCTGTTGTACTAGCATTACTCCACCCTTCAAGCTAAACAACACAACACTCAGAATTCGAAAGCTTAGTTGTTCAAATATGATTGTGATATGATACTGATATTAGTTAACCGACACATTTAATTGGTTAGCTAAAGGTCCCACTTGAGTTTCCAAATGCATGTCGCGACATGTAGAGAGACAACATAATTGCATTTCTTTGTCACTTGTTGACCGTACTTTCTTGTCCATACCAAATCTGAGTTGTTATTTCAAAGCAAACATCGGTTGCTAACTACCCTTTGCGCGGTTTGCAGCTTCAGATCTGCCATGGTCAACACTGTACTGATCATGCTTATGTTCTCCCCATTTTATGATGACCACAATCAGCCTACGTGGTTCGTGTCGTAATAGCACTGCTCCACCCATCGAGCTAAACAAGCTTAGTTGTACAAATTCATATCTGATATTATTGCTGATATTAGTAAAACTGAGAGATGTTTAATTGGTTAGATAAATGTTCCTACTTTAGTTTCGAAATGCATGTGAGCCACTATGGAGAGACCGAAAAGAATAGTATTTCTCTGTGCGCTTTGGTTCATCATGGGTGGCCAACCGACATTGTATTGAAACACTTGTAATATCTTCAATCTGCTTGCTCTTCTGCTCTTCTTTAAGATGATACTCTTCTCTTGCGGTCGACTGGTCAGGTCGAGTTGTTCTCCCTTAGTATATTTTGAATCTGTCAGGTCAGGTCGACTTGTTCTTCTTTACTATATGTTGAAGCTATCATCTGCGAAGTGTCATCACTTCTGGAGCTCTCATATTTTGAGGAGTAGGCCACATTATATTAATGCACACAACAAATTATAGCATGCATGGCATCTTTTAAAATAATTGCAGAGATAGCACAAAGGGGTTTACAGGGAGGCAGTATTGGATTAGAATCACTTCTGCATTACAAAGAAAATCTCACTTGTTTTTATGTTTTCATGCATGTCAGATATTGAACATCATCAAAATGAATATGAGTATGGGCGCACGAGAGGAATATTGCGGAACGATCCACTGGCTAACAAACTTGGCATGGTGGAGGGTGGCCTATCTTATTCACCCATCAAGGTGCTTGCTCTAACTTTGCAAAGTTGTATTGGTCGCACATATTTTGCATCTGACCTCTTGCATTTCTTCTACTTTGTTACACCATCTGCTTAGTTTAAGCATCATATATGAGTATATGCCATAACTATCCATTTTCTGTACCTATTCCATGTGTCGTCACACTATGTTTTTCCAGTCAAATGTTGTTCTTTCGTGATAGATGTCCAAAAGGAAGAGGGTGAGTGCAGATCCTCAAGGAGTACAAACTAGGTATTTGGAAAAGATAGTGATACCTATTAAATCAGATAGATCAGCAGCCACAGAAAACACAGGCCCAACTATACCACACTTTACCCCTACTCCAGTGGCCAAACCCCTATTAGAACTGCTGGGAGCCGAGCGTTAGGTACTGTCTATGATATCAATTCAAAATTTGAACTCCTAAATTTCTGCTTGTGCCTTACCTTCTCTCTTGTATGAAAACTAATTTCAGACGAATCTTGTTGCTCAAAGGATCATACAATCTCAAAACAATAATGGGCTCTGCGTTGCTCTTGTCAGTACCTCTCTCCCTTTTGCCTTGTAACGCTGTACTTAATTAATTGCTATTTGATTATGTATCATCAGTCTGCACCTGAGCTTCATTATCCTCTGTTTCTTCCAATATTATTTGATCTATATTTACTCTTTGCAAAATGTAGAATAATGGCAACGCTTATAAAGAATTTTCTTTGAGGAATTTATTGAATTATCCTTCCATCAACATGGAGAAGGGCTTTGTCCAGCCCGTGTTAACATGTAATGTAACTTCATCCTTCTCAAGCCTTCAAACTTTGTTCTAGTATAGATTTGGATAGGCATCATTGCCTTCACTGCTGTTTGCTTTGCTGTTTACATCTGATTGGATGTTTGCAACAACTACCAGTTTCAAATTGTAGTTGTAAAAACTACCAGAACAGATCCATTTATTTGCTTATATAATTGTGAAACCTGTTACATGTCTCCTTGTTTCTCTTTCAGATTCGTATCTCTTACGCCAGGCAAAACTTTAGGGAAGATAGTGAGCCAAATCATTTTGAGGACAGCGAGATGACCCCAAGGTCCTGTCTTGATGAAGACAGTGAGTTGAAGCTACTCACCAGCAGGTGTGAGACAACCTCTGTGTAGTCGCTGCCTCAATCAGTTTGACTTCTTCAGTCTCAACTTAAAGCGTAAAGGCTTGCTTCTGCTCAGCTCCGACTTGAAGTCAAAGATGCAATGAAGATGTCAGAGGACTGCCGTGCGCACCATCATGCCTTAAATCTAGTGTTGATGCATCTATCGTTGACACAACTGAGGTCTACTCAGCTTCTTCAGCTGTTTGGGGGGCCTGACCTGGCCAGGCCTAGTGCCTTATGAAGTGCTCTCAGTTTTGTATATTCTTTTGTCGTCGCGTTTATTTGCACTAGTGGCAAACTTTGATGCCCAGTGGATGTAATATGTGTGATAGCCATGATAGCCTAGCGTAAGTTGCTTGCTTATTTATTTCCTTGTTGTCTTGTTTATTTGTTTGCTTCTAGTCATTGCAGTTCTTTTTCTGCGGTTTGCTAGTGGCTGCAATAACCTATTTTTTAAAACTAGGCCACAATAACCATGGGTAATATTTACTGTAGTGACACTGGGCCTCCTACGGGCCGTAGAAACGGTGGGCCTTCTACGGGCTGTAGAAACAATGGGCCTTCTATGGGCCGTAGAAACAATGGGCCTTCTACGGGCCGTATCATCAATGGGCCTTATATGGGCAGTATGATCGATTGGCCAAACATGGGCCAATAACAGGCCGCATTATGGCCGTAAACGGGCTAGAGTTGGAATCGTCCGTTCATGGGCCGACCATAACAGGTCATCATTAATAGGCCGTATTTCATGACGCTATGAAAACGGCCCAACGTGTTAACGGACCACAAATGGGCTGACTGTAACCACGGGCTGAATTTGGCCCATAAGCAGAAAATGACAGTAACGGGCCGTAAGTAAACGAATGCTGGAAATGAGCCCAGGAATAAATGGGCTCTGAGAAGGCCGAAAGATAACATGGGCTGGAAACGGCCCAACGGAATAACGGTCACTTAATGGGTATAAAGTGATACACTGTTCATTACGGGCCAGTTTCACCATGGGCCGTTAATGGGTGTAAAGTAATACACTGTTCATTACGGGCAAGTTTCACCACGGGCCATTAATAGGCCAAGAGTTACATAGGGCCTCATATGGGCCGAAAGACGTCATGGGCCATACATGGGCTAGAAGTGAAAATGGGCTGGAATCATATTGGGTGGCCCAGATGACGCTATTGGGCCTAATTCGGATAGGGCGTAACAGACCTTGGGTTAGCGGGCTGTAAATGGGCTATATGCGAATAGGCCGTTAACAGGCTTTACATGGGCCGGCCCGCCACCTTTTGACCAAGTCAAATGGGCCGGCCTTTTCACAGGAATGGGCCTCTGTTGGGCCGTGCCACGTGTCGACGTATCATAGGCGCCTTCTGTCCAATGAGTGGATGACATCTGTCCCAACGGTGAGCCGACACATGTTTCCTCCAGCCAATGATGATTTTACATGTGGAAAAGCCCCATTGGTCGGGGCTGTTAACGGGTTATCGGATCCAAAACCCGACCCAATAAGTTAACGGCGTTCCGTTACGGTGGATGCCACGTGTCGGTCACCCTTGACGAAAGCACTTCTGTGACGCGTGATTTATCATCATGGAAGTGGACACTTCCGTGATGATAATTTTGGTAATGTCATGGAACACTTCTACGACAGCACAGGTATGACTATCTTGATTCTGTCATAAATTTGTCATGGATGTACATGCATGACAAAAAACGCGACCTACTGTGACAAACATGTATCATCACGGAAGTGTATTTTTTTGTAGTCCTCCACCCACTCTTCATTCATGGAGTGAGCCATCAGAATAAACCTACACTTCCACTACTTATTTTCTGAGAGAGAACCACCTACTCATGTGTTGAGGCCAAGATATTCCAATCCTATCATATGAATCTTGATCTCTAGCCTTTCCCAAGTTGCTTTCCACTCAAATCATCTGTCCACCATAGCCAAATCTGCGAGAGAGAGTTGAGTGTTGGGGAGACTATCATTTGAAGCACAAGAGCAAGGAGTTCATCAACAACACACCATCTATTACCTTTTGGAGAGTGGTGTCTCCTAGATTGGTTAGGTGTCACTTGGGAGCCTCCGTCAAGATTGTGGAGTTGAACCAAGGAGTTTGTAAGGGCAAGGAGATTGCCTTCTTCATGAAGATCTACCCTAGTGACGCAAGTCCTTCGTGGGAAATGGCCATGATGGGATAGACAAGGTTGCTTCTTCGTGGACCCTTCATGGGTGGAGCCCTCCATGGACTCGCGCAACTATTACCCTTCACGGGTTGAAGTCTCCATCCACGTGGATGTACGATAGCCACCTACCGGAACCATGCCAAAATTCTTCATGTCTCCAATTGCGTTTGTACACTCTAATCCCATCTCTTTACTTGCTTGCAAGTTGCACGCTTTACTTTCCGCTGCTCATATACTCTCTGCATGCTTGCTTCAATTGCATTGTGTGAGCTTGAAATTGTGTCGATCTACCACGTCAACTTGAAAAACTTAAAAACTGCCAACTTTGTTTGTTGAGGGTCTAATCACCCCCCTCTAGACACCCCTTGTCGATCCTTTCAATAACCAATAGCAGAACCTAGATGCCCATATTGGCTCCTACATATTCTATGAAGATATTTATCGGTCGAACCGTTATGAAAACATACATAATTCCCTTTGTCCATCTGTATGTTACTTGCCCGAGATTCGATCGTCGGTATCCACATACCTAGTTCAATCTCGTTACCAGCAGGTGTCTTTACTCGTTTCGTAATACATCATCTTGTAACTAACTCATTAGTCACTTTGCTTGCAAGGCTTCTTATAATGTGCATTACTGAGAGGGCCCAGAGATACCTCTCCGGTACTTGGAGTGAAAAATCCTAATCTCGATCTATGCCAACCCAACAAACACCTTCGGAGATACCTATAGAGCATGTTTATAATCACCCAGTTACATTGTGACGTTTGATAGCACACAAGGTATTCCTCCGGTATCCGGGAGTTGCATAATCTCATAGTCGAAAGAATATGTATTTGACATGAAGAAAGCAATAGCAATAAAAATGAATGATCAATATGCTAAGGTAACAGATGGGTCTTGTCCATCACATCATTCTCCTAATGATGTGATCCCGTTCATCAAATGACAACACATGTCTATGGTTAGGAAACTTAACCATCTTTGATTAACGAGCTAGTCTAGTAGAGGCTTACTAGGGACATGGTGTTTTGTCTATGTATCCACACATGTATCAAGTTTCCAGTTAATACAATTCTAGCATGAATAATAAACATTTATCATGATATAAGGAAATATAAAATAACAACTTTATTATTGCCTCTAGGGCATATTTCCTTCAGTCTCCCACTTGCACTAGAGTTAATAATCTAGTTCACATCGCCATGTGATTTAACACCAATAGTTCACATCTTTATGTGATTAACACCCATAGTTCACATTGCCATGTGACCAACACCCAAAGGGTTTACTAGAGTCAATAATCTAGTTCATATCGCTATGTGATTAACACCCAAAGAGTACTAAGGTGTGATCATGTTTTGCTTGTGAGAGAAGTTTAGTCAACGGGTCTGCCACATTCAGATCTGTATGTATTATGCAAATTTGTATGTCTACAATGCTCTGCATGGAGCTACTCTAGCAAATTGCTTCCACGTTCAATACGTATCTAGATTGAGACTTAGAGTCATCTAGATCACTGTCAAAGCTTGCATCGACGTAACTCTTTACGACGAACTCGTTATCACCTCCATAACCGAGAAACATTTCCTTAGTCCTCTTTAAGGTAACTAAGGGTAATTTTTACCGCTGTCCAATGATCTAGTCTTGGATAACTATTGTACCCCCTTACCAAACTCATGGCAAGGTACACAACAGGTTTTGTACAGAACATGGCATCCTTTATAGAACCTATGGCTGAGGCATAGGGAATGGCTATCATTCTCTCTTTATCTTCTGCCATGGTCGGGTTTTGAGTCTTTACTCAACTTGACACCTTACAATACATGCAAGAACTCCTTCTTTGACGGGTCCATTTTGAACTCCTTCAAAATCTTGTCAAGGTATGTACTCATTGAAAGTCTTATCAAGCGTCTTGATCTATCTCTATAGATCTTGATGCCCAATATGTAAGCACCTTCACCGAGGTCTTTCATTGAAAAATTCTTATTCAAATATCCTTTTAGGCTATCCATAAATTCTACATGATTTCCAATCAACAATATGTCATCCACATATAATATCAGAAATGCTATAGATCTCCCACTCACTTTCTTGTAAATACAGGCTTCACCATAAGTCCGTATAAAATAATATGCTTTGATCATCTTACGAAAGCGTATATTCCAACTCCAAGATGCTTGCACCAGTCCATAGATGGATCGCTGGAGTTTGCACACTTTGTTAGCACCTTTAGGATTGACAAAACCTTTTGGTTGCATCATATACAACTCTTCTTTAAGAAATCCATTAAGGAATGCAGTTTTGACATCCATTTGCCAGATTTCATAAAATACGGTAATTGCTAACATGATTCGGACAGACTTAAGCATCGCTACGAGTGAGAAAATCTCATCATATTCAACTCCTTGAACTTTTCGAAAAACTTTTTGCAACAAGTTGAGCTTTGTAGATAGTAACACTACCATCAGTGTATGTCTTCCTCTTGAAGATCCATTTATTCTCTGCCGATCATTGGGCAAGTCCACCGAAGTCCACACTTTGTTCTCATACATGGATCCTATTTCAGATTTCATGGCCTCAAGCCATCTGTCGGAATTTGGGCTCATCATAGCTTCTTCATAGTTTGTAGGTTGGCCACAGTCTAATGACTTTCAGGACAGGATTACCGTACCACTCTGGTGCAGAACGTGCTCTCTTTGACCTACGAGGTCCAGTAGTAATTTGATCCGAAGTTTCATGATCATCATCATTAGATTCCTCTCTAGTTGGTGTAGGCATCATGGGAACGGATTTCACTGATGTGCTGCTTTCCAATTTGAGAGAAGGTACAATTGCCTCATCAAGTTCTACTTTCCTCTCACTCATTTCTTTTGAGAGAAACTCCTTCTCTAGAAAGGTTCCATTCTCGGCAACAAAGATCTTGCCTTCGGATCTGTGGTAGAAGGTGTGCCCAATTGTTTCCTTAGGGTATCCTATGAAGATGCACTTCTCTGATTTGGGTTCGAGCTTATCAGGATGAAGCCTTTTGACATAAGTGTCGCAACCCCAAACTTTAAGAAATGACAACTTAGGTTTCTTGTCCAACCACAGTTCATACGGTGTTGTCTCAACGGATTTAGACGGTGCCCTATTTAACGTGAATGCGGTTGTATCTAATGCATAACCCCAAAACGGTAGTGGTAAATCGGTAATAGACATCATAGATCGCACCATATCTAATAAAGTACGGTTACGACGTTCAGACACACCATTACGCTTTGGTGTGAGTTGTGAAACTATTCCAAATTGTTTTAAATGAAGGCCAAACTTGTAACTCAAATATTCGCCTTCGCGATCAGATTGTAGAAACTTTATTTTCTTGCTACGATGACTCTCCACTTCACTCTGAAATTCTTTGAACTTTTCAAATGTTTCAGACTTGTGTTTCATTAAGTGGATATACCCATATCTGCTCAAATCATCTGTGATGGTCAGAAAAAAACGATACCCGCCGCGTGCTTCAATACTCATCGGACCACATACATTGATATGTATTATATCCAATAAGTCATCAGATCGCTCCATTGTTCCGGAGAATGGAGTTTTACTCATCTTGCCTATGAGGCATGGTTTGCAAGTATCAAATGATTCATAATCAAGTGATTCCAAAAGTCCATCTGCATGGAGTTTGTTCATGCGCTTTACACCAACATGACCTAAACGGCAGTGCCACAAGTATGTTGCACTATCATTATCAACTTTACATATTTTGGCATCAATATTATGAATATGTGTATTATTACGATTGAGATTCAATAAACCATTTACATTGGGTGTATGACCATAGAAGGTTTTATTCATGTAAACAGAACAACATTTATTCTTTGACTTAAATGAATAACCGTATTGCAATAAACATGATCCAATCATATTCATGCTCAACGCAAACACCAAATAACATTTATTTAGGTTCAACACTAATCCCGAAGGTAGATGGAGTATTCCATGGTGATCTTATCAACCTTGGAATCACTTCCAATACACATCGTCACCTCGTCCTCAACTAGTCTCTGTTCATTTTGTAACTCCTGTTTCGAGTTACTAATCTTAGCAATTGAAACGGTATCAAATTCCCAGGTGTAGGATTGAAAGTATGTCTAGAGGGGGGGGGGGGTTATTAGACTAGACCAAATAAAAACTTATCCTTTTCCCAATTTTAGTTCTTGGCAGATTTTAGCAACTTAGCACGGTTCAAGCAATCTTAACACAATTCAAGCAAGCATGCAAAGAGTATATGAGCAGCAGAAAGTAAAGCATGCAACTTGCAAGAATGTAAAGGGAAGGGTTTGGAGAGTGCAAACACAATAGGAGACACGGATGTTTTTGTCGTGGTTCTGATAGGTGGTGCTATCGTACATCCACGTTGATGGAGACTTCAACCCACGAAGCGTAACGGTTGCGCGAGTCCACGGAGGGCTCCACCCACAAAGGGTCCACGAAGAAGCAACCTTGTCTATCTCACCATGGCCATCGCCCACGAAGGACTTGCCTCACTAGCGGTAGATCTTCACGAAGTAGGCGATCTCCTTGCCCTTACAAACTCCTTGGTTCAACTTCACAATCTTGTCGGAGGCTCCCAAGTGACACCTAGCCAATCTAGGAGACACCACTCTCCACGAAGTAACAAATGGTGTGTTGATGATGAAGTCCTTGCTCTTGTGCTTCAAATGATAGTCTCCCCAACACTCAACTCTCTCTCTCACAGGATTTGGATTTGGTGGAAAGAAGATTTGAGTGGAAAGCAACTTGGGGAAGGCTAGAGATCAAGATTCATATGGTAGGAATGGAATTTCTTGGCCTCAACACAAGTGTAGGTGGTTCTCTCTCAGAAAATGTATGCTGGAAGTGTAGGCACGTTCTGATGGCTCTCTCCAGGAATGAAGAGGAGGTGGAGGGGTATATATAGCCTCCACACAAAATCTAACCATTACACACAACTTGCCAATCTCGATGGGACCGAATTGATAAACTCGGTCGGACCGATTCAGCAAATCTAGTGACCGTTAGGATTTTCGGTGGGACTGACATGCAAGTCGGTAGGACCGATATGGTTAGGGTTAGGGCATAAGGTAATCTCGGTGAGACCGATTACACAAACTCGGTGAGACCGATTTTGATAATAAGATAACCAGAGAGTTGGTCAGGTAAACTCGGTGGGACCGATTCGCTTATTTCGGTGAGACCGAAATCTTACAAAAGGGAAACAGAGAGTTTACATTGCAATCTCGGTGGGACCGAGATCCTTATTGGTGAGACCAATTTGCCTAGGGTTTGTGGCAGTGGCTATGACATCCGAACTCGGTGGCGTCGGATAGAAAGAATCAGTGGGGCCGAGTTTGACTTTTGGGTTAGGTCATATCTGGATGTGAGAAAGTAGTTGAGGGCCTTGGAGCATATCACTAAGCATTTTGAGCAAGAAAGCCATTAAGCAACACCTCATCCCTCCTTGGTAGTATTGGCCTTTCCTATAGACTCAATGTGATCTTGGATCACTAAAATAGAAAATGTAGAGTCTTGAGCTTTGAGCTTGAGCCAATCCTTTTGTCCTTAGCATTTTGAGGGGTCCACTTTTCTCATCCATGCCATGCCAATCATTGAGCTTTCCTGAAATATTTATCTTGAAATAGCATTAGCTCAATGAGTTATATGTTGTTAGGAATTACCAAAACCACCTAGGGATAGTTGCACTTTTAATCTCCCCCTTTTTGGTAATTGATGACAACATATAGATCAAAGCTTCGACAAATGATAATAAGAGTGAAAAACATTGTCGCTTTGAGAAGTATGTGAAAAGCAAGAGCTCCCCCTAAATTTGTGCATAGTTTAAGATTTTCTTTGGACTGCAAATGCTCAAAGAGTTAGGATCATGGGTTACTCTTCCATGTCACAGACATCTTGGTGGAGCGCTCAAAATGATAATAATTAAATACATGCACTCATCACCAAGCAAAGTGAATGATCATATAGAGATATAAAAGGATAATGTCATCCAACAAGCATTAAGGTAGCATATGATCAAACACATGATCATCCAAGTATCTCACACAAGCATAGAGTATCTCAAACAAGCAAATAACAAAGTTCAACCACCAAAAAGCAAAACAAGAAAGAACAAAAGCAACACTCTCTCTCAAATCCTATGATCTATACATTTTCTCCCCCTTTGGCAACAAGTTACCAAAAAGTTCATAAAAAATGCATAGTGCTAGATCGACTCTCAGGCTTGGTCTTCAGGTGGTGATGTAGATAGAACTCCAAGGACGAAGGCATCAGTTGATGTAGATGGAGCTGGTGGAGTGGGTGCTAGAGCTGGATGCACAGAAGCTGTAGCTGGTGCAGATGATGTGGCTCTGGTGTCTGGAACAGGCACTGTAGCTGATCTTTGACTCCTGGGCACTCTAGCAAAAGCATTAGTGGTAGACTTGCCCTTCTTCTCCTGCACTTCATCCTGGAGTTGCTCAACAACTGACTGTATCTCAGTGACCTTCACATCCAAATCAAAGAACTTCTGCTCCATGATCCTCTCCAGGCTCTCCTGGTTTTGAGTCAGGGTGGCCAATCCCTTCTCAATCCTCAGAGTGTAGGCAATCAAGTAGCCAAGCTGATCTTGCTTGATCTGCAGGAAGTACTGAGATGCCTCATCAATGGTTGGCATCTTTGCAGCTTTTTTAGTCCTTGCCTTCTCCTTCTTTTCTTGTGCTTGTACAGAGGATGATTCATTTTTATCCATCACAACAGTGTTATCCTCAAAGTCTGCGTAGATGGGCATGTGTTCCTTGTCCAAGAGATATGTGCCAGTGCCCATCTTGGAGTTGATTAGATCCTGGATCTGAGGGGCATACCCACAACTTCTCTTTTGATCTGCATCTATCCTCTTGATAGTTTCCACGATTAGGCTCATGACTTTGAACTTTTGAGGCACATAAAATATGCGAAGCAGGTTGATTGCATGGCCTCTGATCATCTTGTGATCACCTGACTTTGGCGATAGAGTATGCCTGAGGATCCAGTTGATTGTTGGCAAACCTGACAGAAGGTAATGTACTGATCCAAATTTGTGTGTCTCAACAGCAGCATCTGGGATCTCTCTATACATATGTGCCATGGAGTTGTGATCCTTCTTCTTCTTGGCATAGACATCCAAGTCATCCTCATTCTCCTGAGGAGCATTGATCAATTTTGCCCATTCTTCAACTTTTGATTGGTACCTAGTACCTTCAGACATCCAGACAATCCTTCCATCTGGGTAGAAGTGAGCTGTGGAGTAGAACTGCATAATAAGTTCATCATTCCACTTTGTGAGCTTCTGCCCAACAAAGTCCTCTACCCCACAAGACTTGAAACTAGCATAGACTCCAGGATAGTGCTCTTCATTTTCCCTAATGTATTTCTAGTCCACCCATCTCATATCACAAACTATGAGCTTCTTGTCAAGCAACACTGTCTCATAGAAGTCCTGCTGTTCCTTTGTCTGGAACCTGTAGTCCACAACAGTTCTCCTCCTAACTGCATAGGGATCAGTCAATCTCCACTGTCTGAGTCCTGCATCCATCTCGAGCTTCATGTCCTCAGCTACTGGATGAACATCATTGTGATCTGGAATTTTTGGCTTCAACTTCATCAAGACATGTGACTCATCTTCTTATTCTTCTGCTATAGCAGCTTCAGGCACTGGGGCCTTGTTCTTCTCTGCAGCTGGAATACTCCTAGTGTTCCTCTTGGGTGCAGACTTGGGTTTTGGAGCAGCTACTTTGGGAGCTTCTTTGGGCTTGGATGGAGCAGCCCCTGACCTGATAGCAACTCCCATAAGCTTTTGAGCTTTAGGTGCTGGTGCATCAACCTCTTCCTCTTCTTCTTCCATCATTGAGGGCTTACGAACAACTCTGGCCATGGTCTTCTTGACCCTTTCCTTCCTTTTCCTTTCAGCCACAACTGGTTCTTTGGGTTCAGATCCCAAAGTTTCTTGAGTGGATGCTCTGGCCTTTGACATGGGAACTCTCTTGGCAGGAACCTTTGTCTTCATTCCTGTCTTGGTGGCAGCAGCTATGCCATATTCCTTCTTCAGGACTTTCTTCTTTGAGGTGGCCTCATCCTCAACAGCCACATAGTCTTCACCTCAGAATCTGAGGTTCTCTTCTTTCTGGCCCTGGTGGCTTCCTTTGGCATGTTGCTGGGTGTACTCCTGCTTCCATCATCATAGCTGCTAGAAGGACTAGTGCCCTCACTCATCTGAACCTGCTCCTCAGACTTGTTCTGACTGTCACTCTGATCTGTCATGATGCAAACACTGACACCTGTCCCTGTGAATAAATATAAATGAGATAGACAGGATGAGCATCACAAAGTTAGAGGTTTTTGCAAAAGAATGACTCAAAAACTTAGTTTTAGTTTTCCACAGAAAGCATTTCGGATCTACCGATTTGAAAACTCGGTGATACCAAAGCAGCTTTTGGAACCTAAACTTGTGAACTCGGTCAGACCGAGTCACAGTTCGGTGGCACCAAGACTGCTAGGGTTTCACAAAGTCCTAAACTCGGTCACGCCGATTTGCAATTCTCGGTCAGATCGAGAATCACATGTGCAATGGCTTTAGCCAAATCGGTGGAACCGAGTTCTACAACTCGGTTGGTCCGAGATGATTTCAGCGAAAACCTAACCCTAAATTTTCAATCCACAACTAAACTATGGATCGATTTTGCTGGATAGGGTGATCTCAATCGTGGCAAGATACATGGCAAAACAATGTGCTAGGAATCAGAGTGAGATTAGCAAAAGGATCAAGTCCATACCCTAGTGCGGCGATGGACTTGCTACGGCGGCAATGGCGGAGACGATTCCCGTTGACGGCGGTGGAGACTAGCGGCGGGAGGCAGCTGGCGACGAGGAGGACAATCCGGAGACCCAGGGAGGCAGAGCAGGCTGAGCGCGGGCGAAGGGGTTCAGAAAAATTTCCAAATTTTGGCCCGGGGATATATATAGCCTGACCCTGTTGGTGTGACCGAGTGGAACAACTCAGTGGCACCGAGATGCATAACTGCAAGCAGTTACTGCAACTCGGTGTGACCGAAAAGTTCAAATCGGTTGCACCGAGATTGAAAACCTAGATCGACTTAGTGATCTTGGTTTGACCGAAATGGAAGAATCGGTCAGACCGAAATGCACAAAGAAGTTTTGGAAGTTTAAGTCTATGACGAATGGGGACTCCGAGTTCTCCTCACACAGAGTGGGTCGAATCTGACTTGATCAAACTTTGTGATGTAGCATGAATAGAGTTTGAGACAAGAAAAGCATAGATAGCTAGAGAGGGTTCTTAGGCATTCTTGTCCATCCACTTGGCAAAAGAAAAGAAACCAAACAATCAAAACTACAAGTGGATGTCCTCGAATGAGTAAAATATGCAACCAACATGCTCACACACTAAAATGGCAAATGAAATATGTGGCAAAGCATGCACAACCAATTTTAGCATCTATCAAGCAATTTGCGATGACTAGGTCATCTATATATGAGTACATTGACTTAGGAGTCAAATGAGAACATTTGATCATAGGTCATACTCATCGTTTAAGCACAAGTGAGGGTTACCACTTTTACATAAAGCATTGTTGTGTTCACACCATTAGAGTTGCTTTGACTCAATTCTTAGAGTAAAGCTCCCCCTAGATGTGAGATACCCCCTAAGAGGGATGAACTAACCTTGGGTTTTGTCGATGATGACTTCATTTAGGTGTTGAAGATGTGGATGCTCAATGTTGATGTAGATCATTTGTAGCAATCCTTTGGAATGAGTTGCACTTTCAATACCTACACGGGTTAGTCCCATAAGGAACAAACAAGGATATCCATAGACATAGAGTGATGCACACACAAGATGATGTCTATGAAAGCATTAGGTTACCTTGTCCCTTGTCTTACCAACAAGAGGGTCTGTGACTCCATGAACTGGTGCAAGATGTGGAGGTTGATTGCAGTTGTTCTTGCCAAAATGATAAGAGTGAAGTATGGTGGTGGAGTCACCCTCAAAAACTCTCTGGTTCTTCTTCTTCGGGATCCACATCATCTTGATGGGAATCCTTAGAGTTGTAGTCGTACTTGATGAAGTAGAACTTGATGTAGTCTTGGGAACCCACTTGACCAAGGCCTTAGGAGCTTCTTCAAATGCATCAATCTCCTCTTGAAGCTTATCCTTGCCTTTTTGCTTGTGGTCTTGTGGTGGAAGATAATCTTGAGCTTGTGTCCCTTTGAAACAAGTAGGATCATACTTCTCTTGTTGAGGAACAAACTTCGTCTTGGGGTATTGATCTTCTTCCCACTCAACTCCATTGGCATTGAACTTTTGTTCAAAACCAACACCTTGGTTCTTCCGGTGCCTTCCTTGCTTGCGTACAATCTCCTCGAATTGCTTACTCCCAGCAAGGCTCTTGTAAACACCTTTCTCTATAATTCCCTTCAATAAGCTATTTTCTTGCTCAAGTGTAACTTGTCTAAGAGAATCATTAGTGGAATCAACAGAACTACTAGAAGTAACAACATTGTATTTAGCATGATTATTGTTACTACTAGAGGAAGAATCTTTCTTGTTCTTGTTACTAGACTTGACTTGAGGCGTGTAAGTAGATATGAGTAAATGCTTGGCAACGTAAGAAGAACTTTTGTTGCGAAGATCATCATTGATTGCCTTTAAGAACTCATGCTCTTGCTCAAGGTTGAGCTTTTCAAAGCGTAACTTCTCATGAGTCCTTAAAAGTTCTTGATGATCTTCTAAGATAGTTTCATGAGCTAACTTAAGAGTGTTTAGTTCTTTAGTTAGAAGCTCAATATTCTACTTATCATTGTCATTCGTTTTATCTTGATTAGCATGATTAATTGACATTTCATCATAGTATTCATCACTAGAGCTGTCAACAAGTAAATCATCATCACCTAACAAGTCATCTTCATCACTATCAACATACTCGGGGTGTGATACCTTTGGGACTTTAGCCATGAAGCATCTTCCAAGTCGTTCATTTGGTGAATCAAATATGTCATAGGAGTTGGTTGACAAAAGTGCTAGACTGGCAACACCTTCATCTTGAGTATATTCGGAGTTGGAGTGATAGCTTCTCTCGGAGTGATTGTTGGAGTCGGAGCCGGATACCCATTCACCAACATGAGCTTGATGTCTTCGTTTTGTGTAGCTCCTTGATGACTTGTCCTTCCTTTCCGAATCCTTGCTTCTCCGGGATGTTCTTCGTTCATAATGATCATCTCTACTCCTTCTCTCTCTTGGTGGTGATTCTTCTCTTCTACTTCTTCTTTTTGGAGAGTCTTCTCTTCTTCTGTAGGGTGCCATACACTCATTGGAGTAATGTATGGGTGTTTCACAATTGTAGCAATTACGCTCTCGACTAGAAGATCTTTTGTCATCGTAGGACCTTGACTTGGAACTTCTCTCTTTGCTTCTACTCTTGTAGAACTTGTTGAAGTTCTTCACCATTAGGCTCAATTCTTCATTGAAGGTTTGTTTCTCACTTGATGATGTGGGAGATTCACATGAGGCTTTGTAAGCACCACTTGACTTGTTATGGAGCTCCTCCTTATCCTTGAGTGACATCTCATGAGCAACAATTCTTCCAATGACTTCCGTTGGCTTGAGATCTTTGTAATCGAGCATCATTTGGATCAATGTGCACATGGTATCATATTTTCCGTCCAAAGCTCTTAGGATCTTCTTGATGATGAATTTGTCGGTCATCTCTTCACTTCCTAAGCCGACAATCTCATTTGTGATAAGAGCAAGCCTAGAGTACATTTCAGCGACACCTTCACCATCCTTCATTTTGAACTTGTCAAGTTGACTTTGAAGCATATCCAAATTGGATTCCCTGACGGAGTCGGTACCTTCATGCATATAAATCAAAGTATCCCAAATTTCCTTTGCATTCTCAAGATGACTGATTTTGTTGAATTCTTCCGGGCACAATCCGTTGAAGAGGATATCACACGCTTGAGCATTGTATTGCAGCATCTTCAACTCTTCCGCGGTAGCTTCACGGTTCGGTTCTCTCCCATCAAAGAATTCACCTTGCAAGACAATACACACAATAGCCCAAACAGCGGGGTTATGTCCAAGAATATGCATTTTCATCTTATGCTTCCAACTAGCAAAATTAGTACCATGAAAGTAAGGGCCTCTACGGTGGTAATTTCCCTCACTAGACGCCATACTCTCCTAGGTTGTGAAACCAAGGCTATGACTACCAAAAGCTATGGAAATCAAAGCAAATGGAGACCCAAGCTCTGATACCACTTGTAGGATCGAAAGTATGTCTAGAGGGGGGGGGGGTGATTAGACTACTTGACCAAATAAAAACTTATCCTTTTCCCAATTTTAGTTCTTGGCAGATTTTAGCAACTTAGCACGGTTCAAGCAATCTTAACACAATTCAAGCAAGCATGCAAAGAGTATATGAGCAGCAGAAAGTAAAGCATGCAACTTGCAAGAATGTAAAGGGAAGGGTTTGGAGAGTGCAAACGCAATAGGAGACACGGATGTTTTTGTCGTGATTCTGATAGGTGGTGCTATCGTACATCCACATTGATGGAGACTTCAACCCACGAAGGGTAACAGTTGCGCGAGTCCACGAAGGGCTCCACCCACGAAGGGTCCATGAAGAAGCAACCTTGTCTATCCCACCATGGCCATCTCCCACGAAGGACTTGCCTCACTAGCGGTAGATCTTCACGAAGTATGCGATCTCCTTGCCCTTACAAACTCCTTGGTTCAACTCCACAATCTTGTCAGAGGATCCCAAGTGACACCTAGCCAATCTAGGAGACACCACTCTCCAAGAAGTAACAAATGGTGTGTTGATGATGAACTGCTTGCTCTTGTGCTTCAAATGATAGTCTCCCCAACACTCAACTCTCTCTCATAGGATTTGGATTTGGTGGAAAGAAGATTTGAGTGGAAAGCAACTTGGATAAGGCTAGAGATCAAGATTCATATGGTAGGAATGGAATATCTTGGCCTCAACACAAGTGTAGGTGGTTCTCTCTCAGAAAATGTATGTTGGAAGTGTAGGCACGTTCTGATGGCTCTCTCCAGGAATGAAGAGGAGGTGGAGGGGTATATATAGCCTCCACACAAAATCTAACCATTACACACAACTTGCCAATCTCGGTGGGACCGAATTGATAAACTCGGTCGGACCGATTCAGCAAATCTAGTGACCGTTAGGATTTTCGGTGGGACCGACATGCAACTCGGTAGGACCGATATGGTTAGGGTAGGGCATGACGTAATCTCGGTGAGACCGATTACACAAACTCGGTGAGACCGATTTTGGTAATAAGATAACCAGAGAGTTGGTTAGATAAACTCGGTGGGACCGATTCCCTCATTTCGGTGAGATCAAAATGTTAGAAAAGGGAAACAGAGAGTTTACATTGCAATCTCGGTGGGACCGAGCTCCCTATCAGTGAGACCGATTTGCCTAGGGTTTGTGGAAGTGGCTATGACATCTGAAGTCAGTGGCGCCGGATAGAAAGAATCGGTGGGGCCGAGTTTGACTTTTGGTTTAGGTCATATGTGGATGTGAGAAAGTAGTTGAGGGCTTTGGAGCATATCACTAAGTATTTTGAGCAAGAAAGCTATTAAACAACACCTCATCCCTCCTTGATAGTATTGGCTTTTCCATTAGACTCAATGTGATCTTGGATCACTAAAATAGAAAATGTAGAGTCTTGAGCTTTGAGCTTGAGCCAATCCTTTTGTCCTTAGAATCTTGAGGGGTCCACTTTTCTCATCCATGCCATGCCAATCATTGAGCTTTCCTGAAATATTTATCTTGAAATAGCATTAGCTCAATGAGCTATATGTTGTTAGGAATTACCAAAACCACCTAGGGATAGTTGCACTTTCACCAGGGGCTACTATGAACACTAGTAAAGTACACATCAATAACATGTATATCAAATATACCTTTGTTCACTTTGCCATCCTTCTTATCCGCCAAGTATTTGGGGAAGTTCTGCTTCCAGTGACCATTTCCTTTGCAATAGAAGCACTTAGTTTCAGCCTTGGGTCTAGCTTTGGGCCTTTTCACGGGAGTGGGCTTGCCATTCTTCTTGAATTTTCCTTTCATCCCCTTGCCCCTTTTCTTGAAACTAGTGGTATTGTTAACCATCAACACTTGATGCTCTTTCTTGATTTCTACCTTTGCCGATTTCAGCATCGCGAAGAGCTCAGGAATATTTTTCATTATCCCTTGCATATTATAGTTCATCATGAGTTCTTGTAACTTGGTGATAGTGACTAGAAAACTCTATCAATCACTATCTTATCTAGAAGATTAACTCCCACTTGATTCAAGCGATTGTAGTACCCAAACATTCTGAGCACATGCTCACTAGCTGAGCTATTATCCTCCATCTTGTAGGCAAAGTACCTGTCAGAGGTCTCATACCTCTCGACACGGGCGTGAGTTTGAAATACCAATTTCAGCTCTTGAAACATCTCATATGCTCTGTGGCATTCAAAACATTTTTGAAATCCCGGTTCTAAGCCGTAAAGCATGGTGCTAAACTATTAAGTAGTTATCATACCGAGCTTGCCAAATGTTCATAACGTTTGCTTCTGCTCCTGCAATAGGTCTGTCACCTAGCGGTGCATCAAGGACATAATTCTTCTGTGCAGCAATGAGGATAATCCTCAGATAACGGACCCAATCCGCATCATTGCTACTAACACCTTTCAACTTATTTTTCTGTAGGAATATATCAAAAATAAAGGAGCTATATCGCGAGCTATTGATCTACAACATAGATTTACAAAATACTATCAGGACTAAGTTCATGACAAATTAAGTTCAATTATATTACTAATTAACTCCCACTTAAATCAACATCCCTCAAGTTGTCTAAGTGATACATGATCCATATCAACTAACCCATGTCCGATCATCATGTGAGATGGGGTACTCATCAATGGTGAACATCTCTATGATGATCATATCGACTATATGACTCATGTTCGACCTTTCGGTCTCCAGTGTTCCGAGGCCATGTCTGTACATGCTAGGCTTGTCAAGTTTAACCCAAGTATTCCGCATGTGAAAAACTGTCTTCACCCGCTGTATATGAATGTAGAGTCTATCACACCCGATCATCATGTGGTGTCTCAACACGACGAACTGTTGCAATGGTGCATACTCAGGGAGAACACTTTTATCTTGAAATTTAGTGAAGGGTGTTGGGGAACGTAGTAATTTCAAAAAAATTCCTACGTACACACAAGATCATGGTGATGGCATAGCAACGAGAGGGGAGAGTGTTGTTCATGTACCCTCGTAGACCGTAAGCGGAAGCGTTATGACAACGCAGTTGATGTAGTCGTACGTCTTCACGATCCGACCGATCCAAGTACCGAACGTACGGCACCTCCGAGTTCAGCACATGTTCAGCTCGATGACAATCCCTGGGCTCCGATCAGCACGACGGCGTGGATGAGTTCCGTCAGCACGACGGCGTGGCGACGATGATGATGCTCTACCGGCGCAGGGCTTCGCCTAAACTCCGCGATGATATGACCGAGGTGGAATATGGTGGAGGGGGGCACCGCACATGGCTAAGGAACGATCCGTAGATCAACTTGTGTGTCTATGGGGTGCCCCCTTCCCCCGTATATAAAGGGGGAGAGGAGGAGGGGGCCGGCCTAAGGGGAGGCGCGCCCTAGGAGGGGGAAACCTACTACAAGTAGGTTTTCCCCCTCCCTTTCCTATTCCAAGAAGGAGGGGGAAGGAAGGAGTGGGAGAGGGGGAGGCAAGGGGGGCGCCGCCCCCCCTTCCTTGTCCTATTCGGACTCAAGGGGAGGGGGCGCGCCTCTTGCCCTGGCCGGCCCCTCTCTCTCTCCACTAGGGCCCATCAAGGCCCATTACTTCCCGGGGGGGGGGGGGTTCCGGTAACCATCCGGTACTCCGGTTTTTCTCCGAAAACACCCGGAACACTTTTGGTGTCCGAATATAGTCATCCAATATATCAATCTTTATGTCTCGACCATTTCGAGACTCCTCGTCATGTCCGTGATCACATCCGGGACTCCGAACAATCTTCGGTACATCAAAACTTATAAACTCATAATAAAACTGTCATCGTAACGTTTAAGCGTGCGGACCCTACGGGTTCGAGAACTATGTAGACATGACCTAGAACTATTCTTGGTCAATAACCAATAGCGGAACCTAGATGTTCATATTGGTTCCCTCATATTCTACGAAGATCTTTATCGGTCAAACCGCATAACAACATACGTTGTTCCCTTTGTCATCGGTATGTTACTTGCCCGAGATTCGATCGTCGGTATCCAATACCTAGTTCAATCTCGTTACCATCAAGTCTCTTTACTCGTTCCGTAATACATCATCTCGCAACTAACTCATTAGTTGCATTGCTTGCAAGGCTTATGTGATGTGCATTACCGAGAGGGCCCAGAGATACCTCTCCGACATTCGGAGTGACAAATCCTAATCTCGAAATACGCCAACCCAACAAGTACCTTTGGAGACACCTGTAGAGCACCTTTATAATCACCCAGTTACGTTGTGACATTTGGTAGCACACATAGTGTTCCTCCGGTAAACGGGAGTTGCATAATCTCATAGTCATAGGAACATGTATAAGTCATGAAGAAAGCAATAGCAACATACTAAACGATCGGGTGCTAAGCTAACGGAATGGGTCATGTCAATCAGATCATTCAACTAATCATGTGATCCCGTTAATCAAATAACAACTCTTTTGTCTATGGTTAGGAAACATAACCATCTTTGATTAACAAGCTAGTCAAGTAGAGGCATACTAGTGACACTCTGTTTGTCTATATATTCACACATGTATTATGTTTCCGGTTAATACAATTCTAGCATGAACAATAAACATTTATCATGATATAAGGAAATAAATAATAACTTTATTATTGCCTCTAGGGCATATTTCCTTCAAAGGGATCATCTTATAATGCTACCGCCGTACTAAGAAAATTAAGATGCATAAAAGATAATCATCACATGCAATCAAAATATGTGACATGATGTGGCCATCATCTTGTGCTTTTGATCTCCATATCCAAAGCATCGTCATGATCTCCATCGTCACCGGCTCGACACCTTGATCTCCATCGTTGTGTCCTGGTCGTCTTGCCAACTATTGCTTCTACAACTATCGCTAACGCATAGTGATAAAGTAAAGCAATTACACAGCTTTTGCATTTCATACAATAAAGAGACAACCATAAGTCTCCTGCCAGTTACCGATAACTTTTACAAAACATGATCATGTCATACAATAACGTATATCACATCATGTCTTAACCATAGCACATCACAACATGCCTGGCAAAAACAAGTTAGACGTCCTCTACTTTGTTGCTGCAAGTTTTACGTGGCTGCTATAGGCTACTAGCAAGAACTGTTCTTATCTACGCATCGAAACCACAACGGTATTTTCTCAAGTTTGTTGTTTTAATCTGCTTCAAGGACCGGCCGCAGTCAAATTTGATTCAACTTAAGTAGGAGAAACATACACCCGCCAGCTACCTTTATGCAAAACTAGTTGCATGTTTGTCGGTGGAACCGGTCTCATGTGCGTGGACATGTAAGGTTGGTCCGGGCCGCTTCATCCCACAATACCACCAAATCAAAATAGGATGCTGGTGGTAAGCAATATGACTATCATCGCCCACAACTCTTTGTGTTCTACTCGTGCATATCATCTACGCATAGACCTGGCTTGGATGCCACTGTTGGGAAATGTTGCATGGAAAACAAAAATTTTCTACGCACACGCAATGTTCTATCCATGGACATACATAGTAACGAGGGGGAGAGTGTGTCTACGTACCCTTGTAGACCGTAAGCGAAAATGTTCGACAAAGCGGTTGATGTAGTCGAACTTCTTCCAGCTCCGACCGATCAAGTACCAAACGCGCGACACCTCCGAGTTCTGCACACGTTCAGCTCAGTAACGTCCCTCGGCTTCTTGATCCAGTAAGACATTGAGGTAGTAGATGAGTTCCGTTAGCACGACGGCGTGGTGACGGTGATGGTGAAGTGATCCTCGCAGGGCTTCGACTAAGCACCACGAAGATATGACCGAGGGTGTAAACTGTGGAGGGGGGCGCCGCACAAGGCTAGGCAATTGTCTGTTATGTGCTAGGCGCCTCCTCCTCATATATATAGGTGGGAGGGAGGGAGAAGCAGCCATAGGAGGCACCCAAGTAGGAGGAATCCTACTTGGAGTCCCTTCCAAGTCGCACGCCCCCTGCCATATATAACCGAGGTGGAAGGAAAGAGGAGGGGAGAGGGAAGGAAGTAGGAATCTTAATCCACACTTTCCTTGCCCTCCCCTCTTTCCTTCTCCTCCTCATAGGGCTGGCCTCTATAGGGGTGCACCAGGGCTGGTATGTTCCCTCACATGGCCCATAAGGCCCTTATCTTTGCCGGGGGTGCCTGAAACTCCTTTCCGGTGACCTAATAAGTACCTGGTACCCTCCAGAACACTTCTGGTGTCCGAATACCATCGCCTTAATATCAATCTATACCTGTCGACCATTTCTAGACTCCTCGTCATGTTCATGATCTCATCCGGGACTCCGAACAACATTCGGTCACCAAATCACATAACTCATATAATACTATATCATCATCGAACGTTAAGCGTGCGGACCCTACAAGTTTGAGAACTATATAGACATGACCGAGACACCTCTATAGCCAATAAACAATAGCAGAACCTGGATGGTCATATTGGCTCCTACATATTCTACGAAGATCTTTATCGGTCGAACTGTTATGACAACATACGTAATTCCCTTTCTCCATCGGTATGTTACTTGCCCGAGATTCGATCGTCGTTATCCACATACCTAGTTCAATCTCGTTACCGGCAAGTCTCTTTACTCGTTTTGTAATACATCATCTTGTAACTATCTCATTAGTCACTTTGTTTGCAAGGCTTCTTATGATGTGCATTACCGAGAGGGCCCAGAGATACCTCTCCGATACTCAGAGTGACAAATCCTAATCTCAATCTATGCCAACCCAACAAACACCTTCGGATATACTTGTAGAGCATCTTTATAATTACCCAATTACATTATGACGTTCGATAGCACACAAGGTATTCCTCAGGTCTCCGGGAGTTGCATAATCTCATAGTCAATGGAATATGTATTTGACATGAAGAAATCAATAGCAATAAAACTGAATGATCAATATGCTAAGCTAATGGATGGGTCTTGTCCATCACATCATTCTCCTAATGATGTGATACCGTTCATCAATTGACAACACATGTCTATGGTTAGGAAACTTAACCATCTTTGATTAACGAGCTAGTCTAGTAGAGGCTTACTAGGGACACAATATTTTGTCTATGTATCCACGCATGTATCAAGTTTCTGGTTAATACAATTCTAGCATGAATAATAAAAATTGATCATGATATAAGGAAATATAAAATAAAAACTTTATTATTGCCTCTAGGGCATATTTCCTTCAGTACTCCGCCTCCTACGTCTCACAGCGCTTGACGTACTGATCTGCCTCTTGCTGGCAGACGAGCGCGAACGATCTCGCCATTTCATTGGGCGCCCACCAGAGCTCCTTGTCGGTGGCATGCTGGAGCTTACAGGCTCACCTCCATGTAGCGATGTGGCGCCTAGTGCCTTTCATCTTCCTCGCGAAGTACCCGTCTTCGTATACCTCCTCCGCACGACGAGGCACCCGGCCCCAAAGCTCCACCGCCTCCTTTTTCCAGGCGGCCTCACGGGCTTCATAGGCCGCCTGGTACCTGGCTTGCTTCTCCGCCATCTCCTTTTTGAACGCCACTTGCCCGACTTTCTCAGCCAGCGGTAGTGATTTCCACAGTCAAAGATTGTACTGACCCTAAAACCACTCCAAAGTTGGGGGGTCCAGCGCAACCTCGTCCGGCGGCCCGTAGGGATCTTCCTCATCGCTGCTCTTTGACTGAACATCCTCGGGGGACGGTGCGTCCTCGTCGGTGCATGGGCAGATCGGCGGCGCCATGGCAGAGATTTGTGTGTATGAGAGAGAGGGGAAGAGCGAGGGGAGGATGTAGAAGAGAATGGAGGAGGGATGACGTGAGCAATGTAGCATTTATTGGCGGCTGGAATCTAGATCGATGGGAACAGTACACACGCGGGTCGCCGGAATTTACGAGTACTGTAGTTTGAATTCCACATGATTCCCCAGCAAAAGCCGCGTGTGAACTTAATAACTGACGGTTTCCTATACATAACCCCATCTGATTAATAACCCGCACCACTCACCTTCCAAACCTCGAGGCGAGAAAGAGAGTGCCAATCATGTGGGACCCAGTTGTCTTGCCAGATATTTATATTTTCTTCTTTCATACAAGGGATGAATGCTTATTTTTTGTTACCATGGCACTCCATGCATGTGTCCAAGCCGCAACACCAATATTGTCGTGGTGATCTCACGACAGATGCTGTGAGATGGCTAAAAGTGGGGACAGACACAATGGAACCGGTGGGGTCCAGAGGCGAGGTTTGCACGAGCAAGTGTGTGACACGAGATGTACCCAGGTTCGGGGCTCTCCGGAGAGATAATACCCTTAGTCCCGCCGAGTGTGGTTTATATGAAGTGGATACATGCTTGCTCCCAGAGTTGTTCTGAGGAGGAAGGAAGACATGCTAGGTCATGCGCTGCTCCTTCTCCGTGGGTGCGTGTGGGTTCTACTAGAGTCGACCCTTTCCATGGAGGCCTCCTGGGGGGTCTTATAGGCTGACCCCCAGGGTTATAATGGGAATATTACATGGGCATGGGGCCCTGGTGTCATCATCTGGGAGCCAGCAATGGGGGCCGCCGGGTCTGCCAGGTTTGTCGGGTATGGGTGAGGGAGTCCCGGATTAAGGGGTCCTCGGACAGCCGGACTATATACATGGGCCGGACTGTTGGGCTATGAAGATACAAGACATAAGACTTCTTCCCGTGGCCGGATTGGACTCTCCTTTGCGTGGAAGGCAAGCTTGGCGATTCAGATATGTAGATTCCTTTCTCTGTAACCGACTTTGTGTAACCCTAGCCCCCTCCGGTGTCTATATAAACCGGAGGGTTTAGTCCATAGAACAACAATCATAATCACAGGCTAGACTTCTAGGGTTTAGCTATTACGATCTCGTGGTAGATCAACTCTTGTAATACCCGTATTCATCAAGATAAATCAAGCAGGAAGTAGGGTATTACCTCCATAGCGAGGGCCCGAACCTGGGTAAACATTGTGTTCCCCGCCTCCTATTACCATTTGCCTTAGACACACAGCTCGGGACCCCCTACCCGAGATCCACCAGTTTTGACACCGACATTGGTGCTTTCATTGAGAGATCCGCTGCGTCATCGCCAGAAGGCTTGATGGCTCCATCAGTCGTTTACAACAACGCAGTCCAGGGGAAGATCTTCCTCTCCGGACAGATCTTCGTATTCGGCAGCTTCACACTACAGGCCAACTCGCTTGGCCATCTAGAGCAGATCCATAGCTACGCCCCTAGCCATCAAGTAAGATTTGGAAACCTAAATTTTGTGGCCAATATCCGCGGAGACTTGATCCTCGACGGATTCGAGCCCGTGACGGCTATCCCCTGCTACCACAATGAACATGACCTAAATCAGTCATCGGGCCGCGCTCAGGAGATAGCGCCTATAACCGCTCTGGTCCTAGATCCAGAGCGGACCGCGTCATCCGAAGACGGGAAGCTTAACCCCGCCACGGAAGCCACAAACCCAGCGGCGCTCGAGCCACACACAGACCTGACATCGAGCTGGGTTTGTGTCACCGGAACCTCGGACTCATCTCTGGCCACAGGTTCTAGACCGCGTGCATCCACGTCCGTCGAACCTGATTGGGCGCCGATCTTCGAGTTCAGCTCTGCAGACATCTTCCAGCAGTCACCTCTAAGCGATGTGTTAAACTCATTAAAATCCCTCTCCCTATCGGAAGACTCTCGGCCAAACTATGTCTGGCTCGAATGGGAAGCGGACGGCGAAGAACTTCGTTTCCCACCCACCACCCACTTCATTGCCATTGTCGAAGACTTAACCGACACGCTCGATTACGGCTCTGAGGACATCGACGGTATGGACGACGATGCTGGAGAGGAGCAGGCACAAAAACCACCACCCTTGGGGCAGTGGACGGCTACATCTTCATACAATGTATACATGGTGGATACACCTAAGGAGGCCAACGGCGATAACAGCATGCCTATCGATGAACCTCCCAAGCGCCGGCGTCAGAAGCGCCGACCTCGATCCTGCAAAAGGAAAAACAGCAACATTGTCACGGACGGTGATGATAATCCAAACCAAGATGAGGACCCCGCATACCTAGCGTTGGAGTAGGGCGCGCGAAAGGATGGCGAACACAGTCCAGAGATGTCGTCTGACCACAGCGATGCCAAAGATAGCAATTAGCAACTTCTCTCTGAAGAGGAGATCAGCCTGGGCGACAACGAATTCGTCATCCCAGAAGAACCATTAGGACAAGAACGCCTCCATCAAAGGCTTATCGCCACCGCAAGGAGCCTGAAGAATCAGAAACAGCGGCTTAAAGCTGCACAGGATACACTCAATGACAGATGGAACAAAGTGGTAGACGCTGAGGAAAAATACGGCGGTAATCGCCAAACAAAGAGCTATCCTAAGCGTAAGTTGCTGCCCGAATTCGACAACGAGGCTACTGTGCCTGTACCACCGAAAAACAATATGGCTAACAGGCCGGACCGACCACCTCATGGTCGAGACAGAGCGGCTAGGAATGCCGTACACAAGCCCGCAGCCCCTCCCCGTAAAGGAAGGAAGGTTGCGGCCCAGGACCAGACACACGATCTACGTGAGGACCTGGACAAAAAGGCTGGCAAAACCAGGTCCGTCTATGGATCCAGGGAACATGCTCCTACAAAGGATTATGATTATCAAACCGAATATACCAGTAATTTACCAGCTCAGAACCAATACCGAACAATACAACCGTCAGACCCATCCACGACACAGCTAGATACAGGGGTGCCGCACACCCCCTGTGCTTCACCGATGAGGTGCTAGAACACGATTTTCCAGAAGGGTTTAAACCTGTAAACATCGAGGCATATGTTGGAACGATGGACCCTGCGGTTTGGATAGAAGACTTTATTCTTCACATCCACATGGATCGCGGAGATGATCTCCACGCCATCAAATACTTACCCCTCAAGCTGAAAGGACCAGCTCGGCACTGGCTGGAAAGCCTTCCTGAAAACTCCATCGGAAGCTGGGAAGAACTTGAAGACGCTTTTCGGCCCAATTTCCAAGGGACCTATGTCCGCCCCCCGGATGTAGGCGACCTAAGTCACATAATCCAACAACCTGGAGAATCAGCCCGCAAGCTTTGGAACCGGTTTCTCACTAAGAAGAACCAAATCGTTGATTGTCCAAACGCCAAAGCCTTAGCGGCCTTCAAACACAGTGTCCGGGACGAATGGCTTGCCAGGTACCTCGGCCAAGAAAAGCCATGGGCAATGGCAGCCCAAACTACACTCATGACCCGCTTTTGCACGGGTGAGGACAACTGGTTAGCCCGTAGCAGCACCAGTGATCCCGGCATGTCTGAGGTCAAGGACGGCAATGGAAAACCACGACGCTGAAAAAACAAACATCGGAACAATGAAGAAAGCCCAGACAATACAACGATAAACGCCGGATTTAGGGGCTCCAGGCCCGGTCAACGGAAGAAGCCAGTTAAAGGCAATAAATACGGTCCATCCAGCCTGGATAAAATTCTAGACAGGCCCTGCCAGATCCACGACAACCCCGCTAAACCTGCGAACCATACCAACCGTAGTTGCTGGGTCTTCAAGCAGGCCCGCAAACTCAAGGTCAAGCATAAGGGGAAGGGACGTCAGAGCGAAGACGAGGACGAACCTCGCCAACCGAACACTGGGGGACAGAAGAAATTTCCACCAGAGATCAAAATAGTGAACATGATCTATGTCACTCATATCCCAAAGAGGGAGCGCAAACGCGCACTCCGAGATGTCTATGCCGTCGACCCCGTCGCCCCCAAATTCAACCCATGGTCGGCCTGTCCGATCATCTTTGATCGTAGGGATCATCCGACTAGTATCCGTCATGGGCGCTCTGCTGCCCTCGTGCTCGATCCAATAATCGACGGATACCACCTCACCCGAGTCCTCATGGATGGCGGTAGCAGTCTCAACCTAATATATCAGGACACTGTCCGCAAGATAGGGATAGACCCGCCAAGAATCAAGCCAACCAGCACTACCTTTAAAGGAGTTATACCGGGCGTGGAAGCCCGCTGCACGGGCTCTCTAAAATTGGATGTTGTATTCGGCTCCCACGACAACTTTCGAAGCGAAGAACTAATCTTCGACATAGCTCCGTTCCAAAGTGGCTATCATGCACTACTCGGAAGAACGGCCTTCGCCCGTTTTAATGCAGTCCCGCATTATGCTTATCTAAAACCCAAAATTCCTGGACCACGTGGCATCATTATAGTCAGCGGAAATACATAGTGGCTCTAGGAGTCGAAGCACAAAACGGCCTATTCAAGTCGAGCAGCTCATCGGTCGCTAAGACCGCGGACCCAGCTAAACGTATCCGATGCACACTTCGGTGTGGCAGCTCAGATAAACCCGAGCTCAATTAGCAGCTATGCCCCCACCGACCGCCCCATAAGGAGATAGCACACGTGCCACGTATAGATAAATATACACTCAGAATTCCTTGGGTGGCACCGGGGGCACACTGCACACAAAAAGTCCATAGTTCGGCTTGACCCTATTCAGACTCTACAAGTTGTATTTCACGGTTCAGTAAAACGAACTAGCTTTACTTACGGCCACACCAGAATCTTCTACCTGGTTTCCCCCCTTTTTTACAGATGGCCATCATGCTGTACCCTTCAAGGACACTTCACAATGGAGAAAATGGCACAGACGTGCAGCAGGGCCCCGCATTAAGGTTTCTTCTTTAGATTAATACCCTATGTAAACCTTTTTATCTCTTTTTGTTTTATACTTTCCTGGCATGTCAAATGTTCAAGAATTATATCGGCATTACCTGTAAATATACGGCTCGCCATACTAAAGTGGATGTTATAGAAGCAGCTTGGTTCATATTGCGTTTTGAGATTTATGCTCTCACCACCTGCGTTCTTTTCCCACGTCGGATTGCCATACGTGCCTTGACACCAGGGTCTATTACCAGGGGCTGTATTCAGCCCGCTATATATTGAAAAGTCTGGACACCTGTAGGGAGTGTTCGGCGTCGCGAGTTTGGCCGTATATGCATCAGCTCCGAATCATGTCTTTGGTCAATAATTGGGTTGCCTGGCTCATGTGCTTACTACCTTACGTTCCGCTCTATTGGCTAAGGTAGTAAAGGGAGAACTACTGCGATTGTGTCCTGGTTCGTCCGGATGAGCACCTCAGTAGAGAAAGCCGAAAACTGACTGTCATGATGCGGCGAGAGCTGGTCAACCACTCGATGACTCATTAGAATCTTCGTGATTCCCTCCGTATTAAACAAAGGACCGTCCTTCTGGTCACATATGTAAACGCACCATATTCGTATAATTGCGGACATACCAGGGGCTATATAGTAGCCCCACCGTCAAACTCCTATGGCTAAGTGAAAGTGTTAAATCCCTATAGTCCGATTGCCTAGTTTGCCGCACTAACACCTCCTTAACGGACCAATACGTTGGGTCAAGTGTGATCAAGTTCTTTTCCAAACACCCCCGTGTTATACGCGAGGGGGCTGAAGCCGACGACTGCAAACTTTCAGATTATATATATAAAAAAGACGGCTGCATAGGAGGCACCAAACTTTTCGGGCAAAAAGTATAAAAACATAGCCTTAAATATATCATAACATTGTTATTACAATTTTGATACACCTTACTTGAACATAATATTTTTCGACGACTAACCCTCTATCAAGCGGGCACCCTCCAGGACGGCCTCAAAATAATGCTCTGGCGTATGATGGTCCTCGCCCTCGGGTGGACCTTGTGCTGTAGTATCGGTGGCAGTCATCTTCGCCCAATACATCTTAACGCGGGCAAGGGCCATCCGTGCACCTTCTATGCCTGTTGACCGCTTCACAACGTCGATACACGGTGCCGCATCCACAAGCCGCCTCACCAAACCGAAATAACTATTCAGAAGGGGCTCAGTCGGCCACAGCTGGACTACGACGTCCTTCATGGCAGTTCCGGACATCTTGTGGAGCTCGGCCCATTGGGCCATCTGTTCATTCAACAGTGGATGCTTTGCCGTGTCGAATTGCGACCAAAATAGCTTTTTCGTCGCATGTCCTTCTAGCGCGTGGAAAAATGATTCGCATCGGCAACACTCTTCGGCAGGTCCACAAAGGCGTCTGGATAACTCCACAGTTGATTAAGCGGAGCATACTTAGGATTGCCAAACTTAGTTTGCAATAAAAAGGGCTTACCAGCCGCGATCTCCCCGGCTTGTCGGATCTCCTCCCAAGTTGCTCTAGACTCAGACCAGGCTTCCTTCGCCTCTTGTATAGACCGCGATCTCCCCGGCTTGTCGGATCTCCTCCCGAGCTGCTCTAGACTCAGAGCGGGCTTCCTTCGCCTCTTGTAAGGCCTTGTCAAGATCGGCCATTTTTTCTTTGTTATCTTTCTCAAGAACTTGGCGTCGACTAGTGGCATCCTTCAGCTCAAGTACCATAGTAGATATTCTCTCCTCGCACTAACGCCGAGAAGTCTGCTCGGCCTTTAATTCGGCAGCTACCTTTTCGACAGCCGCATTACTCATCCTGGCTTGCTCCTTGGCCCGAGCAAGTTCTGCCTGAAGGGTCTCAACTGCGGCGGAACTATGTGCAGTTATGAATATACAAATTCTTAGTGTCACGCTCATTTCTTAATACTAGCATGTACCGAGTGCCCCAAAGACGTACCTTGCGCCTCGTTGAGCCGCCTATTAATAAGCGTGATGTCATCATCCGCTACATCAACTTTCTGCTTCATATATGCTACCTTTGTAGCTTGGGCAGTTGCCACGGATGTAACAGCCTGTGTTTCAATTACTCAGATCATTTCCTGGGCATATATTTTTGATCCTCTGATCGCCTCCCTTTGGATGCCGACCAGAGTCTCAGGGGCTACTATCTATACACAGGTGCAATTTGTATTTATAACATAATTGAAATTACACTACGTACCTCGAAACCTCTTAGTAGGCTCGTGCAGGCTTCATCCAATCCGCTTTTCGTGGACTAAATTCTTTCAACCACCGTACCCATCAAGGTACGATGTTCCTTTGAGACGGATGCATGTTGGAACATGTCCATCAATGTATCCGGCGCCTCCGGACCAAGAACAGGTTGTGTCGTCCCTCAGAACTCTGATAGTCCGGGACTTTTGTTGCTGGTCCCAGTGAGGGCCGCACACCCCGGACCCTGGGCGTCAGAAGCATTACCTTTGGGCCCGGTCTTCGCTGTCCCTCGCGCCACTCATTGATCGGGAAAGATCCTCCATGAAGACACCTTGGCGTCGTCTGCCTTATCAGGCATGGAGATTAGCGGAGGCGTCTCGCTCTCCATCATCTCTGAAAGAAGATCCCCCGAAGAGGAGGACTGTTGAGGAGGGCTGCGTACCGGGCTGCAAACATATATTTTAAATGTTACCCTCATAGCCAGGAAACAACGAGATATGTTTAAAACACCCTGATTCACTTACGATTCGGCTAGGGGCCTATCTTTACGGAGTGACTGCATGTCAGCGTCACCCCCTGACTGGGATACCTTCCCCCGCTTAGAAGCTTCTATCTTCGAGTCTTCGGAGGCGGCCTTCTTCTTCCCGTGACGAGAAGGTATGTCAGCTCGCCCTTTCCTCCCACCTTCGGAAATGGAAGTTCCAATCTCCCAGGACAAATTGCCTGGTGTGCCTCCAGAATGGAGGCCACCTTGGGCCTCTTCGCTCTCCTCCTTATCTTCCCCCACCGGCACTTGATATGGTCCCGGAGCCAGCATCCTTGTTAACACTGGATCAGCAGAGTCTTCGGGAAGTGGAGACGAATACCTAATTCTCTCTGCCTTCTTTAGCCAGCCCTGACCAAGTAGAGTTTTGTCAGTACATTGTTATGAGTAATTTGACTAAATTGTGTTCGGGAGTCAAGTGCTTACCGGAGTATCCGAATGATTGCAGTCAAGGCCGAGGTCTTCTGTAGTATCCGACCATGGATTTCGAGCGCCGAAGAATAAATTCCACATCCCTCTGAGCATTGTGACGGAGAAGTGCTGAAGGGTCCGTGGACCTTCCGGATTGAACTCCCACATATGGAGAGGACGCCGCTGGCACGGAAGGATCCGGCGGACTAGCATTACTTGGATTACATTGGTGAGACCGGTGCCCTTTTAAATGAGGCTCCGAATGCGACTTTGCAATGTCTGCACTTCATCAACAGATCCCAGTCCAGCCCCTTGTTAATCCATGATGCAAGCTGTAAAGGAGGGCCAGATCGAAATGCGGGTGTAGTTGCCCACTTTTTACCGCGGGGTTCGGTAATATAAAACCACTCCCATTGCCATAGGTCAGAGGATTCTACGAAGGATCCCTTTGGCCAAGGAGAGTTGGTAAGTTTGCTTATTGAAGCACCTCAGTACTCTGTTTGTTTCCCGTTGATTACCTTTGGTTTCACATTAAAGGTCTTAAGCCGTAAGCCGAAGTGTGGGGAAATACGGAGGAAGGTGTCTCATGCGATGATAAATGCCGAGATGTGAAGGAAGGAGTCTGGAGCTAGATCGTGAAAATCTAGCCCGTAATAAAACATAAGCCCTCGAACAAAGGGATGAAGAGCAAACCCAAGCCCTTAGAGGAAGTGAGAGATAAAAACGACCCTCTCTTTGGATCTGGGAGTAGGAATAACCTGCCCTTGAGCAGGAAGCCTGTGGAGGATTTTCGTAGTCAAGTATCTTGCCTCCCTGAGCTTCGAGATATCTTGCTCCGTAATAGAAGAGGCCATCCACCGGCCTTGAAGGTTGGGTTCGGACATGGCTGGAAGCTCAAAGCGACTGGATTGACCCTTGGGTGTTGGAACTTGAGGTGGGAGGTGGAGGAAAGGATTAGCATGGAAGGAAAAGGATAGGCCTTAGCCCCTTTATAAAGGCGACAAATATCAAACGTCCCCTCCGCGGCCTTGAAACATGCCTATTCCCAAGAAATCATGCCAACAGAACGGTTGGGTTACCCACGCCCGTGTTAATGAAAACCCCGCAATAAGGGGGACACGATCTCTGCTTTGACAAGACATGCCAATAAAAACTGCCTCTCGAAACGTGGGGCGGTAGGCTAGAAAACGATTAAAAATAATGGCCGGGTGATGACGTAATGTCATGCTACTAAAGTTGTCAGCGGATTGGACTCGTGAAACATTATACTCTCTACGGTTGTGTGTGGAACTTGTTTTGTAGATCCGGACATGATTCTTGTGTTCGAAATCTACTTTGAAGTATTCGGAGGAGGAACTCGCCTTGCAATGCCGAAGACAACCTGCGCGCCAGACTCATCGTCATTGAAGCCTGGTTTAGGGGCTACTGAGGGAGTCCCGGATTAAGGGGTCCTTAGACAGCCGGACTATATACATGGGCTGGACTGTTGGGCTATGAAGATACAGGACAAAAGACTTCTTCCCGTGTCCGGATTGGACTCTCCTTTGCGTGGAAGGCAAGCTTGGCAATTCGGATATGTAGATTCCTTTCTTTGTAACCGACTTTGTGTAACCCTAGCCCCCTCCGGTGTCTATATAAACCGAAGGGTTTAGTCCATTGAACAACAATAATAATCATAGGCTAGACTTCTAGGGTTTAGCCATTACGATCTCGTGGTAGATTAACTCTTGTAATACCCATATTCATCAAGATCAATCAAGCAGGAAGTAGGGTATTACCTCCATAGTGAGGGCCGAACTTGAGTAAACATTGTGTCCCCCACCTCCTATTACCATTAGCCTTAGACGCATAGCTCGGGACCCCCTACCCGAGATCCACCGGTTTTGACATCGACAATGGGTCTCGCCGGGGTCCGTCGGGTGTGGGCCGTACCGGGGCCGCTAGGCGCGGGTACGGCCTACTGCTGGGAACTGTGGCACACTACACTGGGCGTCATGGGATGGTCAGGGCCGCCCCACTACAGGGCCACGCCTCCAGGACACCGCTCGCCCCGGGCGGGGGCATGTGGAGCGTCGCTGCCATGCCCGCCGGGGCTGCCGTAAAGGAGGGCGCACTATAGCCACACTTGTCGCTGGGGATTGACTTCTTGTGGACGGCCGGGTCACGTTGTGGAGCTGACCAGGGATGAGACGAATTGAGGGGCTTTGCCAGCCCCGATGTTTTTGAAAATGATCCGGGTTCCATTGCCTGCCTGGGAGCCATCGCCCCGAAAAATATGTTTGAAAATTCCTTCCAATTTACTACACATGGAATTAACTCGCACACAACAAGTACACAAATATGAATTTTCAAACCGTTATGGTTAGCTGTTGCTTGTACATGTAGTTTGAATTTGAATTACGGTCATTAAGTGGCTAGAAAATCACTTAAATGTCTTCAAAAGGTCAAATGACCCCTGAATTTTTCCAAATTTTGACATGATAGTTTTATTAGTGCACATTAACTGTAGAAATATTTTAAAAGCCATAAGTGGAAGTTGTCGTCGGTTCGTCATCAAACATGCATTGTTCCCTCTCGGAACCACGAACCTTCTAGTGATTTACTTCGGTTTGTGAGGGCTGTGTGTCCAAACTTTCGTCCAACAGGCCAATTGTTTCACCACATCATCTTGGTAGCATGGCATTAAGTCAAGCTAGGTTTCATGTATTTCTAATCATTGTTAATTTTTTTGGAATTTAAATGCCATGGCATGCACTCCATGCTTTGTGTCCAAGCTGTGACACCAATATGTTTGAAAATCCTTCCTATTTGCTGCACATGGAATTAACTCACACACAAGTACACAAATATGATTTTTCAATCCATTATGGTTAGCTGTTGCATGTAGAAGTAGTTCAAATTTGAATTAGGATCATTAAATTGCTATAAAATCACTTAAATGTCTTAAAAAGGTCAAATGACCCCTGAAAATTTTCCAAATTTTGACATGACAGTTGTATTAGTGCATGTTAACTGTAGAAAAATTTGGAAGGCCATAAGAGGAAGCTATCGTTGGTTCATCATCAAACATGCATTTTGCCCTCTCGGAACGACGCCCCTTCTAGTGAGTTGTTCCGGTTTGTGAGGGGTGTGTATCCAAACTTTTGTCAAACATGCCAATTTTTTAACCACACCATCTTGGTGCCATGCCATTACGTCAAGCAAGGTTTCATGTGTTTCTGATCATTTTTGAATTTTTTGGATTTTAAATGCCATGGCATGCACTCAATGCTTTGTGTCCAAGCCGTGCACCAATATGTTCGAGAATCTTGCATTTTACTACACATGGAATTAACTCGCACACAAGAACACAAATATGATGTTTCAAAACTATTATGTTGAGTTGTTGCATGTACATGTAGTTTAAATTTGGATTACAGTCATTAAATGGCTAGAAAATTACTTAAATGTCTTAAAAAGGTTAAATGACCCCTGAATTTGACATGACAGTTGTATTAGTGCACGTTAACTGTATTTTTTTTTGAAGGCCATAAGAAAAAGCTATCCTCGGTTCGTTATAAAAAATGCATTGTGTCCTCTCGAAACCACAAGCCTTCTAGTGAGTAGCTCCGGTTTGTGAGGGGTGTGTATCGAAACTTTCGTCAAACAGGCCAATTTTTTACCACATCATGCTGATAACATGCCATTACATCAAGCAAGGTTTCATGTATTTCTGATCATTTTTAATTTTTTTGGAATTTAAATGCCTTGGCACTCCATGCTTGTGTCCAAGCCGTGACACCAATATGTTTGAAAATTCCCTCCTATTTACTGAACATGGAATTAACTCGCACATAAGTACACAAATATGATTTTTACAAACCGTTATGGTTAGCTGTTACATGTACATGTAGTTCAAATTTTAATTACGGTCATTAAATGGTTAGAAAATCACTTAAATGTCTTAAAAGGGTCAAATGACCCCTGGAATTTTCCAAATTTTAACATGATAGTTGTATTAGTGCACGTGAACTGTAGAAAAATTTGGAAGGCCGTAAGAGGAAGCTATCACCGATTCGTCATCAAACATGCATTATACCCTCTCAGAACCACGATCCTTCTAGTGAGTTGCTCCGGTTTGTGAGGGGTGTGTGTCCAAACTTTCGTCAAACATGCCAATTTTTTTACCAAACCATCTTGGTGCCATGCCAATAGTGTCCAAGCCATGACACCAATATGTTTGATAATTCCGTCCAATTTATTGCACATATAATTAACTCGCACACAAGTATTCAAATATGACTTTTCAAACCATTATGGTTAGTGATACGTCTCCAACGTATCTACTTTTCCAAACACTTTTGCCCTTGTTTTGGACTTTAACTTGCATGATTTGAATGAAACTAACCCAGAATGACATTGTTTTCAGCAGAACTGCCATGATGTTGTTTTATGTGTAGAAAACAAAAGTTCTCGGAGTGACCTGAAAATCCATGGAGGCACTTTTTGGAAAATATAAAAAATACTGGTGAAAGAATCAAGACCAGGGGGCCCACACCCTGTCCACGAGGTGTGGCGCCCACCCCCCTGGGCGCGCCCCCTATCTCGTGCGCCCCCTGACGCTCTGCTGACCTCAACGCCAACTCCATATATAATGTTTCGCGGAGAAAAAAATCAGAGAGAAAGTTTCATCGCGTTTTACGATACAGAGCCGCCGCCAAGCCCTAATCTCTCTCGGGAGGGCTGATCTGGAGTCCGTTCGGGGCTCCAGAGAGGGGGATTCGTCGTCATCAACCATCCTCCATCACCAATTTCATGATGCTCACCGCCGTGCGTGAGTAATTCCATCGTAGGCTTGCTGGATGGTGATGGGTTGGATGAGATTTACCATGTAATCAAGTTAGTTCTGTTAGGGTTTGATCCCTAGTATCCACTATGTTCTGAGATTGATGTTGCTATGACTTTGCTATGCTTAATGCTTGTCACTAGGGTCCGAGTGCCATGATTTCAGATCTGAACCTATTATGTTTTCATGAATATATGTGTGTTCTGGATCCTATCTAGCAAGTCTATAGTCACCTATTATGTGTTATGATCCGACAACCCCGAAGTGACAATAATCGGGATACTTCTCGGTGATGACTGTAGTTTGAGGAGTTCATGTTTTCACTATGTGTTAATGCTTTGGTCCGGTACTCTATTAAAAGGAGGCCTTAATATCCATCAGTTTCCGCTAGGACCCCGCTACCACGAGAGGGTAGGACAAAAGATGTCATGCAAGTTATTTTCCATAAGCACGTATGACTATATTCGGAATACATGCCTACATTACATTGATGAACTTGAGCTAGTTCTGTGTCACCCAATGTTATAGCTATTACATGAGGAATCGCATCGACATAATTATCCATCACTGATCCAATGCCTACGAGCTTTTCACATACTGTGCTCGCTTATTTACTTTTCTGTTGCTACTGTTACAATCACTACAAAACTATTATCTTTACTTTTGCCACTGTTACCTTTATTATCATACTACTTTGCTACTAAATACTTTGCTGCAGATACTAAGTTATCCAGGTGTGGTTGAATTGAAAACTCAACTGCTAATACTCAATAATATTCTTTGGCTCCTGTCGGTGGGAGATGGCACCTATGGGATCACTGGGATCCCTTCTACGGTTGCGGGGCGCGGGGATCGTCAGAAGAGCGGGACTAGTAGACAACACAAAGGGGATTTACCCAGGTTCGGGCCGCAAAGATGCGTAAAGCCCTATGATCCTACTTTGGTGGATGTATTTAGTGTTCTTGAGCTCCTAAACTAGCTCTGGGTGCTGCTAGGTTTGAAAGAGCCGAATCCTTTCCCAGTGTGCCATGGGCCTCCTTTTATAGGCGAAAGGGACTGCCACAGTGGCACACAGGAGGTGGAAAGTGCTATAGCGTCGTGAGCTTATCGCTGGTATTACAGAACAAAGTGCATTTAATGCAAGGCTTAGGTGTCCCTTTGCTTTATCGGGGACGGGGGCGAGGCCCGTCCCTTCCATCACCGCTCCTCCTTGCTTCGACACGCGCCCTGGCCAATGATGCATGCATTGCCATGTAGGCAGGCAAGCAGCTGAGGTGGCGCGGTGGTGGAGCCTCTACGCAGGGTTGCATGTTGCCACGCAGGTGCCTGCCCAGCTGGTTGGGTTGGCAGCAACGGTGGAGTCCTAGCCGGCGTGGGCCGGGTAGTGGCCCTGCTGGCGTGCTTGGCGAGGGTCCCGTCGGGTGACCCGGCAGGGGTCTTGCCGGGTGGCCCGGCAAGGGTCTTGCCGTGGTGCGCTGGCATCCCCGGCAAGGATCTTGCCAGGGGTCTTGTGGGTTTCTTCGGTGAGGATTGTATCCTCCCTATCCTCAATTGATCTTGACTATTCTATGTCTTCACAAATATCTGCATGCCACCATGGAGGTGCCTCTCGAGCCGTGTCCCAACGCGTTTGTCTAGCGTTGGGGGGGGGGTTCAAAAGGTGGCTCACTCAGCTGGCGTGGGCAAGCTGTCCCAGCAAGGGTCTTGCCGGGGCCGCTGAGGCTGCCCCAGCAAGGGTCCTTGCCGGGGAAATCTGCTTCGTTCATTCGATCTCTATGGCCTTGGTCCTTGTTGTAGCTTTGTTTGTCTTATGCCTTCGGCTTCTCTCCGGCTTCCCTTTCCTGCCCTGTTATGCGTGGCCGTGGCGGGTGGCTCCGACTGCCCGTGCACAAGAAACGGGGTCAAAAGGAGAGCCCCTACTTTTGTACACCGACAGGAGCCCCCGGGCCTGGACCATACATAAGTGCAACACGTTGTTGGGCCAGGCCCAGAACGGTGTGCGGGTAGTTGGGGTGGATTTCACCGCGGCCACTGTTCCGTCCGCTGCGCTTCCCCTCAACATGTCGTTGAACGCGCGACATGGGGGTCGTGTGCGCGCGCATGACAGAAGCACGCTGGCGTCATCTTGTGGTGGACAGTAAAGAGGCAGCTTGCATGTCTCTTTGAGACCGCAGGGACGCCTCCCATTTACTGCCCTTGCTTGGGAACCGTCGCTCCACGCGTCCCACTGCGCTCGCCCCTCGTGCCACGTTTGTTGCATGCATAACGCAGGGCGAATGATAGGCGCGCGAGATGTGGGAAGTCGTGCGCGCGCGGGTCGATTCCCATGCGCCTTCAATGGAGCACGGAGCATGGTCGATGGCCCCGCTTGCTGTCACTTCAACAAGCCGGATTGGCTAAGAGGGGGCGGCCGAGCCTCGCCCCCGCCCCTTTATAAAGAGGGGAGCGGGAGGAACGGTGCCTCTCAACTCTTCGCCATCCGCCTCTCCCCATTCCTCCTTCCTTTCCTCTTCTACCATGGTGAGGGGGCGTGGCAACGCTTCATCGGTGGCGGCGAGGGTCTCGGCCAGACAACGCATCGCTCCTCCCCAAGAGCTCGTAGTGGCGGAGCCGGCCGCTAGAGGAAGGGGGAGGGGGCGAGGCCGGGCCCGTCGTGGTGCTCGAGCGAGAGGAGGACGGGGCGGCAGATCAGCCTCGCCTCCGCCGGCAGCCCCTCCTCCGATGGAGGGCCACGCCGGGGACAATCCCTGCGAGTTCTTCGTCAGGCTATGGCAGCCACTTCGCCGTCGCATTCGCATCCCTACTCCATTCGCGCGGGAGATGGAGCTGGATCCGCCGCAGGCATTGTGGCTGCACATGAGGGGTTGCGGAAATAGCGGCACATGGGCCGACGTCGAGTTCCCCGCCCCTCACGTCATGTATCTTCACCGAGGGTGGAAGACCTTTGCTCGCCTCCACAGCTTGATAGATGGGCTCACTCTCTATTTCAAACTAATGGAGGGTGGCATCCTCTCCGTCAAGATCTTCGGGCACTTCGGGACTCGCATGAGGTGCCGTGTGGAGAGCTCCTCCGACGATGAAGATTCCTCCTCAAGCGAGAGTGGCGAGGAAGACAACGGCAGCGACGACGAGGGCAGTGGGTGGCAGGATGACGGGTCCGAATAGGTGTCGGGCACCGCTCGGAGCGGCACCGGCGACCCCATCATCCGTGTCACCGGCTCCTTGAACTTCTCGGGGTCGTCTCCTTGGGCGGCTGGCGTTGCGAGGCTGTGGAAGAGGAAGAGGGCGGGCGGCAAAGCCGTCAAGTCGGAGTACGCGGGCACTGATGCCTTCGTCGCGTATTGGCGTCCTGCCGCCTCATCTTCGAGCTCTGCTTCCGGCGCCGCTATCACCATCCAGCCCTTGAACGGCCACCGAGATGTTCTCTTGGTGTCTTCTGCCACTTGTAGCTCGCTTAGGCGCCCCTTTTGCCCTTCTGCTTTCTTGTTCCATTTCTTGAGGAGAGGGACAAGAAAGGGATTACGGGCACCTTATATCTTTTTAGTCTTGTAAGCCTTCGGGCCTTCGTTAACTTTAGAACTTGTAATCTCCTTATTCATGTTTTTCATTTCGTATGGACTGTACCTGTACGGGATGTTTTTTTAGTGAAAAAGGGATGTTTGTCGGGGTTTTCGTTCGCAGGTCGAACCCACGACAAGGAGTGAATCCTTGTCACCTTCAAGATAAACGTTTTTTCGCCCGGCAACAGGCCTTACCGTCCCCCCACTTCGCTTGACCTTTCTCACGCCCAAGGCGGAGGCAGGGATGCGGTGGGCTTAGGCCCCTCATTTCATTTCCTTGCTGCCACAACTACGACCAAACTCGGTCCCAGGAGATGAGTCCTAGGGTCCGGAATGGAGGGAGCACGGTAGCCTAAGGATGAAACGAGGTTTCACATACCTCAGTCCATAACGAAACGCATGGTAGAGGATAGATGACTTATCTGGATCTGCAGCCCCCGGTAACCTTGGCTTGCCGCGGATGGATCCTTGCTCTTGTAGCCCCCCGACAACTTTCGCTTGCCGGGGCTCGGATGCTGGTCCATCCCCTTTTCTCCAAAATAGCTTGGCAAGGATATTTATGTGTCCTGTGAACCAAAGAAGACAGAGAAGAACAGGGAGACGCGCACTCGACCTCTAAGCTGGGTGTTAGCCGCCACTAAGCACTAGCAACCCTAACCAAGGAAGAGACTCAACCTAGCATGCATGCTATAACTTAGGACGCCAGTGCTTCGTTTATTTATGCTCAGGGTCTGCGCCTGGCTTTGTTCAAAGGGTTACATGCCTTGCCGGCAAGGCTTGTACAAAAGGGTGGTTTGCCGGGAGGCCCTGCAGCCGCGCCTTATGGGTAAAACTTGCGAAGATGCTCGATGTTCCAGGAGTTGCTCACTCGAATGGCATCTTAGGTCTCCAGCCGGACTGCGCCGGGCCTGGTGACCCGTGTTACTCGATAAGGGCCTTCCCACTTTGGGTCAACTTGTTGGAATTCTTGGCCGACTGAACATGCCGAAGAACAAGGTCGCCTTCCTTAAAGCTCCGGGCACGAACCTTGCGGCTATGGTAGCGGCGCAAGGCTTGCTGGTAGTATGTTGCTCTCACAGCCGCCCAGAGACGATCTTCCTCAAGGAGCATCGCGTCATCTTGTCGCAACTGCTCTTGCTCAAGCTCATCATAAGAGAGCACTCGAGGTGACCCGTATATGAGTTCCGTGGGGAGAACTTCTTCTGCCCCGTAAACCAGGGCAAAGGGTGTCTGGCCGGTGGCTCAATTTGGCGTCGTTCTGATCGACCAAAGAATCGCCGACAACTCATCAACCCAGCGCCTCCCTCTTTTGCGCAGCCTATCGAAAGTCTTCATCCTTAAGACTCACATGACCTCAGCATTTGCTCTCTCCACTTGGCCGTTGCTCCGTGGATGTGCCACGGAAGCAAAACAGACCCTGCTACCAAGATCCTCAATGTATTGCATGAAGGCGTGGGTCGTGAACTGTGTGCCATTGTCAGTGATGATCCTGTTGGGTACCCCAAAACGGCACACTAGTCCCTTGAAGAACTTGATGGCTGACTCCGATGTCACCTTCCTCACTACTTCCACTTCCGGCCACTTTGTGAACTTGTCGATTGCGACGTACAAGTACTCAAAGCCCCCGACCGCACGGGGGAAGGGGCCCAGTATGTCGAGCCCCCAGACCAAGAAGGGCCAGGAGAGAGGGATAGTTTGCAGGGCTTGAGCTGGTTGATGGAGCTTCTTCGAATGGAACTGGCATGCTTCACACTTGGTTACTAGTGCCGTCGCATCCTGGAGGGCGGTGGGCCAGAAGAAACCTTGCCGTAAGGCCTTGCCGTAAGGGCCCTCGACCCTATGTGGGAGCCACATATGCCTCCATGTATCTCTGCCAACAGTTTTAGTCCATCCTCCCGAGAGATGCACATCAATTTCACCCCATTCATTCTTCTTCTGTACAATATGTTATCAACGAATTGGTACAGAGCAGACCGGCAGGCTACTCTTTCTGCCTCTTCCTGCTCCTCAGGAAGCTCTCCTTTCTAGAGAAATCGGACGGTGTGCTGCGCCCATGCCAGAGCCTGTGGCTCGACGACAAGGTCCAAAGGCATCTCTTCTGCCACGGGGGCGGTCGTCTCCACGGCCATGACCTGAGGTCCCGCCGGAGTCGGCTGTCCCGCTGCAGGATCGGCATCCACAACAACATCTTCGCCAATGGATCCAGGGTGCTTGGTGGGGAAGTACTTGCCGGGGCCTAGCTTCCTCCGCTTGTTCTGCCCGGTCGACGGCTCAACGGATGGTTGAGTTAACTGAAGCACAAAAGTACCTGGTTCCACAGGTAGCTTGAGGGCAGTGCGCTTTGACAAGTAGTCGGCGATGTCGTTCTCCGCCCGAGGGACATGCTCTACTTGTATATCATCGAAGCGCTCCTCCAGTTCCCTCACCTCATCTACGTAAGCTTCCATCAAGGGCTTTCATAATCTTTGTTGATTTGCCTGACGACGAGCTGTGAGTTGCCCCTGACGATGAGCTTTTTGACTCCGAGGTCTGCCGCGATCCTGAGACCGGCAAGCAAACCCTCGTACTCGGCGGTGTTGTTGGTTGACATCTCCAGGGTGAAGTGCATCTGGATGACGTACTTGAGGTGCTCTCCGGTGGGTGCAACAAGCAGCACACCAGCACCGGCACCTTGCAGCGAGAAGGCACCATCAAAGTACTTGATCCAGTTGTGGCTCGTTTCCTTGCTAGGGAGATGGTCTCTTGTACCTCTTCGTCGGGCGTCGAGGTCCATTCTGCAACAAACTCTGCCAAGACTCTGCTCTAAATTGTCGAGGTACTTTCGAACTTCAAACCAAAACTTGACAGCTCCAGGGCCCATTCCACGATCCTCCTTGTTGCATCTGGGCTATGAAGTATCCGTTGCAATGGGAGGTGGGTGACCACCGTGATCTCGTGCGCCTGGAAGTAATGCCGCGGCTTCCTCAAAGCCATAAGGAGGCCGAAGAGCAGCTTTTGCACACCTGAGTACCTCGACCTAGCCCCTTGCAAGAGGGAGCTGACGAAGTAAATTGGGTGTTGTACCATTTTCTTCTCATGCGCCTCTTCACCTGGTCGCTTGGGTCCTGCCATGCTGGCGCCAGTCTTGCCGGGACCGAGCCTTGCCAGGGACTCAGTCTTGCCAGGACCGAGCCCTGCCAAGGAGGGTTCTGGCCTACCAACCGTTGACTCTGCCACTGCTGCTATCTCCTCATCGATCTCTCTCTGCGCCACTAGTGCAGCGCTAACCACTTGATTTGTTGCTGCTAGGTAAAGCGGCAACGGTTCTTGTGGTTTGGGTGCAACCAGCACTGGGGTAGAGGAGAGGTATTTCTTCAAATCTTGCAGTGCTGCCTCCGCCTCTGGGGTCCACTCCACTGGCCCTGCCTTCTTCAAGATCTTGAAAAAAGGAAGGGCATGCTCCGCGGACTTGGAGATGAACCGGCTCATGGCGGCAACGCAACCAATGAGCCAACACACGTCCTTGATCCATTTGGGTGCCTCAATCTGCTCGATGGCCTTGATCTTATCTGGGTCTGGTTCAGTCCCGCACTGGGACACAAAGAACCCGAGAAGCTTGCCGGACGGGACACCGAAGACACACTTCTTAGGGTTCAATTTGAGGTTGATCTTGCGCAGGTTCCCAAATGTTTCCTCCAGATCTTGCACAAGTGTTGCTTTGTCCTTGGTTTTGACCACTATGTCATCCATATAAGCTTCCATATTTCTATCTAGCTGGGGCTCAAAACCAATTTGGATTGCTCTTGCAAAGGTTGAGCCAACACTCTTGGCATCCGTAAAAAGCAATACGTACCACATGGGGTGATGAATGTTGTCTTTTCCTCGTCTTCTTTTGTCATTAAGATCTGCTGGTATCCCGAGTAGGTGTCAAGGAATGATAACAGGTCACACCCAGCCGTGGAGTCAACAATCTGGTCGATGTGCGGTAACGGGAAGGGATCCTTTGGACAGGCCTTATTGATGTCTGTGTAGTCAATACACAGCCTCCACTTCCCATTTGCCTTGCGCACCACTACCGGATTGGCCAACCACGTTGGATGGAGTACTCCTCTCACCAAGCCTACCGCCTCTAGCTTTCTGATTTCCTTTGTGATGAACTCCTGCCTCTCCAGAGCTTGCTTCCTGACCTTCTGCTTGATGGGTCGCGCATGAGGACAGACAGCAAGGTGGTGCTCAATCACCTCCCTGGGAACGCCGGGGATGTCGGAGGCTTTCCATGCAAACACATCGACATTCGCCCGCGGGAAGGTGACGAGTTCGCTTTCCTATTTGCCGTCGAGGGTGGAGCTTATGGTAAAATCTCCCCCCGTGCCGTCCTCCTTAACGGGCACCTTCTTGGTCTTTGGTGGTGTGGCTCTGGACTTCTTGCTCTTGCCAGCGGAGCTCTATGGCACGTTCTCTACGGAAGCGCAACACCCCGAAGAGGTGTGCTTGCCGGAGTGGGTGCGAGAGGTCTCGCCGGTCTTCTTCCCCCTCGGGGCTCCGTCGGCAGGAGCAGGTGCCTTAGCGGCAGCTGCTGCAACTGCTTCCCGGTAGAGTTGGTCGGCGCAGAGCAATGCATCTTTCTTGTCGGAGGGGGACGGTGATGATGTTCATCGGCCCGGGCATCTTCATCATGCTGTAGGCATAGTGTGAAGCCGCCATGAACTTGGCTAGTGCCGGGAGGCCGAGGATCCCGTTGTAAGGCAAGGGGATCTCGGCTACATCAAAAACAATCCTTTCCGTCCTGTGGTTCAGCTCGCCTCCTAATGTGACAGGCAGCGTGATCTTCCCCGTTGGCTGGCTCCTCCCTGGGTTAACCCCTTGGAACGTGCCCGTCTCCTCGAGGTCTCCACCAGGGATCTGCAGCCTCTTGAGCACAACAGGCGAGATCAAGTTCAGGCCGGCCCCGCCTTTAACCAACATCTTTGTCACCTTGAGGTTTCAGATTGTTTGTGAAACCAACAATGGCAAGCACCCGACTGCAGTAGTGCGGTTGGGGTGGTCCTCGTTGTCGAAGATGATGGTCGTGCTGGACCATTTCAGCGGCTTCCGTGCGTCGAACGATGGCTCCACCGCTGTGACCTCATGCACCCACTGCTTGAGTTGGCGGTGGGATGTATGCAGCAAGGCGCCACCATCGACGCACATGGCCTTTGTGGCTTTCTAAAACTCGTGGTCGCCGGACACGTCGTCCTCGTCATGATCATCGTCTTCTAGCTTCTTATCGCGGCCCCGGGTGGGCCTCTCTTGCTTATTATCCTTGCCGTGACGGCCTCCTTGGCTGCCACGTTTCTTGCCAGACCCCTCGGCACCATCTGGGCCTTTCTCCTTGTCCCGCCGCTCATACTCGGCTTTCTGCTTCTCGGCGAGCAGCTCTACCTAGTGGCAGTTTTGGAGATCATGGACCTTAGTGCGGTGGATCTTGCAGTACTGCTTGTCGGAGCCTCCAGGCTTGTCGGTAGCCGCCAAGGCCCGGCAAGCGTCACACCCGGCAACCTCCTTGCCGGGGTCGCTCGCCTTGGTCTTCTTGGTGGTGCCGGTGTCATCGGATCCGTCGACGGCAAGCACGGCCTTGCCCCTGCGCTTCCTGTTATGGCGGCGGGCCTTCTTTGCTGGGGTGACGGTGTCATCCCTAGAGTCGGTTTCCACACCGGCGTCTTCGCCTGGGTACTTCCTTCCCTCTTCAGCACGAGCGCACCGATCGGCCAGAACTTAAAGTTCGGCCACATCTCTGACCTTGTTCATCGCCAGCTCTTCACGCATCTTACGATTGCGCACATTCTGATGGAACGCACTGATTATGGCGGCAGGATGAACGTGTGGGATGTTGTACTGCACTCGGCTAAACCTTTGGATGTACTTGCGCAAGTTCTCCCCTTCCTTCTGGGGGATGATGTGTAAATCACTCGCCTGGCCATGAGCCTGGTGACCTCCGGTAAAGGCGCCAACAAACTCATGGCATAGATCCGCCCAAGAAGAGATGGAATCCACCGGCAAGTGCATCAACCATGACATAACATTAGGCTTGAGTGCCAATGGGAAGTAGTTGGCAAGCACCTTATCGTCGCGAGCCCCAGCAGCTTGCATCGCGATGGTGTAGATGCTGAGGAACTCTGACGGGTGAGTCTTGACATTGTACTTCTCACCAACGTCGGGCTTGAACGTACGGTGGGAGGGCCACTGGAACTGCCACAGCTCACGGGTGAAGGCCGGACAACCCACCTCGTAGGGTAGGCCACCGTAGCCTCCTAGCACTGGGCAGTCCATAGTGGGCCCCGCCCGCCTGTTCGACTGGTGGCACGCGTCATGTCGGCGCTCGATCGTAGTTCGAGCGTCCTCATGAGCCCGCTCCCGAAGGACTTGACGCTGATCGAAGTTGGTCCGCGGGTCAGACGACACGATGGAGATATCGTCTCGAGCATTTCCGCAACGAACCGACGCTCGGGGTGGCCGGGACGGAGGAGGGGAGTGCACCGTGGCTGCATCGCCTCCAGCACGGTCTCCACTGGCATGTGGTGGACCGATGGAGCGACGGCCTACGGGTCCCGCCGGCTGCAACTCATCATTGTTGGTGATGCCGACGAGGCTCCAGACGGTGGCCCTCCACTCGTCGAGCTTCTCCGCGGCGGGAGGAAAATCGAGGAGCTACTGCATGCTAGGGCTTCTGCTGGGGTGGGTGGAGGCGAGAGCTGGGCGGACCGCGATGCGCCTCGACGTCTAACCACGTTAGAAGGAGCTTTGTCACCGCCCAGCAGCCGTTCGCCACCTCCGCCAACACCTCGGCGCCTGTGCTGGCCCTCCTCATCATGTGATGGGCGCATGGGACTCTTCCCAGGGCAGCGCGCAGGGTCACCGGCAGGGTGACGCTGCTCATCACGCACAACCTGAGAGGAGCGCGCCGTGGGCGCCGGTGTTGGCGTCTTGGAGGTCGCCGTGCCGCCACCCGGCGGGACGGCGGCGCTCCTGGTGGGCCCCGCGCCGCCTGCGGTGGGCCCGACTCCACCTCCGAAGCATGCGACTGGTGGCTCGTCGCCTGGCATGTGAACAACGCCAATTGCGAGGCCTGGACCATCAGGGTGATGTAGATGTTCGCGGGCCGCGCCATGGGTTCTCTCCGCGACTGGCCTGCTACCGGTCCGCGCAGGTACCAACCCGGTCCCGAACGAACCGATCGCCGTGGTTGTCTTCTTCTTAGGAGCCATGGCGATGAAGAACAGCTTGGTCGACTGCTAGGCCAGATCCTCACAATTGTGCCCCCTACCTGGCGCGCCAAAGATGTCGGTGGGAAACGACACCTATGGGATCACTGGGATCCCTTCTATGGTTGAGGGGCGCGGGGATCATGAGAAGAGCGGGACTAGTAGACAACACAAAGGGGATTTACCCAGGTTCGGGCCGCAAAGATGCGTAAAACCCTATGATCCTGCTTTGGTGGATGTATTTAGTGTTCTTGAGCTCCTGAACTAGCTCTAGGTGATGCTAGGTTCGAAAGAGCTGAATCATTTCCCAGTGTGCCATGGGCCTCCTTTTATAGGCGAAAGGGGCTGCCACAGTGGCACACAGGAGGTGGAAAGTGCTACAGCGTCGTGAGCTTATTGCTGGTATTATAGGACAAAGTGCATGTAATGCAAGGCTTAGGTGTCCCTTTGCTTTATCGGGGATGGGGGCGAGGCTCGTCCCGTCTGTCGCCGCTCCTCCTTGCTTTGACATGCGCCCTGGCCAGCGATGCATGCGGTGCCATGTAGGTAGGCAGGCAGTTGAGGTGGCGCGGTGGTGGAGCCTCCACGAAGGGTTGCATGTTGCCATGCAGGTGCCTGCCCAACTGGTTGGGTCGACAGCGGCGGTGGAGTCTTGGCTGGCGTGGTCCTGGCAGTGGCCCTGCTGGCATGCTTGGTGAGGGTCCCGTCGGGTGACCCGGCAAGGGTCTTGCCAGGTAGCCCGGCAAGGGTCTTGCCGTGGCGCGCTGCCATCCTCGGCAAGGATCTTGCTGGGGGTCTTGTGGGTTTCTTAGGTGAGGATTGTTGCCTCCCTATCCTCATTTGATCTTGACTATTCTATGTCTTCACAAAGATCTGCATGCCACCACGGACGTGCCTCCCAAGCCCTGTCCCAACGCGTTTGTCTAGCGTTGGGGGGGTTCAAAAGGTGGCTCACTCTGCTGGCGTGGGCGAGATATCCCGGCAAGGGTCTTGCCGGGGCCGCTGAGGCTGCCCCGGCAAGGGTCCTTACCGGGGAAATCTGCTTCGTCCATTCAATCTCTATGGCCTTGGTCCTTGTTGTTGCTTTGTTTGTCTTGTGCCTTCGGCTTCTCTCCGGCTTCCCTTTCCTGCCCTGTAATGCGTGGCCGTGGCGGGTGGCTCCGACTGCCCGTGCACAAGAAAAGGGGTCAAAAGGAGAGCCCCTACTTTTGTACACCGACAGCTCCCCTTGTGTCGAATCAATAAATTTGGGTTGAATACTTTACGCTCGAAAGCTGTTGCGATCCCCTACACTTGTGGGTTATGAAGACTAATTTCTGGCGCCGTTGCTGGGGAGCATAGCTCTATTCTTTGAGTCACTTGGGATTTATATCTGTTGATCACTATGAGGAACTTGAAAGACGAAAGAACCAAGATTTTTCCCTCAACTACAAGGGGAGGTAAGGAACTGCCGTCTAGCTCTACAGTAGATTCTCCTTCTGTTTTGAGTAAGCTTGTGACACCTAAACCTGCTACTGCTATGAATTCTGATATGTCGCATGTTATTGCTGATGCCACTTCGGCTATGCATGATACTTAGGATGAAACTACTTCTGTGCATGATACCACTTTGCCATTAGGTGAATTTCTTGATGAACAACTTGCTAGGGCTAGAGAGAATGAAATTATTGAAGATGCTATTATTGATGATAGTGATGATGAAAGTTCTCCCCCTGATTATGAATTACCTGTTGTTCCTGAGGGTTATGTAATGGAAGAGGAAGCTGCTAGGTCTATCTTTGCTTGTAAAGATAGATATGATCTTAAAAATTCATTAGCTAAATGGAAGCAGCAACCTCTTAATGCTAGAATGAAACCTGACCCTACTTTTGCTACTTCACCTATCTGTGTTACTGATAAGGATTATGAATTCTCTGTTGATCCTGAGATTATTACTTTGGTTGAATCTGATCCTTTTTATGGCCTTGAATCTGAAACTGTTGTGGCACATCTTACCAAGTTGAATGAAGTAGCCACCCTATTTACTAATGATGAGAAGTCTCACTATTATTATATCCTTAAGATATTTCCGTTCTCACTAAAGGGTGATGCTAAGACTTGGTTTAATTCTCTTGCTCCTGGTTGTGTGCGTAGTCCCCGGGATATGATTTATTACTTCTCTGCTAAATATTTCCCTGCTCATAAGAAACAAGCTGCTTTGCGGGAAATATATAATTTTGTGCAAATCAAAGAAGAGAGTCTCCCACAAGCTTGGGGGAGGCTTCTCCGATTACTTAATGCTTTGCCTGATCATCCTCTTAAGAAAAATGAAATACATGATATCTTTTATAATGGACTAAGCGATGCTTCCAAGGACTACTTGGATAGTTGTGCTGGTTGTGTTTTCAGGGAAACAATAGTCGACAAAGTTGAATTACTATTGAATAATATGTTGACTAATGAAAATAATTGGACTCTTCCTGAGCCAATTCCTGAGGCAATTCCTGAACCAATTGAGCCAACTCCTGAGCCTATTCCTAAACCCACTCCGAAAAAGAGAGGTGTTTTATTTCTCAGTCCTGAAGATATGCAAGAGGCAAAGAAATCAATGAAAGAAAAAGGTAAAAAAGCTGAAGATGTTAAGTACCACCTATTGAAGAAATACATGGTCTTAATATACCGCCTGTTGAAGCACCACATTGTCTTGATAACCCGACACAGGTAGTAAAGGTAAATTCTCTCTATACATATGATAAATTTGAAATTCCCTCTACTAAATTTCATAGCCCATGCTTAGATGAATTTGATGACTTTATGGCTAGACAAGAAAGTTTTAATGCTTATGTTGGTAGAGAGTTAAAGAATAATGCTTCGAGATAGGACACTTGAGTGATTATATGGCTAGAGTTAAAGGTGAACTAAAACTCATTAGCAAATATGCTTCTATGGTTGCTACTCAAGCTGAGCAAGTGCTTAAGGCTCAAAATGATTTGCTTGATGAATTAAATAATAAACCTGACTTTGCTGTTAGAGTGCTACTAGAACTGGTAGAATGACTCAGGAACCTTTGTATCCTGAAGGCCACCCTAAGAGAATCAAACAAGATTCTTAGAGAAACAATTTAGAGGCACCTAGTTCTTCTAAAAAGAAGAAAAAGAAAAACGATAGGACTTTGCATGCTTCTAGTGAACCTGTTGTAGACACACCTGAGAATCCCAATGATATTTCTATCTCTGATGCTGAAATACAATCAGGTGATGAACATGAACCTAGTGATAATGTTAATGATAATGTTCATGTTGATGCTCAACCTAGCAAAAATAATGATGTAGAGATTGAACCTACGGTTGTTCTTGATAACCCACAATCAAAGAATCAACATTATGATAAGAGAGATTTTGTTGCTAGGAAGCACGGTAGAGAACGACAACTATGGGTTCAGAACCCATGCCCTTTCCTCCTAAACCATCCAAGACAAAGGATGATGAGGATTTTGAGCGCTTTGCTGAAATGACTAGACCTATCCTCTTACGTATGCGCTTAACTGATATGCTTAAAGTAAATCCTTATGCTAAGTATATGAAGGATATCATTACAAATAAAAGAAAGATACCAGAAGCTGAAAATTTCCACCATGCTCGCTAATTACACTTTTAAGGGTGGAATACCAAAGAAACTTGGAGACCCTGGGGTACCAACCATACCATGCTCCATTAAAATAAACTATGTTAGAACTACTTTATGTGATCTTGGAGCCGGTGTTAGTGTTATGCCTCTCTCTTTATATCGTAGACTTGAATTGAATATGTTGACACCCACTGAAATATCTTTGCAAATGGCTGATAAATCAACTGCTATACCTATCAGTATTTGTGAGGATGTGCCTGTCGTGGTTGCAAATGTCACTATCTTAACGGACTTTGTTATTCTTGATATTCACGAGGACGATAGTATGTCGATTATCCTTGGTAGACCCTTTTTGAATACTGCAGGGGCTGTTATTGATTGCATCAAAGGCAATGTCACTTTTCAAGTTAATGGTAATGAGCATATGGTACACTTTCCGAGGAAACAATCTCAAGTTCATAGCATCAATTCTATTGGAAAAGTTCCAACTATTATTATTGGAGGTTTGAATTTCCTCTCCCTACTATCAATAAAAAGTATGATATTCTTATTGTTGGGGATGTTCATATCCCCATTGAGGTAACTTAGTGTTCTTCAAAATTTCTCTGGTTCCATGTTATTCGGAATGAGTTTGTTAACAAGACTTGATCAACCTTGTTAGTGGATTCATTTTGATGATCATGAGATGGATGAAAGTAGAAGGCACAACCTTTTGTACCCTCTTTTTAATTTCTATTATTTAGAATAAATAAAGCAAAAATAGTATTATCCATCTGTTTTCTGAATTATCCGTGCAATAAAAAATATCCCGAAAATAAAAGTGCTCCAAATACCCTTCAAATTTAGTATTGATTTTTTCTGGAATATTTGAGGATTTTAGGCACTGAAAACACTGCAGGAGGGGCAAGCACCAGGCCACGAGAGTGGAGGGCGCGCCCACCTTCCCTGGGCACACCCCCATGTCTTGTGGGCCCCTGGTGGCCCCCCTCCACTTATGCCAGCACCCACACACTCCATCTTCTTCCCAAAAAGATCCACATCCAGCTCAAGCACTAGTTCTAGCTCATTTTGCTGCGATTTTCGATCTCCTTGCTCAAAGCTCCATTCACAAAACTACTTTGGGAGATTGTTGCTTGGTATGTGACTCCTCCATTGGTCCAATTAGTTTTGTTCTAGTGCTTTATTCATTGCAATTTTTTGCTGCATAGGTGACCCTGTTCTTGAGCTTGCATGTTAAATTTATGAGGTCCCAAGTAATTCTAATGCATGATATAGGCTCTAGGCACTTCTAGGAGTAGTTGCTACTAATCTTGTTTAGTTTTATTCACTTTTATTTTGAAGTTACTAAAATTTTAGAAATTTTTCAGAAAAAGAACTATGTCTGGGAGAATGTACCAAGGTGGTTCCTCGGTAAAGAAAGGACCCAGGATTGCTATACGTGAGCAAGATGGTGAACTACCGAGGGACGCAGCAGTACGAGCTTGTGAGTGGCTATCAAACGATTTTATGGTCGAAGCAGGCTTTAAGGAGGAATTTGACGCGTATGTGCGTAATGCCGATCTGGAGGACTCCTTACAAGATAAGTGTCCTCAGTACTATCAATTGACTGATTCATTTGTGCGAAGGTTTAAATATAAATGTACACGTAATTCTCCGAGTGTCCTATTTGATATCTATGATACATCTTATACCATGGACTTAGAGGATTTTACAACTGCTTGCAAACTTCCACAATGGGGCAATATTAATGATCCCCACAAATCTGAATTTAGAGATTTCCTTGCTAGTATTACTGTGGGATAATCTAGGGACATTGCACAAGCTACCATAGGGAGCATTCATTTTCCTGCTATACATTATTTTGCTCTCTTCATTGGTAGATGCATTAGCGGTAAAGACAAAGCATGTCATATGTGTGTCCCTGATCTTAGTGTCCTCAAGAGTGTCGTGTTAGGTTATAAAGATTATAACTTGGGGGCAATAGTTGCACGTAGGTTGCATAATAATGGTAGGGCAGGAGATTTATTTGGAGTAATTCATGCGACCCGTGTGGCAAATATCTTGGTATAGCCCCACGAGAGGGGGATACGATGTTACCTCCTGCTTATTTAGATTATGATGCTATGGTCCAACATCATTTTCTTAAGAGGAATGAACAATTCCTCCAGTATCGACTAATCTTTGACAGACGTAGCACTGTCCATGTTACTCTTCTTGCTCTTCTCCTTTTTGATTACCAGGCAAAAGGAAGATATGTTGTTACCAGGGAGGAAGCAATTGAACACGAGGGGAGAGCAGAGGCGGCTCGCCAGCATGCCGCAGCTCAGGAGGCATTTGCTGCTGCATCTCAGTACGACCTAGTTACAACTACGAATATTGGCCAGTTTACCCTTGGCATTAGACCAACTTAGGCCAAAAGCCTAAGCTTGGGGGAGTACGTATTTCTCACCCACTTTACGTTCATGTCCACACACTATTCTAGTCATCGGTGCTCATACTCTTTCATTGTATTATCCATGCTAGTTTAATTTTCTTTTTCTCGTTTTCTTCTTGTGTGTTTGATAAACCTTAAGAAAAACCAAAAAAATTAGTTAGTTTAATTTTCATGCTTGTAGTAGAAATTAAAATGAAAACCCCAAAAGATTTCTCATTCTACTTCTTGTTGGGAGCTTCTCGTGTAAATAGTTTTATTTTCTTTTCTTTCCTTTGGGGGTCGAGAGTAGAAGACCATATTGAAAATTTTTAGTGGCTCTCATATGCATGATTGTTTATTTAACTTAGAGCCCATATTACTTGTCTTCTCTCTTGAGTTGAATGCTTGCAGATTCTAGCTTAGTCCAATGCACGTGCACTATTATTATTATACACATCGTTCGGTCATGCAAGTGAAAGGCAATAATGATGATATATGATGGACTTACTGGGATAAGAAAAGCTGGTATGAACTCGACCTCTCTTGTTTTTGTAAATATGATGGGTTCATCGTTCCTGATTCAACTTATTATGAAGTAAACATATTTGAAATGACATTTAGAGATTATAGTTGCTTGTGCCATGCTTGATTAGCTCTGAGTTATAATGGTTTACCTTGTGTGCCAACATGCTATTAAAATGATTATGATGTGGTATGATGGGATGGTATCCTCCTTTGAATGAATTGAGTGACTCGACTTGGCACATGTTCACGCATGTAGTTGAAACAAATCAACATAGCCTTCATGATATTTATGTTCATGGTAGATTATATCCTACTCATGCTTGTACTTGGTGTGAATTAATTTTAATGCATGTTTATGACTGTTGTCGCTCTCTCAGTTGGTCGCTCCCCAGTCTTTTGCTAGCCTTCACCTGTACTAAGCGGGAATACTGCTTGTGCATCCAAACTCCTTAAACCCCAAAGTTATTCCAATGAGTCCACCATACCTTCCTATATGCGGTATTTACCTGCCGTTCCAAGTAAATCTGTATGTGCCAAACTCCAAACCTTCAAATGATATTCTGTTTTGTATGCTCGAGCAGCTCATGTTTCAACTAGGGCTGCCTATATCTTCCATGCTAGGTGGGTTATTCTCAAGAGGAGTGGACTCCGCTCCTCATTCACGAGAAAGGGCCGGTAACCGGGATGCCCAGTCCCATGATCCAAAAAGATCAAAGCAAATCAATATAGTTAAACAAAACTCCCCCAGGGCTGTTGTTAGTTGGAGGCACTCATTGTTTCGAGCAAGCGATGGATTGATGCTTGTTGGTGGTGGGGGAGTATAAACTTTTACCATTCTGTTTGGGAACTGCCTATAATGCATGTACTATGGAAGATACAGCCATCTCATAGTTGTTGCGTTGACAGTGAAAGTATGCCGCTCAAAATGTTATTCAATCTCTATTTTAAAATCGAGCTCTGGCACCTCTACAAATCCCTCCTTCCCTCTGCGAAGGGCCTATCTATTTACTTTTATGTTGAGTCATCACCCTCTTATTAAAAAGCACCCGCTAGAGAGCACAGTGTCATTTGTATTCATTACTATTCGTTTATATTGGGTATGACTTGACTGGATCTCTTTTACCATGAATTACAATGTCTAGTCAGTCCTTGATCTTTAAAGGTGCTCTGCATTTATGTTTTGCGGTCTCAGAAAGGGCTAGCAAGATACCATTTTGTTATATCATGTTATGATTGTTTTGAGAAAGTGTTGTCATCCAAGTTCTATTATTATGGCTCGCTAGCTGATTATGCTATTGATATGAGTAATTGTGAGACCGAGGTGTTATTGTGAGTATGGTTAGTTCATAATATAGTTGAAACTTCAATGCTAGCTTTGCATGTTTACAACAACAAGAGCAAATAGAGTTTGTAGAATTTTTTCTTTATCACTTTCAGTTTATCAACTGAATTGCTTGAGGACAAGCAGAGGTTTAAGCTTGGGGGAGTTGATACGTCTCCAACGTATCTACTTTTCCAAACACTTTTGCCCTTGTTTTGGACTCTAACTTGCATGATTAGAATGAAACTAACCCGGACTGACGTTGTTTTCAGCAGAACTGACATGATGTTGTTTTATGTGTAGAAAACAAAAGTTCTCCGAATGACCTAAAAATCCACGGAGGCACTTTTTGGAAAATATAAAAAATACTGGCGAAAGAATCAAGACCAGGGGGCCCACAGCCTATCCACGAGGGTGGGGGGCGCGCCCACCCCCCTGGGTGCGCCCCTGTCTCGTGGGCCCCATGGCGCTCCATCGACCTCAACTCCAACTCCATATAATCCATTTCACGGAGGAAAAACTCAGAGAGAAATCTTCATCGCGTTTTACGATACGGAGCCACCGCCAAGCACTAATCTCTCTCGGGAGGGCTGATCTAGAGTCCCTTCGGGGCTCCGAAGAGGGGGATTCGTCGCCGTCGTCATCATCAACCATCCTCCATCACCAATTTCATGATGCTCACCGCCGTGCGTGAGTAATTCCATCATAGGCTTGCTGGACGGTGATGGGCTGGATGAGATTTACCATGTAATCAAGTTAGTTTTGTTAGGGTTTGATCCCTAGTATCCACTATGTTCTGAGATTAATGTTGCTATGACTTTGCTATGCTTAATGCTTGTCACTAGGGCCCGAGTGCCAGGATTTCAGATCTGAACCTATTATGTTTTCATGAATATATGTGTGTTCTTGATCCTATCTTGCAAGTCTATAGTCACCTATTATGTGTTATGATCCGACAACCCCGAAGTGACAATAATCGGGATACTTCTCAGTGATGACCGTTGTTTGAGGAGTTCATGTATTTACTATGTGTTAATGCTTTGGTCCGGTACTCAATTAAAAGGATGCCTTAATATCCCTTAGTTTCCGCAAGCACGTATGACTATATTCAGAATACATGCCTACATTACATTGATGAACTGGAGCTAGTTCTGTGTCACCCCATGTTATAGCTATTACATGAGGAATCGCATCCGAAATAATTATCCATCACTGATCCAATGCCTATGAGCTTTTCACATACTGTGCTTCGCTTATTTACTTTTCCATTGCTACTGTTACAATCAGTACAAAACTATTATCTTTACTTTTGCCACTATTACCTTTATTATCAAAATACTTTGTGTCGGGTGGTAGGTGCGACATATGCCAACGGGTGGCTAATCATAGTGGGAGGCAATAAGACGTCGTCGGTGCCTGGAAACGGGATGAGGAAAAGACATGGACGCCGGCGAATCTTACCCAACTTCGGGGCTCTCCGTGGAGATAGCACCCCTACTGCTGCTTTGTGGGGTCTCCGCATGATCACTAGATGAGTAAGTTACTACAAGCTGCTCCTAGAGCTGTTCGGTGAGAGGAAGAAGAAGGGCACGGCTAGCTCTTCTCTTCCCTCTGCGTGGTGGCTAATACTATCAAAGTCCAACCCTTTGCATGGGTGCCCCGGGGGGTTTATATAGGCCTACCCCCCAGGGGTACAATGGTAATCCGGCTAGGTGTGGGCCCTAGCCGTCAGTGTCTTCGCCGGGTGCCGGCCCCCTGGTCGACAAGCTGGCCCCATTGTCGAGGGCCTTGTCGGGGGCTGGTTATTGTTGCCTCAATCCTGATGACGAGGGCTTTGTCGGGGTAGGCGTGGCTACAGTGCCGCCGCCTTGGCGGCAATCACTGTTGCCTCACCTCGTCTTGTCTCCTTAATGGGGCGCTTCCTTCGAGGGAGGGAATCAGCCGGCTGTTGGGAGATGGCTATACCTTAGGCCGACTCGGGGAGGCCGAGCCGCCTTGGGGCATCTCTCTGACTGGGGGGACCCGCCGCCTGCGGGTGGTAAAGACAGCCTGTCGTGGGTGACATCATAGTCAACATGGCAACAGTGCCGCGTCGGGCGGGGGATGGCCGCCCCGTACGGCATACTGTAGCCATGCGTGCTCCGGGATACGGGGGTGGCAGGCTTTACTGTAGCCACGCCCCCTCTTATCGCGGTTACGTGGGTGCAGATTCTGAGGGTGCGGCCTTGGCCGCCTGCGGGGTGGCCGGCTCCTTGGAGTCGGCATTCTCGTGGCCGGCTACGTGGAGCCGGCCCTCAGGCAGCCGATTCCTTGGAAGCCAGCCCTCAGGCGGCCAGTTCCTTGGAAGTCGGCCATCTCGCGGATTTCTTCTATGGGTCTTGGGGCCAGGCCGCCTCCTGCCAGCCGGCATGGACGACAGCCGGCCGGGGGGAGGCGGCCCAGCGTCTTGGACGCTGGATGGCTTGATTGGCTTGATTGTCTTGTAATTTTTTCAAAAGCCCCAGGGGGAGCCGGCTAGGCTACCCGTGGTCATTTACTCCGACAGTAGTCCCCGAAGCTGGTTGGGCTCTGAGGTTGAAGGGTGGACGAGGAGCTCGATCAACTTCCTATCCTGAGGAGCCGGCAGCTAGGAGCCGGCCTTGAACTGGTGCGCCGTCTTTGGGGAACTCCGTAGTTGAAAGGGGGAAACACGAGCCGGTTTGCGCGTTGACTGTGCGTCGCCTCGCGTGCCGCGTGGCCAGAAAATCCTGGCAGCCCACGCGCGCGACGGGACATCCCCGCAGGCCAGGGCCTACCAAGCCTACGCCTCGGCCCCCGTGCGGATCCTCTGCGGACCAAATGGGCTGCACGTCTTCCCGCGGAGGTTACAGTACGCCTTTAGGGTGCCATAATCGCGAGACGTGGGGGGAGTGGGCGCAGTTAATCCCAGGTTCCCCCACACCTCGCCTCCTCGGCTCCGCCGCCCGAGCTTATAAGTAGGGGGAGGAGGGGGAGCGGCAGGGGCTTGCACGCTCGTCCTCGCTCCTCTCCTTCCTCTGCTTTGTTCCTCACTCCTCCACCGCTGCAGTGCACCCGCCACCGCGTCGTTCCGCCGCGGGTTGCCTTGGTGTGCTGCGGTTCCTTTGTCGCGCAGCCGTGCTCTCCGTCGACGCGGCTCTCTTTGTCGAGCTCGTGGGACGGCTCCAATGTCCATGAAGATCACATTGATTGGCTCCACCGGACGCGGCGGGTGCCGAGCGAGGACCTTGTGAGGACCCGCCTCGCGCCGGAGGCGGAGATTTCACCGGCGCCGGAGGAGCGCGAGCGGGTCATCTTTTGCTCGCACTGCCCGCGCGGCATCGGCCTGCCGGCGAGCGGGTTCTTCTGCTCCTTCCTCGACTTCTACCATCTCCAGCCGCATCACCTCACCCCCAACTGGGTGATGCTGCTGTCGGCCTTCGTCACCTTGTGCGAGGGTTTTCTCGGTGTTCTCCCCACCCTCGAGCTCTTCGGGGAATTCTTCCAGTGCAAGCTGGGCACCGTCTCCGCGGGTGTGCCCGCCCCCCGTGGCGCCTTCATCGCCATGCAGAGGACGGCCGACAACAACCCCTTTCCGCCTATCCCGCTGATCCAGTCGGTGAAGCTTTGGCAGCAGTCATACTTCTACATGAAGAACGTCGCTGCGCAAGGTGATTACCTCAACCTGCCGGCTTACGTAGCCGGCCCGCCGCCTGCAAGGCCGGCGTCTTGGTCCCACCGAGCCCGGTCGCTCACCCTGGCCGGGAACGCCGCCATCTCCCGGCTCCGGGTGATGGTCCAATCGAGGGCCTGGTGGGGGCCGACTTGGTGGCCGCCTTCGTGGAGCGCCGGGTGCTCCCACTCCAGAGCCGGCCGCACATGATCTACCGAATGAGCGGCCGCTTCGACCCGTGTAGGCTAAGCACCAGAGAGATGCCTCATGACGAGGTATCTTTCCTGGTGAATTATATCTCCAACTGCAAACTCACCGTGGATTGGCAGTATCACAAGGCGCCATACTCTCGGGCCAACCCGCCGCATGTGGTTAGTTCTTCTTCATTCTCTTCTTCTTTTGTTGCCGGGTTCGATAGCCGACTCTTGACTAGCCAGCTTTGTCTTTGGGCAGAACCCTCTTCTTCGACCGGTGCCCGGGGCCTCAGGGCCGGAACGCCAGTTTGCGGCCGACCACGCGGTGGACGACCCTGATGACCCGGATCTGGGGGCGGCCGCCATGCATGACGCCGTAGGCGGAGCCGGCGGAGAGGCAGGCGGCCCCGAGCTCACGGACGGCTTCGGGAACTGGCCGGATGAGGATGAGACCGAGGCCGTTCCACGCCGCGAGCCGGCGGCCGATCTCCAAGGCGCGGGACCTTCTGCTGCGCCAGCATCTCGGGGCGGCGTGCATAAGCGTCGGGCCGGGCCGGGTGTCTTCGGCAGTCGGCCGAAAAAACCCAAGGGCTCAGCGGCGGCGACTAAGCGGGACGAGGCGGCGGCGAAGGCGGCCCGTTTCCGCAAGGTGGTGAAGCAGCCGCAAGCGGTCTCGGCGTAAGTTTCCAGTGCTCTTTATTCCTTCTTTTTTATTGTCTTCTTTGGTTGAGGCTCATCTGAGCCGTCTTCTTGGTTTGTTCAACAGGGCGCCGCTTTCCCTTGAGCGGGTTGACGCCGCCTCCATAGTCGCACCGACTGGGGGGTCTTCGAGTTCCCGCCGAGTGGACCCCCGCGCCGACCTCATGGAGGCAACGGAGCGGAACGCGTGGGAGGCTCGGGAGGAGCGGGAAGCGGCGGAGCGGAGGGCCACCCAGGAGGCGGCAGAGGAGTTGGGCGAGGCGCAGGCCGACGCGGCGGCCAAGGCCCAGGCGGAGGCCGCGGCCGCGGAGAGGGAGGCTGAGGCTTTACGTAATAAGCCTCCACATCTTGTCATTCTCCTTCGTACCGTGGCCCCTGATGTCCCCGTACCTCCGTTGGAGGAACCCGACCGCGACCAGCCAGTGATGGAGAGGATGGAGGGCGACGTGACAGTCCTGGGGGAGGCGCCACAGCCGGTGCCGACCGGAGCGGGCCAAGGCGGACGATCTGCTGCGGCGCTTGGGCAGCCGGCCGGGG
>NC_041389.1:498665309-498721369 GCF_002162155.2 Triticum dicoccoides
TCACCGTCTCGCCGACGCGCGGGGGAGGCGTCCTTCGCGCCGGAGCCACAGAGAGCCACGGGTACCGGCTCGACAGCGCAGGAACTGGAGGCGGCCAGCACCAGCTCATCAGAGTGGACGCCAAGCAGCGGGACGACGGAGCTGAACGGGGCGGCGCAGGAGGTCCGACGCTGACTTTAGACCCATGCCGCCTCATTGCAACGGTTCAACCAGGAGTTCCTTGCTACGCGCGCGGTCGTCCGGGTAAGTTTTTTGGCTTTGATCGATTTCTTTTTTTGATTTCTTCCGTGGGGGCGCGTCAGCACACCCACTGGATGTAGTCCCCGAGTTTCGAGTCGGCTGGTGAGCAGGCGGCTCGAAACTTCTGAGCAGGCTTTGATAGCGATCTTGTTGTTATGCGCACTCCATCTGATTTCCGGGAGTACCACAATCTTCACGCGGCCGCCTTCAACTCCCAAGCCCGGGAGCTGAGCCAGAAGGCCGCTGATCTGACGAATAGCCAGAGTAAGAACTTGGTTTCTTCTATCTCAAGTGGGGGCGCGTCAGCTCACCCACTGGGTGTAGTCCCCGAGATTCGGGCTGGCTGCTGAGCAGCCAGGTCGAATCTTCCCTGACGACTTTTCCCTTACTGCTTTTTTCTTTCTCTTCATGCTTGCAGGAGCTAACGCCGACTTGAGGGAGCAACTAGCCGGGGCCCAGACCGCCCTTCGCACCAAGGAGGCCGAATGCGATGCCTTGGTCCAGGAACGCGACCGCCTGGCCAAGAGGCTAGCCGGCCAGGAGGAGAGCCATAAGGCGGCTCTGAGGAAGGCGCAGGACAGCGAGGCCGCCCTTAGGGCCGAGTTCGAGACCGAGGCGGCTGGCTAGGCCGAAACAAGGCAAGCGCTGAGCGAGGGTTATGGGCGGGTGGAGGATCTGATCGACGGTAGGCCGCCTTCCTCTTCTCACTCCTTTGCTTGCTCCTTGCCATCTTGTTCATCTTCTGATTTTCGTGCCGTTTTCTTGTTCTTCACGCAGATTACTTCCCCGGCTACTCTGTCGCCGCCATCCAAGCCATCGAGGCCCACCGCGAGGCGCGCCGGCAGGCAGGGTCGCAATCACGCCAGATGCCAGCCGGACACTCGAGGAGCAGCTCATAGCGGTCCAGGCTCGGCTGCAGCCAGCTCACCGCGTGCTCTGCCGGCTTCAACGTGCCGGTGCACAAGTGCTGGCCGCTCTCTGGCCTGGCGAGGTGATCCCCCGCACCCCCAGTCGAACTGCCGACTAACTGGAGGTTGCGGTTAGCCGCTTCGAGGCCTGGAAAGCCTCCGCTGCTCGGTCCGGCGCCGGGCGGGCGCTGGAGTTCGTCCGGGCCTGGTATCCTGGGCTAGACCTTCGCCAACTGAGCACTTGGAGGCAGGAGGCTGCCGCGGAGCTGGTGGCGGTGCGGACGGCTATCGTCCAGCACGCCTCGGCTATCGCCGAGTACACCGATACCAGCGTCTTCGCTCCTGAAGTGAACGACAGCGGAGTCGCCCAGCCGGAGGAATGGTTCAGGCTCAACCCAGCGGAAGGCGAGGATTCGGCGGAGGAGATTGCCTCCAGCGATGAGGCCGAAGACGACGAGGAGGAAGGCGGTGGAGATGCCGTGCCAGACGGTGAAGCGACCAGCCAGCTTCAGCCTGATCGTGCCTCTAGCAACAAGGCACGCGTGAGCGCGCCGCCTGCCAGGGGTGAAGATCAGGCCGAGACTCGCCAGTCGGCCACTCCTCCGGCCCGCACTGCCGCCTCCGCCGACCTGCCCGACTCGCCTGTTGCTCTGCTGGCCTGATCTGCCACTCTTGCTTTTCTGCTTTTGCTCTTAGAACAACTTTATTAACTTTGCTCAGTTCCACCCACTGGGGTTGTATTCAGACTATGTTGAATGCCGGCCTCTCAAAAGGCTTTTGTGTAAATATAATTATGCATATGTTTGGCTTCCATTCGAGTTTGCTTTCTATCCTTAGGCCGTTTCCTTTGCCGCCTTCCCTTGATTGCCGCCTTCCAAGCCGAACAGCTACTCTGCAGTCTGCGGGTGGGGAGGAACTTGGCTATCTGTGGGAAGGCAAGTACCTGAGCTTTGTTGGATTTTGGCAGGGTTGAATGGAAACCGGCCGGCCGGCTACTCTTGTAGCCGGTCGGCAATGGGAGGAACCGGCTTTTGTTATATAAGTTCGTTTATCCTTAGCCGTTTTTCATGTGGGCATCCTTTCCTGCCTTTGACTCTTGCCAGCCGGACAGTCGGTTCTTCGAGCTGCTGCTTTTGACAAGAGAGGGCTTGGGTGCCGGCACACTACTTGTGTGACTGCTGGTGGAACTTAAATATAACTCAAGGCGGCCAGTCCCCGGGCCGACTAGTCGAGCCCGGTGCCGGACGAAAAAAGGTAAAATGACAAAATCATAGGCATGTTACTCGTCATTCACAGACAAAAGGTGGCAGTCCCCGAGTGATTCTCGGGGGTCCCATTGTCTCGTACTTAATACAAAAGGTAACGTGATACATACTACGTTTTAATTGTAAAATCTTTGGAGGAGGTTGGCGTTCCATGGTCGTTCCGACTCCTTGTCGGAATCATCTCTCTTTCATGCCTTCGGCTTTTGTGCGTCGATCAGGTAGTAGGATTCGTTTCCCAATGCTCTGCTGATGACAAAGGGGCCTTCCCAAGGGGCCGAGAGCTTGTGCTGGCCGGCTGTTCGCTGGATCAGCCGGATCTAGGCTTGACCTTCCGGCTATGGTAGCGGCGCAGGCCTTGCTGGTAGATGGCGGACCGGCTGAGAGCTAACAGCCGTCTTTCTTCCAGCAAGTCGACGCCGTCTTCTCGTGCTCCCTTGGCCTCCACCTCCGTGTACATGGTCACCCAAGGCGAGTCGAACTCGATGTCAATTGGGATGACAGCCTCGGCGCCATATACAAGGAAGAACGGAGTGAAGCCGGTTGATTTGTTCGGGGTAGTACGTAGACTCCAGAGGATGGCCGGCAGCTCGTCAAGCCAACAGCCGGCCGAACGCTCCAGTGGCACGACCAGTCAGGGCTTGATGCCGGAGAGGATGAGGCCGTTGGCTCGCTCAACTTGGTCGTTTGACTGTGGGTGGGCAACGGACGCTAGGTCCAGTCGGATGCCCTGCGTCGCGCAGAAACATGACAATGCTCCCTTGAAAAAATTCGTGCCATTGTCAGTGATGATGCTGTGCGGCACGCCGTACCGAGTTGTGATGTCTGCGATGAATGTCACGGCAGTCGGCCCATTCAGCTTCTTGATCGGCTTCGCTTCGATCCATTTGGTGAATTTATCCACGGTGACAAGTAGGTGTGTCATGCCGCCGCGCACCGTCTTGAATGGGCCCACCATGTCCAATCCCCAGACGACAAAAGGCCAGGTGAGGGGAATGGTCTTGAGTTCTGAAGCCGGCAGGTGTTGCTTGGAGCTGAATACTTGGCAGCCTTTGTAGTGTTTGACCAACTCCTTGGCATCGTCCAAGGCAGTCGGCCAAAAGAAACCATGGCGGAAAGCTTTGGCAACGAGGGATCTTGAGGCTGCATGGTGGCCGCATTCGCCTTGGTGAATGTCTTTGAGGATTGCTATGCCCTTCTCTGGCTCGACGCAGCGCTAGAAGACTCCAGTGACACTATGCTTGACGAGCTCTCTGTTGGCAATTGTATATGCGTCGGCTCGGCGTTGGATTTGTCTTGCCGCTATCTCGTCAACCGACAGTTCTCTGTTTATCAGGAAGTTGAGGATGGGCTAAGCCCATGATGGAGCTATGACTTCTTCTATAGTCAACATGGCTACTGCAACCAGGGCGGGTGGGCTGGGTGGTGAAGAGCTGGAGCTGGCCGCCGCCTGGGGTGTTGCAGTCCCCGGGCCGACTACCGTAGTCCCCGGGCCGGGTTCTGAAGTCCCGGGGCTGGGTGCGACTTTGGCAGTCCCCGGGCCGCCTATCGAAGTCCCCGGGCCACCTGCTTGGCTCCCCGAGCCGGATTCGGCTGCGTCGGGGTTAGGCGGCATGAAGATGGAGTCGGATTCTGGAGACGGCTTGATAGACGGCTTGAGGAGGCGTTGGAGCGAGACGCCAGTTGGTATAGCTTGTCGGGTTGACCCTATCCGTGCCAGGGCATCTGCTTGCTCGTTGTCGGCCCGTGGCACGTGGAGGAACTCACATCCTTCAAAGTAGCCACTGATTTGCTGAACGAGGAAACGATAGCTTGCCATGTTTGCGTCCTTGGCGTCCCAGTCGCCAGATGACTGTTGGACCACCAAATCCGAGTCGCCATAGCACAAGATCCAACGGATGCCGAGCTCTTTGGCTAGCCGGAGCCCGTGTATGAGCGCCTCGTACTCGGCCACATTGTTGGAGGCGGGGAAGTGGACCTACAGCGTGTATCTGAGTTTGTCGCCTTTGGGAGAGGTGAGGACGATGCCGGCTCCCAAGTCGGTGCGCATCTTGGACCCGTCGAAGTGCATCCGCCAATGAGTGGAGTCGGGAGCCGGCGGCAGGTACTGGGTCTCGGCCCAGTCGACAAGGAAGTCGTCCAATGCTTGCGACTTGATGGCGGTGCGAGGCTGGTAGAAGATCGTGTAGGGGGGCAGCTCAATGGCCCATTTCGCCACCCGGCCGGATGCATCCCGGCTGCCTATGATCTCAGCGAGCGGGGCGGTGCATACGACCGTGATGGAGTGCTCTTGAAAGTAGGGCTTCAGCTTCTTGGCGGCGAAGTACACACCATAGCACATCTTCTGGTAGTGTGGGTAGTTCTGCTTCGAGGCGGGTAGTACTTCGCTTAAGTAGTAGACCGGACTCTGGACCGGCTGAGCTCGGCCCTCTTCTGGGCGTTGGACCACGATGACGGCACTGACCACCCGGCTGGTGGCGGCGATATAAAGGAGCATGGGCTCTTCCTCAGTCGGCGCCGCCAAGATAGGCGGCGTGGCAAGCATCTTCTTTAGCTCGTGAAAGGCTTGGTCGGCTTGGTCGTTCCACTCGAAATGAGTGGTCTTCTTCATGAGTCGGTAGAGGGGGAGAGCCTTTTCTCCTAGCCGGCTGATGAAGCGGTTCAGGGAGGCCAGGCACCCGGTAAACTTCTGGACGTCACGCAGCTTGGTGGGAATCTTCATTCTCTTGATGGCCTTGATCTTCACTGGGTTGCATTCAATGCCGCATTCAGAGACCAGGAACCCTAGGAGCTGGCCGCCTAGCACTCCGAACACGCATTATTCGGGGTTGAGCTTGATATGAAACTGGCGCAGGTTCTCAAATGTCTCCTTGAGGTCCTCCAACAAAGTGTTGCGCCTCTCCGTCTTCACCACGATATCGTCTACATAGACGTGGGCATTTCTGTCGAGTTGCTTGAGGAGCATTTCTGCATGCAACGCTGAAAGGTGGCACTGGCATTTCTCAAGCCGAATGTCATCGTCAGGTAACAGAAAGCTCCGATTGGTGTGATGAAGGCGGTCTTCAGGCGGTCGGCCGGGTCCAGCTTTATCTGGTGGTAGCCTGAGTAGGCATCCAAGAAACTCAACAACTCGCATCCGGCTGTGGAGTCTATTACTTGATCAATCCTGGGTAAGGCAAAGGGATCATTGGGGCAGGTTTTGTTGAGGCTTGTGTAATCTATACACATGCGCCATTTGTTATTCTTCTTCAGCACGAGGACCGGGTTGGCGAGCCACTCCGGGAAGAAAACCTCCATGATGAAGCCGGCTGCCAAGAGCCGGGCTATCTCTTCTCCCACGATCCTTCACTTCTCTTCTGATAGTCGGTGGAGGGGCTGCTTGACCGGCTTGGCGTCTAACCTGACGTGTAGCTTGTGATCGGCGAAATCCTTCCGAACACCCGGCATGTCCTTGGGGGACCATGCGAAGATATCCCGATTCTCACGGAGGAAATCGACGAGCTTGCCTTCCTATTTACTGTCCAGGTTCGCCCCGATGACGGCAAACCTTTCCGGGTGCTCTGGGTCCAGGGGTATCTTCTTTGTTTCCTTAGCCGGCTGGAAGGAACCTTGGGCATCCCACTCTTTGGGGTCGGGGGACAGGGCAGGATGCTTGCCGGCCATGGCCAGGATCCGGTCCAACATCTTTCTTTCTTCGGCGACTACGAGGGACTCGGCCAGCCGGCTGCTGGCTGCATTGCACTCGGAGTACTTCTTATAATCGCTGGCTATGGTGATGATGCCCTTGCTACTCGACATCTTCAACTTGAGGTAGGCATAGTGGGGTACAGCCATGCACTTGGCCAGAGCAGGCCGGCCAAGTAGCGCATGGTAAGGGCTCTCGAGGTCCACTACTTGAAACCAGATTGCTTCTCGGCAGAAGTGATCCTTGTCTCTGAAGAGAACATCTATCTTGATCTTGCCAATGGGTGAACAGGACAGGCCGGGTACAATGCCATGGAACACAGTCTGGCTTGGCATGAGGTGTTTGGCCTTGATGTTCAACTTCTCCATGGTATCTCTGTACAGGATATTGATGATGCTCCCGCCATCTATCAATATGCAGGAGAATCGGGCAGCAAGCCTGTCCGTTGCTAGGGTTGCCTCCAAAACCAACACATAGGAGCCCGGGGACGGCATCACCTTTGGGTGGTCGGCCCGGCTCCAGATGATAGGCCTCTCTCACCAGTGAATGTATTCAAGGTTGTTGGAAGAAACTACATTGACTTCTTGGTGCTGTCGGCACCGGCTGCACCGGTCTTCGGGCTAGCTTGTGAATACGACGTAGGCGGCGTGCTCGTTGGGGAACTCATCCTGGACGGCCCCGACTGCTGGTCGAGCGGCCGGCTGTTGGGGAGCCAGAGGCGGCTGTCCAGCAGGCGGAGGCGGCAGCAGGCCTTCGCCCTTGGTGATTCGGGTAAGCCAGTGGCACTTTCGGGTTGTATGGTTAGACGGCTTCGCGTCGCTGTGGAACCTGCATGGGGCGTCAAGGGCTTGTTCGTAGGAGAAAGACGACTACCAAGCCGGCCTGCCGCCCTTATGCTTCTTGGGTGCGGGCCGCCCCTCAGGTTGTCCGTCCTCGACTGTGGCCACCTGCCGACTGGCGGGAGGCGGCATTGGGCCCTTGCGCTTGTTGTCGTGCTGGTACGGGCGTCGGCTTGAGTCGCCAGCCGGCGTTTTGGGAGCCGGGTTGAGTACCTTCCCAGCAGTGTCTACTCGGAGCTCGGCCTTCATTGAGGAGTCAGTCGTGGCGTACTTGTCGGCGATGACAAGTAATTCGTCGAGGGTAGCCGGCTCATCACACAGGAGCTTGTGCTTGAGGAGGGTGCCCTCTCGGCACCCGACGGTCAAGTATTCTATCGCTTGAACCTCGTGCACCCCCTCGCAGGAGTTGCGGAGCTCGGCCCAATGCGTGAGGTAGCCGCGGGTCGACTCGGTGGGTCCTTGTACGCACAAGGAGAGTTGCCTGGGCTTGGGAGGCCACTTGTAAGTGCTGGTGAAGTTGCGGATGAAGGCTTCGGCGAAGTCCAGCCAGCTGTTGATGCTGTACGGTTTGATGCTATTGAGCCAGGTTCGCGCCGTGCCTTTGAGCATCAGGGGGACGTACTTTATGGTAACACGCCGGTTGCCGTTGGCTATGCGAACCGCGGTGGAGTAGTCGATCAACCAGTCCTCTGGTTTCACGGAGCCATTATACTTGGGCGTGTCTCTCGGGAGCGAGAACCATTTGGGAAAGGGCTCGTCGCTGATGCGGGGGCCGAAGCAAGGCGGCCCGACATCGTCTTCTTCTTCTAACGCCAGGGATCGCGCAAGGTGGTCGATCCGATGGCGAGCATCATTCTCGCCGATTCCTTCGCGGCGACCAAGTCGGCCGCTGAGAGTCAGATGCGTGACAGGCGGCGGGGTGGGATATCTTTCCCCGCGAGGTGGAGGAGGGGGCATATTGCCTCGTCGCTCCACGGCTCGAGGGCGGCCTTCTGCATCGCGCTCGATGGTGACTTGAGTCCGGCTGCGACTGGCAGCCGGCTCCTTTCCTTGCCGCGCGCGGGCTCCGCCCGCGGTTGGCGTACTCGACGTCGCTCCGTGCTCTCGGCGCGGGGGAGGGCTTTCGGCGCGGTCGCCGGCTTCGTGCCGCTTTGCGGCCGCGTCGGTCAGCTGCTGGATTCGCTTGGTCATGTAGGGGAGCTCATCGGCCCCTACTTCGTTCAGCTCGTCTATGACCGACTGGGCGGCGCGTAGGTTCTCGAGAGGCGTGGCGTAGACTGGGCGTTCTTCCCCCAGCATATCGGCGATGGCCGTGCCATGTTTCTGGACAACGCCGGCCCGGCTCGGTCCGTCAGGAGGCGGTGTTCCAAAGGCGGCGCGATCGACCTCGCGCTGGTGGGCCTCGGTGAGGCGTCTCATGGTGGCTAGCTTCCGGCCCTCCGCGACGAGGGCAATGCGGTGGGCCTCCAGCGCCTCAGCGTCGGCGTCAGCCGGGATGGGGACGGACAAGTCCTGCAATGCCGTTTGCACGGCATCGTGGGTGTTCTCGCCGAAGGTGACTCCGTGGCTGATGACCAGCACCTCGGTAACGGTGCTGCCGCCACTGTCGGCTCGCGGGAGAGGATCGTCGTAGACCACCACGTTGGTGGGGAAAGCGTCGAGTGATGCAGTGTCGGAGTCGACAAGCATCGGGTCAGTGGAACCGACTGACTCCAAATCCACAGCAGGCTCGCTGGAGACATGGAGTTGGTCGAGGAGGCTGACGAGGCGGCTCTCGAGGCAGCCGGTGCCCGCGTCGGATGCGGGCTCGTCGGAGATGCGAATCTCATTGGAGATGCGAGTCTCGCCGAGAAGGTCGGCGAGGCAGCTCGCCGCGCAGGTGTCAGCGACGCCTTGCAGCACGTCGGGGAAAGCGCCATCGGGCGTGCCGGGCTGGCTACGCCCGTGGGGAAGGAAGAGGATTCCCGTCCAGAACAGGTCTCCGGACGACGGTGCACCTGGCCCCATGGTGGGCGCCAAATGTCGGGTGGTAGGTGCGACATATGCCAATAGGTGGCTAATCATAGTGGGAGGCAATAAGACGTCGCCGGTGCCTGGAAACGGGATGAAGCGAAGACATGCACGCCGGCGAATCTTACCCAGCTTCGGGGCTCTCCGTGGAGATAACACCCCTACTGCTGCTCTGCGGGGTCTCCGCATGATCACTAGATGAGTAAGTTACCACAAACTGCTCCTAGAGCTGTTCGGTGAGAGGAAGAAGAAGGGCACGGCTAGCTCTTCTCTTCCCTCTGCGTGGTGGCTAATACTATCAGAGTCCAACCCTTTGCATGGGTGCCCCGGGGGGTTTATATAGGCCTACCCCCCGGGGGTACAATGGTAATCCGGCTAGGTGTGGGCCCTAGCCGTCAGTGTCTTTGCCCGCCAGCTTCTCCGTCGGCCGCTGGGGCCCGCCGATTTGGTGGGTCCCGCCGGTTGCCCGCCCCCTGGTCGACAAGCTGGCCCCACTGTCGAGGGCCTTGTCGGGGGCCGGTTACTGTTGCCTCAATCCTGATGACGAGGGCTTTGTCTGGGTAGGCATGGCTACAGTGCCGCCGCCTTGGTGGTGATCACTGTTGCCTCACCTCGTCTTGTCTCCTTAATGGGGCGCTTCCTTCGAGGGAGGGAATCAGCTGGCTGTGGGAAGCCGGCTATACCTTAGGCTGACTCGGGGAGGCCAGGCCGCCTTGGGGCATCTCTCTGACTGGGGGGACCTGCCGCCTACGGGTGGTACAGACAGCCTGTCGTGGGTGACGTCATAGTCAACATGGCAACAGTGCCGCGCCGGACGGAGGATGGCCGCCCCGTACGGCGTACTGTAGCCACGCATGCTCCGGGATATGGGGGTGGCATGCTTTACTGTAGCCACGCACCGTCTCATCACCGTTACGTGGGTGCAGTTTCTGAGGGTGCGGCCTTGGCCGCCTGCGGGGTGGTCGGCTCCTTGGAGTCGGCATTCTCGTGGCCGACTACGTGGAGCCGGCCCTCAGGCGGCCAGTTCCTTGGAAGCCGACCCTCTCGCAGCTTTCTTCTATGGGTCTTGGGGCCAGGCCGCCTCCTGCCAGCCGGCATGGACGACAGCCGACCGGGGGGAGGCGGCCCAGCGTCTTGGACGTTGGATGGCTTGATTGGCTTGATTGTCTTGTAATTTTTTCAGAAGCCCCAGGGGGAGCCGGCTAGGCCCCCCGTGGTCATTTACTCCGACACTTTGCTAGTAAATACTTTGCTGCAGATACTAAGTTATCCAGGTGTGGTTGAATTGACAACTCAACTGCTAATACTCAATAATATTCTTTCGCTCCCCTTGTGTCGAATCAATAAATTTGGGTTGAATACTTTCCCCTCGAAAGCTGTTGAGATCCCCTACACTTGTGGCTTATCAGTTAGCTATTGCATGTACATGTAGTTCAAATTTGAATTACGATAATTAAATGGCTAGAAAATCACTTAAATGTCTTAAAAAGGTCAAATGACCCCTGAAAGTTTCCAAATTTTGACATGACGGTTGTATTAGTACTCCAAATTTTCTGGTACATTTAAAACACCATCCGTTGCCACTGTAACCCAAGTTCACCTTTCATAGTTAATACAAAATAACAAAAACATCACACACAGTTTGTTATAGGGACCGTTTGCTGAAGTGGGAGGGGAACCAGCCCCAGATTGGCTGGTGCGCCCCCCCTTGGGCCCCCCTGCGCCTAGGGTTGGAAACCCTAGGGGTGGGGGCGCCTCCACCTGGCTTGGGGGGCAAGTTTCCCCCCTGGCCGCCGCTCCCCCTTGGAGATTGCATCTCATAGGGCCGGCGCCCCCCCCCCCTAGGGGGCCTATATAAAGAGGGGGGAGGGAGGGCAGCCGCACCCATGCTCTTGGCGCTTCACTTTCCCCTTTCTATACCTCTCCCTCTCGTAGAAGCTCGGCGAAGCCCTGCTGAGATCGCTGCTGCATCCACCACCACACCGTCGTGCTGTTGGATCTCCGTCAACCTCTCCTTCCCCCTTGCTGGATCAAGAAGGAGGAGACATCTTCCTCAACCGTACGTGTGTTGAACACGGAGGTGCTGTCCGTTCAGCACTAGGATCATCGGTGATTTGGATCACGATGAGTACGACTCCCTCAACCCCGTTCTCTTGAACGCTTCCGCTCGCGATCTACAAGGGTATGTAGATGCACTCCTTTCTCTCATTGCTAGATGAACTCATAGATTGACCTTGGTGAAAGCATAGAATTTTTTTATTTTCTGCAACGTTCCCCAACAATGGCATCATGAGCTAGGTCTATGTGTAGTTCTCTTTGCATGAGTAGAACACAATTTGTTGTGGGCGTAGATGTTGCCAACTTTCTTGCCACTACTAGTCTTATTTTGCTTCGGCCGCATCGTGGGATGAAGCGGCCCGGACCAACCTTACAGGTACGCTTACGTGTGATAGGTTCCACCGACTGACATGCACTAGTTCCATAAGGTCGCTAGCGGGTGTCTGTCTCTCCCACTTTAGTTTGAGCGGATTGGACGAAAAGGGTCCTGATGAAGGGTAAATAGAAGTTGGCATATCACGTTGTGGCTTTCACGTAGGTAAGAAAACGTTCTTGCTAGAATCCTATTGCAGCCACGTAAAAACATGCAACAACAATTAGAGGACGTCTAACTTGTTTTTGCATCATGTGTTTTGTGATGTGATATGGCCAAAAGTTGTGATGAATGACATATATGTGATGTATGAGATCATGTTCTTGTAATAAGAATCACGACTTGCATGTCGATGAGTATGAAAACCAGCAGGAGCCATAGGAGTTGTCTTTATTTTTTGTATGACCTGCGTGTCATTGAGAAACGCCATGTAAATTACTTTACTTTATTGCTAAACGCGTTAGCCATAGTAGTAGAAGTAATAGTTGGCGAGCAACTTCATGGAGACACGATGATGGAGATCATGATGATGGAGATCATGGTGTCATGCCGGTGACGAAGATGATCATGGAGCCCCGAAGATGGAGATCAAAGGAGCTATATGATATTGGCCATATCATGTCACTATTTGATTGCATGTGATCTTTATCATGTTTTTCATCTTATTTGCTTAGAACGAAGGTAGCTTAAATGAGATGATCCCTCGCATTAATTCCAAGAAAGTGTTCCCCCTAACTGTGCACCGTTGCGAAGGTTCGTTGTTTCGAAGCACCACGTGATGATCGGGTGTGATAGATCCTAATGTTCGAATACAATGGGTGTAAGCCAGATTTACACACGCAATACACTTAGGTTGACTTGACGAGCCTAGCATGTACAGACATGGCCTCGGAACACGGAGGACTGAAAGGTCGAGCATGAGTCGTATAGAAGATACGATCAACATGGAGATGTTCACCGATATCGACTAGTCCGTCTCACGTGATGATCGGACACGACCTAGTTGACTCAGATCATGTTTCACTTAGATGACTAGAGGGATGTCTGTCTGAGTGGGAGTTCATTGAATAATTTGATTAGATGAACTTAATTATCATGAACTTAGTCTAAAATCTTTAAAATATGTCTTGTAGATCAAATGGCCCACGTTACCCTCAACTTCAACGCGTTCCTAGAGAAAACCAAGCTGAAAGATGATGGCAGCAACTATACGGACTGGGTCCGGAACCTGAGGATCATCCTCATAGCTGCAAGAAAGATTATGTACTAGAAGCACCGCTAGGTGAAGCACCAATCCCAAAGAACCAAGACGTTATGAATGCTTGGCAGTCTCGTGCTGATGATTACTCCCTCGTTCAGTGCGGCATGCTTTACAGCTTAGAACCGGGGCTCCAAAAGTGTTTTGAGCAACACGGAGCATATGAGATGTTCCAAAAGCTGAAAATGGTTTTCCAAGCTCATGCCCGGGTCGAAAGATATGAAGTCTCCGACAAGTTCTTCAGTTGTAAGATGGAGGAAAATAGTTCTGTCAGTGAGCACATACTCAAGATGTCTGGGTTGCACAACCACTTGACTCAGCTGGGAGTTAATCTCCCGGATGACGCGGTCATTGACAGCATCCTTCAGTCGCTTCCACCGAGCTACAAGAGCTTTGTGATGAACTTCAATATGCAGGGGATGGAAAAGACCATTGCTGAGGTATATTCAATGCTGAAATCAGCGGAGGTAGAGATCAAAAAGGAACATCAAGTGTTGATGGTGAATAAAACCACTAAGTTCAAGAAAGGCAAGGGTAAGAAGAACTTCAAGAAGGACGGCAAGGGAGTTGCCGCGCCCGGTAAGCCAGTTGCCAGGAAGAAGCCAAGGAATGGACCCAAGCCTGAGACTGAGTGCTTTTATTGCAAGGGAAGTGGTCACTGGAAGCGGAACTGCCCCAAGTACTTAGCGGACAAGAAGGCCGGCAACACCAAAGGTATATGTGATATACATGTAATTGATGTGTACCTTACCAGTACTCGTAGTAGCTCTTGGGTATTTGATACCAGTGCGGTTGCTCATATTTGTAACTCAAAGCAGGAGCTCCGGAATAAGCGTAGACTGGCGAAGGACGAGGTGACGATGCGCGTCGGGAATGGTTCCAAGGTCGACGTGATCGCCGTCGGCACGCTACCTCTACATTTACCTATGGGATTAGTTTTAAACCTCAATAATTGTTATTTAGTACCAGCTTTGAGCATGAACATTGTATCTGGATCTCGTTTAATACGAGATGGCTACTCATTTAAATCCGAGAATAATGGTTGTTCTATTTATATGAGAGATATGTTTTATGGTCATGCCCCGATGGTCAATGGTTTATTCTCAATGAATCTCGAATGTGATGTTACACATATTCATAGTGTGAATACCAAAAGATGTAAAGTTGACAACGATAGTCCTACATACTTGTGGCACTGCCGCCTTGGTCACAATGGTGTCAAGCGCATGAAGAAGCTCCATGCTGATGGACTTTTAGAGTCTCTCGATTATGAATCATTTGACACATGCGAACCATGCCTCATGGGAAAAATGACCAAGACTCCGTTCTCGGGAACAATGGCGCGAGCAACCAACTTATTGGAAATCATACATACTGATGTGTGCGGTCTAATGAGCGTTGAGGCTCGTGGAGGATATCGTTATGTTCTCACTCTCACTGACGACTTGAGTAGATATGGGTATGTCTACTTAATGATACACAAGTCTGAGATCTTTGAAAAGTTCAAGGAATTTCAGAATGAGGTAGAGAATCAACGTGGCCGAAAGATAAAGTTCTTACGATCATATCGTGGAGGAGAATATTTAAGTCACAAATTTGGTACACACTTAAAGAAATGTTGAATCGTTTCACAACTCACGCCGCCTGGAACACCTCAGCGTAATGGTGTGTCCGAACATCATAATCGCACTTTATTGGATATGGTGCGATCTATGATGTCTCTTACCAATTTACCGCTATCATTTTGGGGATACGCTCTAGAGACAGCTACATTCACTTTAAATAGGGCACCGTCTAAATCCGTTGAGACGACACCGTATGAATTATGGTTTGGGAAGAAACCTAAGCTGTCGTTTCTAAATGTTTGAGGATGCGATGCTTATGTCAAGAAACTTCAACCTGAAAAGCTCGAACCCAAGTCGGAAAAATGCGTCTTCATATGATACCCTAAGGAAACCATTGGGTATACCTTCTACCTAAGATCCGTAGGCAAGATCTTTGTTGCCAAGAACGGGTCCTTTCTGGAGAAAGAGTTTCTCTCGAAAGAAGTAAGTGGGAGGAAGGTGGAACTTGATGAAGTACTACCTCTTGAACCGGTGAGTAGCGTAGCTCAGGAAGATGTTCCTGTGGTGCCAGCACCAACTGAAGAGGAAGTTAATGATGATGATCAAGGTACTTCGGATCAAGTTACTACTGAACTTCGTAGGTCCATGAGGACACATTCCACACGAGAGTGGTATGGCAACCCTGTCCTGGAAATCATGTTGTTAGACAACGATGAACCTTCAAACTATGAAGAAGCGATGGCGGGCCCAGATTCCAACAAATGGCTTGAAGCCATGCAATCCGAGATAGGATCCATGCATGAAAACGAAGTATGGACTTTGACAGACTTGCCCGATGATCAGTGAGCGATAGAAAACAAATGGATCTTTAAGAAGAAGATGGACGCGGATGGTAATGTTACAATCTATAAAGCTCGACTTGTCGCTAAGGTTTATCGACAAGTTCAAGGGGTTGACTAAAATGAGACATTCTCTCCTGTAGCGAAGCTAAAGTCCGTCCGAATCATGTTAGCAATTGCCGCATACTATGAGTATGAGATATGGCAAATGGACGTCAAAACGGCATTCCTTAACGTCCATCTTAAGGAAGAACTGTATATGATGCAGCCGGAAGGTTTTGTCGACCCTGAGAATGCTAACAAGGTATGCAAGCTCCAGCGATCCATTTATGGACTGGTGCAAGCATCTCGGAGTTGGAACATTTGCTTTCATGAGATGATCAAAGCGTTTGGGTTTATGCAGACTTATGGAGAAGCCCGCGTTTACAAGAAAGTGAGTGGGAGCTCTGTAGCATTTCTCATATTATATGTAGATGACATACTTTTGATGGGAATTGATATAGAACTTTTGGACAGCATTAAGGCCTACTTGAATAAGTGTTTTTCAATGAAGGACCTTGGAGAAGCTGTTTACATATTAGGCATCAAGATCTATAGGGATAGATCGAGACGCCTCATAGGTCTTTCACAAAGCACATACCTTGATAAGATATTGAAGAAGTTCAATATGGATCAGTCCAAGAAAGGGTTCTTGCCTGTATTGCAAGGTGTGAGATTGAGCTCGGCTCAATGCCCGACCACGGCAGAAGATAAAGAAGAGATGAGTGCCATCCCCTATGCCTCAGCCATAGGGTCTATTATGTATGCCATGCTGTGTACCAGACCTGATGTAAACCTTGCCGTAAGTTTGGTAGGAAGGTACCAAAGTAATCCCGGCAAGGAACACTGGACAGCGGTCAAGAACATCCGAAAGTACCTGAAAAGGACTAAGGATATGTTTCTCATTTATGGAGGTGATGAAGAGCTCGTCGTAAAGGGTTACGTCGATGCTAGCTTCGACACAGATCTAGATAACTCTAAGTCACAAACCGGATACGTGTATATATTGAATCGTGGGGCAGTAAGCTGGTGCAGTTGCAAGCAAAGCGTTGTGGCGGGATCTACATGTGAAGCAGGGTACATGGCAGCCTCGGAGGCAGCACATGAAGCAATCTGGGTGAAGGAGTTCATCACCGACCTAGGAGTCATACCCAATGCGTCGGGGCCGATCACACTCTTCTGTGACAACACTGGAGCTATTGCACTTGCCAAGGAGCCCAGGTTTCATAAGAAGACCAGGCACATCAAGCGTCGCTTCAACTCCATACGTGAAAATGTTCAAGATGGAGACATAGATATTTGTAAAGTACATACGGACCTGAATGTAGCAGATCCGTTGACTAAACCTCTCCCTAGGGCAAAACATGATCAACACCAGAACGCTATGGGCGTCCGATTCATCACAATGTAACTAGAATATTGACTCTAGTGCAAGTGGGAGACTGTTGGAAATATGCCCTAGAGGCAATAATAAAATGGTTATTATTATATTTCTTTGTTCATGATAATTGTCTGTTATTCATGCTATAACTGTGTTATCCGAAAATCATAATACACGTGTGAATACATAGACCACAAGATGTCCCTAGTAAGCCTCTAGTTGACTAGCTCGTTGATCAACAAATAGTCATGGTTTCCTGACTATGGGCATTGGATGTCATTGATAACGGGATCACATCATTAGGAGAATGATGTGATGGACAAGACCCAATCCTATGCATAGCTCAAAGATCGTGTAGTTCGTTTAGCTAGAGCTTTTCCAAATGTCAAGTATCATTTCCTTAGACCATGAGATTGTGCAACTCCCGGATATCGTAGGAGTGCTTTGGGTGTGCCAAACATCACAACGTAACTGGGTGACTATAAAGGTGCACTACGGGTATCTCCGAAAGTGTCTGTTGGTTTGGCACGAATCGAGACTGGGATTTGTCACTCCGTATGACGGAGAGGTATCTCTGGGCTCACTCGGTAATGCATCATCATAATGAGCTCAATGTGACCAAGTGTCTGGTCACGGGATCATGCATTACGGTACGAGTAAAGTGACTTGCCGGTAATGAGATTAAACGATGTATTGGGATACCGACGATCGAGTCTCGGGCAAGTAACGTACCGATTGACAAAGGGAATTGTATACGGGATTAATTGAATCCTCGACATCGTGGTTCATCCGATGAGATCATCGAGGAGCATGTGGGAGCCAACATGGGTATCCAGATCCCGCTGTTGGTTATTGACCGGAGAGGCGTCTCGTTCATGTCTGCATGTCTCCCGAACCCGTAGCGTCTACACACTTAAGGTTCAGTGACGCTAGGGTTGTAGAGATATTAGTATGCAGTAACCCGAAAGTTGTTCGGAGTCCCGGATGAGATCCCAGACGTCACGAGGAGTTTCGGAATGGTCCGGAGGTGAAGAATTATATATAGGAAGTCAGGTTTCGGCCATCGGGAAAGTTTCGGGGGTCACCGGTATTGTACCGGGACGACCGGAAGGGTCCCGGGGGTCCATTGGGTGGGGCCACCTATCCCGAAGGGCCCCATGGGCTGAAGTGGGAGGGGAACCAGCCCCAGATGGGCTGGTGCGCCCCCCGCCCCTTGGCCCCCCTGCGCCTAGGGTTGGAAACCCTAGGGGTGGGGGCGCCTCCACCTGGCTTGGGGGGCAAGTTTCCCCCCTGGCCGCCCCCTCCTTGGAGATTGCATCTCCTAGGGCCGGCGCCCCCCTAGGGGGCCTATATAAAGAGGGGGGAGGGAGGGCAGCCTCACCCATGCTCTTGGCGCCTCCCTTTCCCCTTTCTACACCTCTCCCTCTCGTAGAAGCTCGACGAAGCCCTGCGGAGATCGCTCCTGCATCCACCACCACGCCGTTGTGCTGCTGGATCTCTGTCAACCTCTCCTTCCCCCTTGCTGGATCAAGAAGGAGGAGACGTCTTCCTAAACCGTACGTGCGTTGAACGCGGTGGTGTTGTCCATTCAGCACTAGGATCATTGGTGATTTGGATCACGACGAGTACGACTCTCTCAACCCCGTTCTCTTGAACGCTTCCGCTCACGATCTACAAGGGTATGTAGATGCACTCCTTTCTCTCGTTGCTAGATGAACTCATAGATTGATTTTGGTGAAAGCGTAGAATTTTTTTTATTTTCTACAACGTTCCCCAACAACTTGATCTACCAAGGGTTCGCGGCCTCAATCGCAGCTCCGGCCTTAGATCCGTAACACCTCGCCGAGTCCGGAGATGGGAGTTTAGAGCCCGTCGGACTCTATGCAGCCATAGATCTCAACACCAAAGATACGAAGGGGGTCGTTTCACCGTCAGACCTGGAGTCATACTAGGCTCCCTTTATATACACGAAGCCAGACTCATCCCCGAACACCAGATCCGAACCCCTGAGGTCTGTGTTACGTGAGCCCGGTCGAGGAACTCTTGTCCCCCCCTGCTCCACGGGCTCTCGCTTCCCTATCCAAACCTCACTCTTAAACGAGGCCCTGGACTTAATGCGATCCCTCGCCATTACAGAAGGATCGCTTCCAAAGTACGCCCAGCCCAAACTAGGGGCTGAGGGCGGGGAATTTTAAGTCCCACCCACCACCCACTCTATAGCCACTATCGATGACTTAACTGACATGCTAGATTACACCTCCGAAGACATCGACGGTATGGACGACGATGCCGAAGGGGAGCAAAGCCAGAACCCGCCATTTGTCGGACGCTGGACGGCCACTTCCTTGTATGACGTATACATGGTGGACACACCCAAAGAGATAATGCCTACGATGGGAAGAATCTCTAGGACGAGCCTATTGAAGCACCTCCGAAGCGTCGACGTCAGCAGCACAGATCAAAATCTCGTCGCGAAAAAGACAACAATACTGGCACCGGAGACAATAACACCCCGGAGAACACCGAAGACCAAGACGATTGAGAAGAGGGGCAAGTCAAGCCAACATCCGAACATGATGATTGAGAAGAGGGGCAAGTCAACCCTGATGATCCCATCGGGAACGAGGGCTCGGAGGATAGTAACTACCTATCGACCTTCGAAGAGGATGAGAGCCTGGGCGACAAAGACTTCATCGTACCAGAAGACCCCCTTGAACAAGAGCGCTTTAAACGCCGGCTAATAGCCACAACACGAAGCCTGAAAAAGAAGTGGCAGCAACTTCAAGCCGATCAGGATTTACTGAATGACAGATGGACTAATGTCCTGGTAGCCGAGGAATACGTCCTCGAGTGCCCAACTAAGAGTTACCCAAAGCGCAGGTTGCTCTCCCAATTCGACGATGAGGTCCCAGAGCCTATACCGATAGTGCGTAACACGGCTGACGGGCATGACCGACCACCTCGTGGCAGGGACAGAGCGGCAACCCAAGACGAACTCCAACCGGAGCCACCTCGCCCTAGAGGCAGAGAAATAGCGGCTGCAGGGTACACGCACGACCTGCGACAGGACCTAGACAATAGAGCCAGTCATACCAGATCAATTTATGGATCAAGGGGCCGTGCACCAGCGCAACAAGACGGCCATCGGGCCTGGCGCAATAAACACAGCCTCACCCGGGCCGAAAACCGCATATGGACTCCATCCGAACTACGTCGTGACGTCGCCTGATAGAGAGGAGCCGCACACCCCCTATGCATCACCGATGAAGTAATGGAGCACCAGTTCCCAGAAGGGTTTAAACCCATGAACATTGAATCATATGATGGCACAACAAATCCCGCAGTATGGATTGAGGACTTTCTTCTCCATATCCACATGGCCCGCGGTGATGACCTACATCCCATCAAGTACCTCCCCCTAAAACTTAAGGGACCAGCACGGCATTGGCTGAATAGCCTCCCAAAAAACTATATTGGAAGCTGGGAAGACATGGAGGACGCCTTCACAGACAACTTCCAAGGTACCTATGTTCGGCCCCCGGACGCCGATGACCTTAGTCACATAATCCAGCAACCCGACGAATCATCTTGGAAGCTCTGGACCAGGTTCTTAATTAAAAAGAACCAGATTGTAGATTGTACAGAAGCCGAAGCCCTCGTGGACTTAAAACATAACGTCCGAGATGAGTGGCTTGCCCGACACCTCGACCAAGAGAAATCGAAGTCCATGTCAGCCCTTACCGCACTTATGACCCGCTTTTGCGCGGGAGAAGATAGCTGGCTAGCTCGTAGAAGCAATAGCACCAGCGACCCAGGCACCTCTAAAGCCAGGGACGGCAATGGCAAACCATGACATGACAAGCCCAAGCGTCGAAACAATACTGAAGACACGGCGGTCAACGCCGTATTCAGTGTCTCAAAATCCGGTCAGCGGAAGAAGCCATTCAAGTGGCACCCCTGATAAACCTGCCAATCACACCAACAGAAACTGTTGGGTTTTTAAACAGGCCGGCAAGCTCAACACCGAACACAAGGGGAAAAGGCCGCCCAGCAAGGACGATGATGAAAAGCCTCGCCCACCTAATACAGGGGGGCAGAAGCAATTTCCCCCTGAGGTCAAAACAGTAATATGATCTATGTCACCTAGATCCCCAAACAGGAGCGCAAGCACGCATTAACGGATGTCTACACCGTAGAGCCGGTCGCCCCAAAATTCAACCCATGGTCGGCTTGCCCGATCACCTTCGATCAAAAGGACCACCCGACCAACATCCGTCATGGAGGATCGACAGCTTTGGTCCTTGACCCAATCATTGACGAATTCCATCTCACACTAGTCCTCATGGACGGTGGCAGTAGCCTTAACCTGCTCTATCAGGACACCGTCTGCAAAATGGGTATTGATCCGTCAAGAATCAAGCTCACTAAAACTCCCTTTAAAGGAGTAATGCCTGGTGTAGAGGCCCGTTGCTCGGGCTCAGTAACGTTGGAAGTTGTCTTCGGCTCGCCCGACAACTTCTGCAGTGAAGACTTGATCTTCGATATCGCACCCTTCCGAAGTGGCTATCACACACTGCTCGGACGGACCGCTTTTGCTCGATTCAACGCGGTTCCACACTATGCTTATTTAAAGCTCAAGATTCCTGATCCACGCAGCGTAATAACAGTCAATGGAAACACGGAATGCTCTCTCCGCACCGAGGAGCACACCGCAGCTCTCGCAGCCGAAGTACAGAGCAGCCCAGTCAAGCTGCACACCTCGTCGGCCATCAAGTCGCCGGACTTTGTCAAAAGAGTCCGGTCAGTCCCGTAAGCTAGCGGCTCGGTACTTCCAGAGCTAGAATAGCAGTTTCGCCTCCGTCAATCGCCGCGCACACCGGTGGAATTTGTACCGTGCATGCATCATTACGCACTCAAATACCTTGGGCACCAGTGGAGGCACAATACGGGAAGGTCTATAGTATGGCTCAATTCTGTATGACCTTCCACTCTTCTTCGCTTACTTTTCTACTGCAGGCGCATTCATGCCCATGTATCCTATGGACTTACAAGGACTCACTTCGAGCCCGTAACAGCCCCAAAATTGGGTTATCAATTTTTGTGCTGTTATTTCTTCCTGGCACTCATTTTCAAAATCTTTCTCCTGAGTTTTGCTGATGACCCTGAGAATTCTTGTCATTTCCAACCTTTCAAAACTTTCTCATGTCTTTTTTAGTGGGCAAGACCTCAGTTGCAGCATCTTAAACCCTCTCAAACCCTAATTCCAATTTTTTGGAATTTGAATGTGGCCTTTGTGATTACAAAGGAGCCATCATTTTCCTTGATATGTTGACCACCACATTTGTTCCTAGAGACCCTCCTATCCTTTTCAACCTTGGATATGCAAAAATATTGCCAAGTCCCATGCAATATTTTTGAATTATGATTTATTCCTTTTCTTGCCTTTCTGAGGAATAAAATCAAAAGTCATATCTAGCCATCTCCTAAATTCATGTCAATTGGTGGAGTTGATAATTATGCCTAATCCAAGCTCTGGCAATTATATTGGCCATAATTAAATAATGAAAATTGCCTTTTCTTATTTTATGCCAATATTCCAATTCTGCCATTTTCTAAAGGAACTACTATTTTTATAGCAGGGAAAATTCTCACATAAATTGTGGAGCTTGTCCTTCCTATATAATCACTAGTTCCATCATCATCACATGTTCCACAGATCACAAATTTTGCACATGATCCAATGCAAGTTTCTGCCTTCTTTGAAATTTTGCAAAGGAAGTGCTTTAATCCTAATATTGGTAAATCACCAATGGATACCAAAGATGAGCTCAATCCAATCATCCTAGCTCCCTGTGCAATTTTTCAAAGTTTCTGATCAGATTGTCACTTTGTGAAGGAAGTGCCTTCATAGAGTTTCCAAATGAGATGAAACTTTTGCATCCTCTCAAGTATCCCAAATCATTAGCTTTCACCCAGATTCAGCTCATTTCTTTGAGCTATGTGAGCACAGGAGCAATTCTTGTTTTTTGTCCAAATTTTCAGTTTATGAAGCAAATATATTTTATCTTGCTCCATTATGGCTGATAATTCCAATCCTTCTCCTATCCATATAACCCACCTACCCAAGAGTTTGGCTAATTTAATTTAGCCAATAGTTTCCTAGAATTTTCTCAAGTTTCTGGTCAAAAGTGATGCTTATGAAGCAAGGACCAATTTGGCAAGTCCATTTGGTGTGATCTTTTTACAGCATCTACTTATGACCAAATCATGAGGATTTTACAAGTTAGCTCAATCCAATACCCCTAGTGAGTGCTTCATCATCATTTTATTTCTGGACATATCTTAGCAGTTGTTAAGCAACTATGCTAAATATTTGTCCCAATGCCCTCAAAACCTCCAGGACCGTAGTCCTTGTTACCCTAAGCCTACCAGACATCAAATTTACCTTTCATCCTTCTGGTTTTACCTCTAGGATGTTGCCAAGTTTGCAACAGCAAACTTGTGGAGCTTGGTTTACTCAACTCCATTTGTATCTGCCCAAACCTTTATCGTAGTAACAATCTATCTTCGAAGGACTACGCGGTAGACATGAGCTGGCATCAGTAAATCCTGCGGAGCGCACCATGCCAGTGGTGACCATGAGGGCAGCCAGCCAAAACGGTGGTCTAGCCACTGTTGGCCTCGGCATCGTTCCTCCAGCTAGATTTGGCTCGTCCCCGCATGTTCACTAGCTTCGCATCGTCGTCGCCGTTCGCCTGGACCCCGCTCCCCCTCTGTTTTCTTCTCCAACGAGCAGTGCCAAAGTTCGAGCAGTGCTCCCGTGGCCATCGTCTTCTTCCTCGCTTCTGTGTTCTTCCCCCTCTCATCCGTGAGCGTTGCTCGTCTCCGTGAGCCCCTGCTGCCCGACTGCACCCTCCTCGTCTCCTTCCCGCCGCTGCCCATGAGCCTTGGCCACGCCTGACGATGCTGCACCGTCCCCGACGCACGAACACGTCGACTGCCGTGTGCCACCTCGCTCCCTCCTTCTTGAGCTCTCCCTGAGGCTATAAATAGCGCCTCGAGCTCTCTCGCAGTCCACCATACCCCCTGAGCCTCTCCTCAAGCCCAGAGCCCCTCCCTGACCTCCCCATCGCCATGGCCGCCGCCTCGGTCTTCTCGGATTCCGGTGACCAGGGCCTCCCCTCGCTGTTCTTCCTCCACCACCGCATCCCCTGAGGTCCGGTGATCCTCCCCGTAGCCTCATCCCCTCCGTTTCCTCGCCGGAACCGTTGCCTCACCATCGACCAAAGCTTTTCCCCGCCATCCGCCATGCTTGAAGTAGCCGTCGCTCCCCTCATTTCTGGAGTCCGTGGAGTGGGGGAATGGATGCGCCACTCCGCGAGGAGCACGCAGGTGGACGGAGCCTCGCCGGAAGTGGCCCGTGTCGCTGGGGCTCATCGCCGAAGCGCGACCGTCCTCTGTCCCGCGGGTGCGCGTCGGGGAGAAGAAGGAAGCGACCGGTAGGAGCGTTGTCCTGGCCAGGCAGGCCTCGCGGCCCCACCTGGCAGCGGCCCAGGCGCCCGGCTCCGCTGCTGCTGCTTTGACCGGTCGTCGCCATGTCATTTAAGTGGAGGCTCCCCGCCGTGAGCCGTTTTCCCTGATCGAAGGCGTATTTTGGGAAATATGCGTTCAGTTTTTCCTCCAGGAGCCTGTTGGCTTAGAAATTTTCACCGATAGGTCCCTCAACTTCAACCCTTCGTATCTTTTCAACCATAGCTCCAAATTAGGTGATTCCAAAGCCCACGTCTTTGTTTCGTCCAGCCCATTCTGATGAGATCATTTTCACTATGTTTTCCCATTCTGAAAATGACCATTTTTCCCTTGTCCGTAAACATCCCCTCCGAGAGAGAACTGTTTCCGGCAAATTTTTCCGTGGTCGTTTCTCACTTCTTCCGGGAGTATTTGTAGACCCCCAGGCAAGCCAACCTCTTATCATGAGCCCCAAACTTGCATGTTGACTTTGCTTGCACCTTGTGTGTGTGTAGTTGCAGTTGCTTATTATCATTTTCCTCTGTAGTTATTCCGTTATGCTTATCATGCATGCTTGTGTGTTCATGATATCTCTTGCCATGATAGTTAGAATGTTGTTATTAATAATGCCATGTCACTACTCTACTATATTTTCATGTCATTGTTATAAAATGCTATGGTGACTGTGATGCACCGTTGGTATGCTAGTACTTGGTACTATCATGTTCTTTATGCTATAGTTGTTCACTTGAGCAGTTCCATATGTTATTAAAGCATTTGTATGATGTATGCTCATTGTTGCATTCATGTTAAAATGCTTGCATGATGATTGATGATGGAGAAGATAATAATATGACTTAATAACAAACCTCCTTCGTCATCGATGGGATCGAGTCATAGTGCCCCCAAAATCAAACTTTCTCAGTGCAGCCACATTTGCCGGTATGGGACGGCCATAATGCGGTCTATTGTCGTGCCTCTGGTCGGTGCCTCCAACTAGGGAAGTTTATGGGAGGGCGCTACCCTGATCAGGTAGGCGGACATAAGCCTTGTGAGCCCGTTGTTAAGTTTTTGGTACCAGGTCCCAGATTGTATTGTGGCCACAACGGTGGTCGTTGTGTCTTGAGGTAGACACGGGGCCACCCATGACTTAGCCCAGAGGGGAGTGAGTCGGAGTGGCCGGGAGAGTGTCATGACAGTAGATCGGTTTTGTCAGAATGTCGTTGGTCCACCAGAATGGGATGACAAGGCCATGGGTTCCGTGGTGTGGGTACAGTGTGCTACCTCTGCAGAGTGTATTTAAACTATCGATTGTCGCGTCCTCGATCATGGGCATAAGTTCGTAGTAGGGTACACTATCGGGTCTTGGTCAAAATGGAGGATAAACCTGAAATAATTAAGCTGATTAATGTGGTTGTGATCGCCATAAGGATCACAGGCCATTTATTGGTCGGGTTGTGATCGCCGTAAGGATCATGAGCCATTTATTGGTCGGGTTGTGATCGCCGTAAGGATCACGGGCCATTTATTGGTCGGGTTGTGATTTCCGTAAGGGTCGCGAGCCATTTATTGGTCGGGTTGTGGTCGCCGTAAGGATCATGAGTTTGTCTCTGTTTGTGATCAGGAAATGAGGTGATCACCATTGGGAAGAGAGTCCGAAGTACTCGATGCACAAGTTTGGTTGCATTGCATGAGTAGTAAGTTTTTATTTGCATGAGATGATTGCATGAAGATAGCATGTTATGTCTGCATTGGATATGATGGGTAGTTTATTTTCAGCATAGTTTCATGATGCCATGCCATGTTTTGATTGAGCTTATGCCATGTTATTGCCATGCTAGTAGATGCCATGATGTTAGTTGATTTATGTCTTGGGTTGATATTATGCCATGCTTAGTTTCTGATAAGAGCTAGATTGTTGCAAACGCTTGGTTCCTGCTTTGTCTTCTACTTGTTTGGATGCTATGTATTTGGTTGTCTTGCAAGTACATTCAATGTACTGACCTGGCGTGTCATGCCAGTTTTGTAGGTCGTTCACTTGTTCCGTCGTGCTAGGCCGTAATCTTGCCAGTCCTGTGAGTTGTGGAGCCCAGCCAGAGTGATATGCTGCCAAGACTTTTGCCGTCATTTTAATAGACTTCCGCTTCCATGTAAATAGCCTTAGGGCTATGCTAGAAGATTATATTCCTCACTGATGTAATCATATACACATGTATTTGATGAATATTCTTGTACCTGGAATGTTGTATCATGGACCTGTCATGCGTTAGGTGTTATCTTGGGATGACGTGCGAAGGCCCCCTGCTCCATGCGGATAGGGGTGCCACAGAGCCCAGTTTCGTATGGGAAATAGAAGACCGTTCCCTTTAAGAAACCTTTCTCTACAAGGCGAAGGCGGCGCAGACGTGTGGCAGGACATCCAAAGGACTTTTCGGACCAAACCTTATTTAAAGGACTTGTACTGAGCATTTCTCCTTATTATTAGACCCCCGACATGTAAAATGATTTTGGTGCTTATGGTACCCTCTGTAAGATCACGTCTTGACATATCAATCAGATCCTAGTAGGGACAATTTTTTGGCATCAAACTTTATTCATAAAACTATACTCCGTCTCTCCAGTTGTCTCACATACCTCGACGCCCATTGCCAGGGGCTCTATATGGCCACATATGTGCCGCTAAATGAAAGCCCGAACAGCTTTGTAGCACACTTCGGCATCTCGATCTTGGCATTATATGCATCAGCTCCTAATCATGTCTTTGGTCAATAGTTGGGTTGCCCGGCTCCTGTGATTGCTATCAATCTGTGGGAGGCGTAGGATGAAGATGGTCTCTCTACCCTGCAACCAAATAACAAAGAGTCTCTTGTGTCCCCAACACATCCAATACAGTGGTAAATTGTATAGGTGCACTAGTTCGGCGAAGAGATGGTGATACAAGTGCAATATGGATGGTCGATATAGGTTTTTGTAATCTAAAAATATAAAAACAGCAAGGTAACTAATGATAAAAGTGAGCACAAATGGTATTGAAATGCTTCGAAACAAGGCCTAGGGTTCATACTTTCACTAGTGCAAGTTCTCTCAACAATAATAACATAATTGGATCATATAACTATCCCTCAACATGCAACAAAGAGTCACTCCAAAGTCACTAATAGCGAAGAACAAACGAAGAGATTATGGTAGGGTACGAAACCACCTCAAAGTTATCCTTTCTGATCGATCTATTCTTTCCGTTCAATCTATCCTAGAGTTCGTACTAGAATAACACCTTAAGACACAAATCAACCAAAATCCTAATGTCACCTAGATACTCCAATGTCACCTCAAGTATCCGTGGGTATGATTATACGATATGCATCACACAATCTCAGATTCATCTATTCAACCAACACAAAGAACTTCAAAGAGTGACCCAAAGTTTCTACCGGAGAGTCAAGACGAAAACGTGTGCCAACCCCTATGCACAAGTTCACAAGGTTACGGAACCTGCAAGTTGATCACCGAAACATACATCAAGTAGATCACGTGAATATCCCATTGTCACCACAGATAAGCACATGCAAGACATACATCAAGTGTTCTCAAATCCTTAAAGACTCAATCCGATAAGATAACTTCAAAGGGAAAACTCAATCCATTACAAGAGAGTAGAGGGGGAGAAACATCATAAGATCCAACTATAATAGCAAAGCTCACAATACATCAAGATCGTACCACCTCAAGAACATGAGAGAGAGAGAGAGAGAGATCAAACACATAGCTACCGGTACATACCCTCATCTCCAAGGGTGAACTACTCCCTCCTCGTCATGGAGAGCGCCGGGATGATGAATATGGCCACTGGTGATGGATCCCATCCCCCCTCCGGTAGGGTGCTGGAACAGGGTCCCGATTGGTTTTTGATGGCTACGGAGGCTTGCGGTGGCGGAACTCCCGATCTATTGTGCCCCTGGCTGTTTTTGGGGTATATGGGTATATATAGGCGAAAGAAGTCAGCCAGGGGAGCCACGAGGGGCCCACGAGGGTGGGGGCGCGCCCTGGACCCACGTGGCCACCTCGTTGCTTCCCTGATGTCTACTCCAAGTCTCCTGGATTGCGTTTTCTCCAAAAATAACTCTCCCGAAGGTTTCATTCCACTTGGACTCTGTTTGATATTCCTTTTCTGCGAAACACTGAAATAGGCAAAAAAACAGCAATTTGGACTAGGCCTCCGGTTAATAGGTAAGTCCCAAAAATAATATAAAAGTGTATAGTAAAGCCCATTAAACATCCAAAACAGATAATATAATAGCATGGAACAATAAAAAATTATAGATACCTTGGAGGCGTATCAAGCATCCCCAAGCTTAATTCCTACTCGTCCTCGAGTAGGTAAATGATAAAAATAGAATTTTTGATGTGGAATGCTACCTAACATAATTCTCAATGTAATTTTCTTTATTGTGGCATGAATGTTCAGATCCAAAAGATTCAAGCTAAAAGTTCATATTGACATAAAAATAGTAATACTTCAAGCATACTAACAAAGTAATCATGTCTTATCAAAATAACATAGCCAAAGAAAGCTTATCCCTACAAAATCATATAGTTAGGCCATGCTTCATTTTCGTCACACAAAATGCTACCATCATGCACAACCCCGGTTTCAGCCAAGCAATTGGTTCATACTTTTTAACGCGCTTCAGCTTTTTCAACCCTCACGCAATACATGAGCGTAAGCCATGGACATAGCACTATGGGTGGAGTAGAGTATGATGATAGGGATTATGTGAGAAAACAAAAAGGAGAAAGTCTCACATTGACGCGGCTAATCAACGGTCTATGGATATGCCCATCAATTGATGTCAATATGAGGAGTAGGGATTGCCATGCAACGGATGCACTAGAGCTATAAATGTATGAAAGCTCATAAAAAAGAAACTAAGTGGGTGTGCATCCAACTTGCTTGCTCATGAAGACCTAGGGAATTTTGAGGAAGCCCATCATTGGAATATATAAGACAAGTTCTATAATGAAAAATTCCCACTAGTATATGAAAGTGACAATATAGGAGACTCTCTATCATGAAGATCATGGTGCTACTTTGAAGCACAAGTGTGGAAAAAGGATAGTAACATTGTCCCTTCTCTCTTTTTCTCTCATTTTTTCTATTTTTCTCCCTTTTTTTATTTTGGTGGGCTTGTTTGGCCTCCTTTTTTATTTGGGCTTCTTTGGCCTCTTTTATTTTTCATAAAGTCCGGAGTCTCATCCTGACTTGTGGGGGAATCATAGTCTCCATCATCCTTTCCTCACATGGGACAATGCTCTAATAATGGAAAACATCACGTCTTTTTATTTACAACTCAAGAATTACAACTCAATACTTAGGACAAAATATGACTCTATGTGAATGCCTCCGGCGGTGTACCAGGATATGCAATGAATCAAGAGCGACATGTATGAAAGATTTATAAAGGTGGCTTTTCCACAAATACGATGTCAACTACATGATCATGCAAAAGCAATATGACAATGATGGAGTGTGTCATAATAAACGGAATGGTGGAAAGTTGCATGCCAATATATCTCGGAATGTCTATGGAAATGCCATAATAGGTAGGTATGGTGGCTGTTTTGAGGAAGATATAAGGAGGTTTATGTGTGATAGAGCGTATCGTATCACGGGGTTTGGATGCACCGGCAAAGTTTGCACCAACTCTCAAGGTGAGAAAGGGCAATGCACGGTACCGTAGAGGCTAGCAATGATGGAAGGGTGAGAGTGCGTATAATCCATGGACTCACATTAGTCATAAAGAACTCATATACTTATTGCAAAAGTTTATTAGCCCTCGAAGCAAAGTACTACTACGCATGCTCCTAGGGGAAGGGTTGGTAGGAGTTAACCATCGCGCAATCCCAACCTCCACTCATAAGGAAGGCAATCAAAGAACACCCCATGCTACAAATTTGTCACACAACGTTCACCATATGTGCATGCTATGGGACTTGCCAACTTTAACACAAGTATTTCTCAATTTCATAATTACCCAACTAGCATGACTCTAACATTACCACCTTTATATCTCAAAACAATTATCAAGTATCAAATTTCTCATAGTATTCAATGCACTCTATATGAAAGTTTTTATTATACCCAACTTGGATGCCCATCATATTAGGACTAAATTCATAACCAAAGAAAATTACCATGTTGTTCTAAAAGACTCTCAAAAATAATATAAGTTAATCATGTGAATTCATTAATTTCTTCAAAATAAAACCACCACAGTGTTGTAAAAAGATATAAGTGAAGCACTAGAGCAAATGACAAACTACTCCAAAAGATATAAGTGTAGATCAATGAGTAGTCAAATAATTGTGCAACTATGTGAAGACTCTCTAACATTTAAGAAGTTCAGATCTTGGTATATTATTCAAACATCAAGCAAAACAAAATAAAACAAAATGACGCTCCAAGCAAAACACATATCATGTGGTGAATAAAAAAATAGCTCCAAGTAAAGTTACCGATGAACGAAGACGAAAGAGGGGATGCCTTCTGGTGCATCCCCAAGCTTAGGCTCTTGGTTGTCCTTGAATATTACCTTGGGGTGCCTTGGTCATCCCCAAGCTTAGGCTCTTGCCACTCCTTATTCCATAGTCCATCGAATCTTTACCCAAAACATGAAAACTTCACAACACAAAACTCAACAGAAAACCCGTAAGCTCTGTTAGTATAAGAAAATAAACCACCACTTAGGTACTGTTGTGAACTCATTATAAATTCATATTGGTGTAATATCTACTGTATTCCAACTTCTCTATGGTTCATACCCTCCGATACTACTCATAGATTCATCAAAATAAGCAAACAACACATAGAAAACAGAATCTGTCAAAAACAGAACAGTCTGTAGTCATATGTATTAAACATATACTTCTGGAACACCAAAAATTCTAAAATAAATTTTTGGACGTGAGTAATTTTCCTATTAATAATCTTAAAAAAGAATCAACCTAAAATATCTCTCCAGTAAAAAAATGGCAGCTAATATTGTGAGCGCAAAAGTTTCTGTTTTTTACAGCAAGATCGCAAAGACTTCACCCAAGTCTTCCCAAAGGTTCTACATGGCAAAAACACTAAATAAAACATAAAACCACATCTAACCAGAGGCTAGATGAATTATTTATAACTAATCAGGAGCAAAATCAAAGGACAAAAGTAAAATTGGGTTGCCTCTCAACAAGCTCTATCGTTTAACGCCCCTAGCTAGGCATAATGATTTCAATGATGCTCACATAAAAGATAAGAATTGAAACATAAAGAGAGCATCATGAAGAATATGACTAGCACATTTAAGTCTAACACATTTCCTATGAATAGGGATTTTGTGAGCAAACAACTTATGGGAACAATAATCAACTAGCATAGGAAGGCAAAACAAGCATAACTTTAAAACTTTAAGCACATAGAGAGGGAACTTGATATTATTGCAATTCCTAAAAGCATATGTTCCTCCCTCATAATAATTTTCAGTAGCATCATGAATGAATTCAACAATATAACCATCATATAAATAATTCTTTTCATGATCTACAATCATAGAATTTTTATTACTCTCCACATAAGCAAAATTCTTCTCATTCAGAATAGTGGGAGTATCATAAGAGACTCAAATACTATAAATTGGTTCCACATTAAAAGAGTAATCTTCAGAAAAAGGGTAATCATAATCATGACAAGTTTTACAACTATAATCATCACTACTTTTTATAGCATAAGTGTCATCACAATAATCATCATAAATAGGAGGCATACTATCATCATAATAAATTTGCTCATCAAAACTTGGGAGGCTAAAAATATCATCTTCATTAAACATAGCATCCCCGAGCTTGGGACAAACATTAATTGCAACAAATATATTCTCAAACATGTCATTCTCATCAAACATAGCATCCCCAAGCTTGGGCCTTTTCATATCATAAGCATAATCACTCTCATCATTAATAGTATGGATAGCACCAATAGTATAGCAATTATCATCATCACAATGAGTAATAGGAGCAACATCATTTGAGAGGGATACCTTTCTACCTTTGCTTCTTCGTCTTTTCTTTTTCTTCTTCACATCATGTGTGGGTTTAACCCTCTTTTTTGAGCTCCTTATTAATGAGATTGGTTGAATAGAAAGCTCCTCCTCGTTACCTGATTCATCATAAGAAATAATAGGAGGATATTGGGAAGTCTCTTCCCTTTCATTAGTATTATCTTCATCTTCTATTTGTTTTCTTTTCTTCATGTAATTGTCAATATAAGGATTTTCAATGCAATTCACCGCACAATACATAAAAATTTCTTCTAGATCGAAATCAAGAACTTTATCAAGGACAAATTCTGGCATATCCTTAGTTATATGTTACATTTCTTCATAACCCAAAAGCAAACTAAGTTCATTATGATGTGTAAGGGAAATCAAGTCATCATGGAAACGGTACGATCATGAAACAATTTGCATTGGAGATTTAAATGATCACATTAATTGCAAAGTTCACAAGGATGGCAAAGAAATTTTAAATTTTCAGCACAAGTATCTAGCCTTTCTTGCAACCATTTGGTTTCTAAATACTTATGCCTCTTGGAAAATATATCCTCCCTATTTGGTGTGAACTTGCAAACTCTATGCACTCCACAAAAATTGACATGCTCATAAGAAACATTTTCATCATGACTAATGCAAGCATCATTAGTACTATGGATATTCAAAGAGTTCGTATTAACAACATTGCAAGCATGCTCATCATTCAAAGATTTAGTGCCAAACATTTTAATACATTCTTCTTCTAACACTTGGGCACAATTATTGGAATCCTTATTTTCATGAAAGATATTAAAAAGATGAAGCATATGAGGCACCCTCAATTCCATATTTTTTTGTAGTTTTCTTTTATAAATTAAACTAGTGATAAAACAATAAACTAAAAGATTCGATTGCAAGATCTAAAGATATACCTTCAAGCACTCACCTCCCCGGCAATGACACCAGAAAAGAGCTTGATGTCTACTACACAACCTTCTTCTTGTAGATGTTGTTGGGCCTCCAAGTGCATACGTTTGTAGGACAGTAGCAAATTTCCCTCAAGTGGATGACCTAAGGTTTGTCAATCCGTGGGAGGCGTAGGATGAAGATGGTCTCTCTCAAACAACCCAAACAAATAACAAAGAGTCTCTTGTGTCCCCAGCACACCCAATACAATGGTAAACTGTATAGGTGCACTAGTTCGGTGAAGAGATGGTGATACAAGTGCAATATGTATGGTAGATATAGGTTTTTGTAATCTGAAAATATAAAAACAGCAAGGTAACTAATGATAAAAGTGAGCACAAACGGTAATGCAATGCTTCGAAACAAGGCTTAGGGTTCATACTTTCACTAGTGTAGGTTCTCTCAACAATAATAACATAATTGGATCATATAACTATTCCTCAACATGCAACAAAGAGTCACTCCAAAGTCACTAATAGCGGAGAATAAATGAAGAGATTATGGTAGGGTACTTAACCACCTCAAAGTTATCCTTTCTGATCGATCTATTCAAGAGTCCGTAGTAAAATAACATGAAGCTATTCTTTCCGTTCAATCTATCCTAGAGTTCGTACTAGAATAACACCTTAAGACACAAATCAACCAAAACCCTAATGTCACCTAGATACTCCAATGTCACCTCAAGTATCCGTGGGTATGATTATACGATATGCATCACACAATCTCAGATTCATCTATTCAACCAACACAAAGAACTTCAAAGAGTGCACCAAAGTTTCTACCGGAGAGTCAAGACAAAAACGTGTGCCAACCCCTATGCATAAGTTCACGAGGTTACGGAACCCGCAAGTTGATCACCGAAACATACATCAAGTAGATCACGTGAATATCCCATTGTCACCACAGATAAGCACATGCAAGACATACATCAAGTGTTCTCAAATCCTTAAAGACTCAATCCGTTAAGATAACTTCAAAGGGAAAATTCAATCCATTACAAGAGAGTAGAGGGGGAGAAACATCATAAGATCCAACTATAATTGCAAAGCTCATGATACATCAAGATCGTACCACCTCAAGAACATGAGAGAGAGAGAGAGAGACAGATCAAATACATAGCTACCGGTACATACCCTCAGCCCCGAGGGTGAACTACTCCCTCCTCGTCATGGAGAGTGCCGGGATGATGAAGATGGCCACCGCTGATGGATCCCCCTCCGGCAGGGTGCCAGAACAGGGTCCCGATTGGTTTTTGGTGGCTACAGAGGCTTGCGGCGGCGGAACTCCCGATCTATTGTGCCCCTGGATGTTTTCAGGGTATATGGGTATATATAGGGGAAAGAAGTCGGTCAGGGGAGCCACGAGGGGCCCACGAGGGTGGGGGCGCACCTAGAGATGTCAATGGGGCCCCATACCCGCCAAACCCATGGGGATTTCATCTATTAGGGGGTGGGGATGGGCGAAAAACATCCCCATGGGGATATTTACAAAACTAATTTATTCCCCATAGGGTACAACGGGGATGGGGATGATATCCTATTCCCCAGACCCAATACCCATCGGGGACCAGGTTAGTAACTGTGACACATCGGTCAACCTTAAAATATTCACAAACAAACTTGCGAAAACAAAAAAAGCTCTGAAAAAACCTTAAACATATCTCACGTCCTCACCTCAGCTGCCACCATGACCAAGAAGTAAGTACGACCTAGATAGGCATTAGCAGGACAAGGACAACACCATTTATTTATGTTGATTATAGGGTGTCATATTATGTATATGAGTATTTGTTTATGGGGATGGGGACCCTAATGGGGCCCCGTTCCCCAGTGGGGCATGGGTATGGGGAAATTTCATCCCCAATCATGTAAACAGGGATGGGGATGGGATGATAGGGAATAGATGGGGATGGGGATGTTGTAGGTATCCCCATAGGGGATTGTCCCCATTGACATCCCTAGGCGCACCCAGGGGGTAGGGCGCGCCCTGGACCCTCATGGACACCTCGTTGCTTCCCTGACGTCTACTCCAAGTCTCCTGGATTGCGTTTGCTCCAAAAATAACTCTCCCGAAGGTTTCGTTCCGTTTGGACTCCGGTTGATATTCCTTTTCTGCGAAACACTGAAATAGGCAAAAAACAGCAATTTGGACTAAGCCTTCGGTTAATAGGTTAGTCCCAAAAATAATATAAAAGTGTATAGTAAAGCCCATTAAACATCCAAAACAGATAACATAATAGCATGGAACAATCAAAAATTATAGATACGTTGGATACGTATCAATGTCCTTTGAGCATTGACCCTCTATCAAGCGAGCACCCTCGAGGACGTCATTTAAATAACACTCCGGCGTGTGGTGGTCCTTGCCATCGGGGGGACCCTCCACCGAGACAACTGCGGTTTCATTTGGCCCAGTGCACCTTGACGCGGGCGAAGGCCCTCTGTGCACCTTCTATGCACACCGACCGTTTGATGGCATCAATTCGGGGCACGACATCGATGAGTTGCCGCACTAGGCCAAAATAGCTACTCGGAGCGGGTTCAACCGACCACAGCCAGAGTATGACCTCCTTCATGGCCGATCTGGACATCTTATGCAGCTCGGCCCACTACGCCATCTAGTCGTTCAGTAGCGTCGAGCGCTCTTGCATCGTAAATTGCAACCAAAACAGCTTCTCCATCGCATGCCCCTCCTGGGCCCGGTAGAATTGCACTGCGTCAGCGGCGCTCTTCAGAAGATCCGCAAAGGCGACTGGAGAACTCCATAGTCGATTAAGTAAGGCATACCTCTGATCGCCAAACTTAGACTGTAAAAGAAAGGGCTTACCAGCTACTATTTGTTCGGCCTGTCAGAGATCCTCGCGAGCTGCTTGGGATTCGGACCTCGCCTCTTGGGTGTCCTGAAGGGCCTTGGTGAGTTCGGACGCCTTCGCTTTATTCTCCTCCTTAAGGAGCTCGCACTTGCGAGTTGCGTCCTCGAGCTCTGGCTCAATCTACCTCTTGGACCTTGAAGCCTGTTAGTAGGCTCGTGAAGGCTTCATTCCGTCCGATTTTAGCGGACTAAACCTTTGCAGTGCATCCATCAGCAAGTTCGGCACCTCTGCATTCATAGAGGTCGCCGTCGCCCCCTCCTGCAGAGGGGCTGCCAATCCGATTCCGGAACCGTTTGGGTTTCCGAAATAGTATCCAGCTGAGGGTCAAATGATCCAGGACCCCCATAGCCGGTCTCGGTGGGGGTTGCGCCCCCCATGTTCTCAGCAGCCTCCGGTGCCGCTTTGGTCTCCTCCCACACTTCTCCGGAGCCCGGAGAAATCCTTTGGGACGACACCTTGGGATCGTCCGCCCTAGGAGGAGAGGAAGCTTGTGGAGGCGTCTCGCTCCGACAAAAGATCCCCCGATGACGATGATTCTTGAGGAATGTTACGGGCCAGACTGGAATATAAAATTTGATATTATCCTTATAATCTATAAAAATATTAGATGTATATAAGACATCTTAAGGAGCTCATGATTCGGCGAGGGGCTTGGTTCGGGGGCGGTGCTTGGGGACGACCTCGGTGCCCGAATCCGAGTCGTCTGAGAGGGATATCCTTCCCCTCTTGGATGCCCCCTCCTCCGGATCTACGGATGCCGCCCTCTTTTTCCCTTTGGGAGCAGGGTTCTCTGCTTCCTCCTCCTCCTCCTCATCCTCGTCTTCGTCTTCCTCCTGAGAGGAAGGAGCTTCGGTTCCTCTGGACACGGCGCCTGAAGTTTCCTCAGGATGGAGGCCACCTTCGGCCTCCTTGGTCTTCTTCTTCTCGCCCTTCTTTGCCGGTGCCTGGTAGGGCGCCGGGACCAGGATCTTCCTTAACAGAGGATCGGTTGGATTTTCGGGGAGCGGGGCCGGACATTTAATCCACTCAGCCTTCTTTATGTAGTCCTGTTCAGGAGATGGAATTTTCAGGACCCCTCCCTAAGATCGACAAGCTAAGTAATATTCGGAAAATATGATACTTACTGGGGATTCCGGATTGTTGCAGTCAAGGCCGGTGTCTTCAGACCCTCGTGGCCACGTCTTCTGCTTCTTAAAGAGCAGTTTCCATATCCCTTTGTGCGTTGTACCAAAGAAGTGATGCAGGGTCCGTGTCCCCTCCGAATTGAACTCCCACATTTTGAGAGGTTGTCGTTGGCAAGGGAGAGCTCGGCGGATGAGCATCACCTGAATCACATCAGCAAGGGTGATGTCCTCTTTTATCATGCTCTTGATATGCTTCTGCAGCGTCGACACTTCGTCAAGGAACCCCCAATCTAGGCCCTTGTTGGTCCAGGATGCGAGCCACAGCGGAGGTCCAAATCTGAAGGCAGGAGCAGCAGCCCACTTGGTGCCGCGGGGTTCGGTGATATAGAACCACTCCTGCTGCCACACCTTGACAGTATCCACAAATCTTCCTTTGGGCCATGTAACATGGTTGAGCTTGCTCACCATGGCGCCGCCGCACTCGGCGTGCTGGCCTTCAACCACCTTCGGCTCCACATTAAAAACTTTGAGCCATAAGCCGAAGTGTGGAGAGACGCGGAGAAATGCCTCACACACGACGATAAACGCCAAGATGTGGAGGAAGGAATTCGGGGCCAGATCGTGGAAATCCAGCCTGTAATACTACATGAGACCTCAGACGAAGGGGTGAAGGGTGAACCTGAGTCCTCGGAGGAAGTGAGGGACAAAAACCACCCATTCGCCGGGCTCCGGGGTGGGGATGACCTGCCCTGGGGTTGGAAGCCTGTTATCACAGCCCTAGAATATTGTTTGTAAATAGTTGCATCTTCATCTAGGCATCATATTTAAATTTCTGAAACATGAGTTGAGGATTGTTGGAAGCCTCAAAACCCTAAATAAAAGCAGGGCAAAAGAACCCTGGAAAATGCATTCAATGATTCCAAAATGGCCTTAACTAATGTTGGTTATATTTTGGCCAGGGTTTTACACCAAACCAAAAATAATGAACATTTTTGAGGAATATTTTGAGCATTGAATTTAAATCATATTCTATTTGAATTTGGAATTATATTCATAATATATGATGAATATATTTTCAAATGACCTGAGATATTTTTTGTATTTGTGAAAAAGTCCATTAAGTGACTTAAAATATCCAGGGGAGTTTTGGCACTGTTTTCAAATTGTTTGAATTTGAATTCAGTGGCAACTAAATAAGAAAAACAAAACAGAACAGAAATAAATAGAAAGAGAGAGGAAACCTACCTGGGCCACTTACCCGCAGCCTACCTGGCGCCACCAACCGGCCCAGCCGGCCCAGCCCATCTCCACCCCCTCCCCTGTCGTCTTCCTCCCTCGCCAGAAGGACAGAGGCGAGGCGTGGCGCGCGCCCGAGAGGCCTCGGCCACCTCCTGCTTCCTCCTCGACGCCCGGAGACACCACGCACCTCCCTGCCTCTCTTCCTCACTCTCCCGCGTCCTCATCCCCTCCCTCTGGACCGCTCCCCCTCCTCTGGCTCTCTCTTTCCCTCTCTCCCCTGTGATCCCCGAGCGCAGCCGTCGCCGCCGTTCGCTATAGCCGCAGCCACCAGCCCTCCCTCCCCCCTCCGCCAGTTCCATAAGCTCCGTCGCGTCGTCCTCGACCTCCTCGCTGAGCTACGCAACGCCGGACGCCCTGAAGCCTTGCCAGTGCCGCCGTTTCCGACCTCGGCCGCCGGAGATCCCCCTCGATGCTTCGCTCGCTCCGGTGCCTCCCCGAGCTCCCCGAGGCCACCGTCGCAACCCCCGTGAGCTCCTCTCTGTTTCCCCTCTGACCCCCTGCTCCTTCTCGTGCCGTAGTTGCCGTCCCCGCAAGCACCGAGCTCCGGCCATCGCCATGGCCGGCGAACCTCGCGCCCCGGAGCTCTTCCGCTCGCTCCAGTAGCTCCCGCGTGCTCTCCAGGTCCCCAGGGTCCCGACGCGCTCCTCTGCTCTCCGGCTAACGCGCTGCAGCCACCGCGTCGTGCTGGCCCGAACTCCGGCCGCCGCCTTTGAGCTCGCCGCCGTCGATATAGGTCACCCCCGGCATAACTGACCGCACCACTCGACGTGCGGGATCTTCAGCGTCACGTAGCTGCCCTCCGCCGGCCATTTGGTCGCCGGAGGAGGAATTTCGACCCCCTCCGCCGTCTCGGGCTTCACTGGCGACGAGCCGTGGACCAAGTCCGGCAAGTTTGACCCCAGTTAGACGCCCCTGACTCAATGACAGGTGGGCCCAGCCCTGTTAGCTAATTAGGATTAGCACTAATCGAATTAGTTAAACTAATTACCCCCCCCCCCCTGCTGACACTGACAGTGGGCCCCACCCCTGGTCAAACCCCCAGTCAGCGCTGGGTTTGACCGGGATTAGGTCCTGTGTCACTGACGTGTGGCCCCCACACGTCAGGTTTGACCCGAGCCAGCCCAGTTGACCCTGCTGACGTCACCATGACGTGGTGCTGACGCCATCATTCATTTCTGGATTTATATTATTCAGGAAATTCCAGGAAATTGTAAAAACTTCTAAAAATCATAGAAATTCAACCGTAGCTCCAAATTAAATAATTTATATATGAAAAATTATCAGAAAAATTCAAGGAATCCATCTGTACCATTTTCATGCATGTTAGAACAACTTATAGCTGCTGTTTAGCACAAATCAATTAAATGGCATTTGAATAATCACATATGGAGTTTGAATTTGAATCTTGTAATCAAACCAACTTCATTTAATCTGTTGCTAGTTGCATTAGCTCAAAACACATTCATATTGCCATGTCATAGCATGCATCATTTTGTGCATTGCATTGATTGTGTTCTTCTTTGTTGCCGGTATCTGTTCCCTCCCGGTAGACGATGTTCCGACGTTGTGATCGTTGACACTGATGAAGACTCAATGTTATCTTCAGAAGTGCCAGGCAAGCAAAACCCCCTTGTTCATTCCGATAAAATCCCACTCTCTCGCTCCTGCTCTCTTTTACTGCATTAGGACAACATCGATTCATCTGTTACTTGCTGCGGTAGCTGAACCCCTTTATCCTCTGCATGACCTGTCATTCCACAGTAATTAGATGAAACCCACTAGCATGAGTAGGAGTTGTTTGAGCCCTGTTGTGCCTACTCATTCATGCTTGTTTGTCATGCCTGCTACTGCTTAGAGTTGACTCGGGTCTGATTCATCGGGGATGAATCAGAGGTGTGTGAACATGTCCTACTGTGTGTGAGCTAAGTGTGTGAACACGATTTGGTAAAGGTAGCGGTGAGAGGCCATGTAGGAGTACATGGTGGGTTGTCTCATTGCAGCCGTCCTCAGGAACTGAGTTCTGTGTTTGTGATCCATGATTCAGCTACTACCACACATTGGGCCCGAAACCAATGGACCCTCTCGGCTTCTTAATCACCCTTGTCCTCTGTCCAGGAGTTGCAAGTAGTTTCTGGTGTTTGTAGTATGCTGGAGGCCGTGCGCAGCGCTGACCGTAGGGGTGGGCTGTGATGCGGTAGGCACGTGGCCGGGTAAACCGGGCGCCCGTTTGGTGTCACGGAACCCTGTTCACATCGTTTGGGGCTGTGAGCGAAACTCCGGCCGGATCTCCTCATGGATGGAACCCGAATAGGCGATAAACCTGGACTAGAGACTTGAGTGTTTAGGCAGGCCGTGGCCGACACCCACGTTGGGCTTCCGCTTGAAGGTTGCCGAGTACATGTCGTGTAAACGGCAGTAAGTGGTGAGAGCGTGTGTGAAGAAGTACACCCCTGCAGGGTTAATATGATCTATTCGAATAGCCGTGTCCGCGGAAAAGGACTTCTGGGTTGCCTATATCAGTTCATAGACAAGTGAAAGTGGATACTCTAAAATACGCAAGATAAGCGTGAGTGCTATGGATGGCGTTCTCGTAGGGAGACGGGAGCGGTGTTGGGGAACGTTGCAGAAAATTAAAATTTTTCCTACGGTTTCACCAAGATCCATCTATGAGTTCATCTAAGCAACGAGTCTAGGGAGAGAGTTTGCATCTACATACCACTTGTAGATCGCGTGCGGAAGCTTGCAAGGTGATGATGTAGTCGTACTCGACGTGATCCAAATCACCGATGACCAGCGCCGAACGGACGGCACCTCCGCGTTCAACACACGTACGGGATGGGAGACGTCTCCTCCTTCTTGATCCAGCAAGGGGGAGGAGAGGTTGATGAAGATCCAGCAGCACGACGGCGTGGTGGTGGATGCAGGGCGTCACAGCAGCAGGGCTTCGCCGAGACTACGAGGGAGAGACGTAACGGGGGGAGGTGGAGGCGCCAGGGGCTGGTGTATGAAGTCCCTCCTCTCCCCCACTATATATAGGGGTGCCAGGGGGGGCGCCGGCCCTAGTAGATGAGATCTACTAGGGGGGCGGCGGCCTAGGGGAGGTTTCCCTCCCCCCCAAGGCACCTAGGGGTGCCTTCCACCACTAGGACTCCTCCTAGGGGGAAACCCTAGGCGCATGGGCCTATAGGGGCTGGTGCCCTTGGCCCATGAAGGCCAAGGCGCACCCCCTACAGCCCATGTGGCCCCCCGGGACAGGTGGCCCCACCCGGTGGGCCCCCGGGACCCTTCCGGTGGTCCCGGTACAATACTGATAACCCCGAAACTTGTCCCGATGCCCGAAATAGCACTTCCTATATATAATTCTTTACCTCCGGACCATTCCGGAACTCCTCGTGACGTCCGGGATCTCATCCGGGACTCCGAACAACATTCGGGTTTCTGCATATCCATATCTTCATAACCCTAGCGTCACCGAACCTTAAGTGTGTAGACCCTACGGGTTCGGGAGACATGCAGACATGACCGAGACGCTCTCAGTCAATAACCATCAACGGGATCTGGATACCCATGATGGCTCCCACATGCTCCTCGATGTTTTCATCGGATGAACCACTATGTCGAGGATTCGATCAAACCCTGTATGCAATTCCCTTTGTCAATCGGTACATTACTTGCCCGAGACTCGATCGTCGGTATCCCAATACCTTGTTCAGTCTCGTTACCGGCAAGTCACTTTACTCGTACCGTAATGCATGATCCCGTGTCCAACACCTTGGTCACATTGAGATCAATATGATGATGCATTACTGAGTGGGCCCAGAGATACCTCTCCGTCATACGGAGTGACAAATCCCAGTCTCGATCCGTGTCAACCCAACAGCTACTTTCGGAGATACCTGTAATGCACCTTTATAGTCACCCAGTTACGTTGTGACGTTTGATACACCCAAGGCACTCTTACGGTATCCGGGAGTTACACGATCTCATGGTCGAAGGAAGAGATACTTGACACTTGCAAAGCTCTAGCAAAATGAACTACACGATCTTTTATGCTATGCTTAGGATTGGGTCTTGTCCATCACATCATTCTCCTAATGATGTGATCCCATTATCAATGACATCCAATGTCCATAGTCAGGAAACCATGACTATCTGTTGATCACAACGAGCTGGTCAACTAGAGGCTTACCAGGGACATAGTGTGGTCTAAGTATTCACACGTGTATTACGATTTCCGGATAATACAGTTATAGCATGAATAAAAGACAATTATCATGAACAATGAAATATAATAATACTTTTATTATTGCCTCTAGGGTATATTTCCAACAGTCTCCCACTTGCACTAGAGTCACTAATCTAGTTACATTGTGATGAATCGAACACCCATAGAGTTCTGGTGTTGATCATGTTTTGCACGCGAGAGAGGTTTAGTCAGCGGATCTGCGACATTCAGATCCGTGTGCACTTTGCAAATCTCTATGTCTCCATCTTGAACATTTTCACGGATGGAGTTGAAACGACGCTTGATGTGCCTGGTCTTCTTGTGAAACCTGGGCTCCTTTGCGAGGGCAATAGCTCCAGTGTTGTCACAGAAGAGTTTGATCGGCCCCGACGCATTGGGTATGACTCCTAGGTCGGTGATGAACTCCTTCACCCAAATCGCTTCATGTGCTGCCTCCGAGGCTGCCATGTACTCCGCTTCACACGTAGATCCCGCCACGACGCTCTGCTTGCAGCTGCACTAGCTTACTGCTCCACCATTCAACATATACACGTATCCGGTTTGTGACTTAGAGTCATCCAGATCTGAGTCGAAGCTAGCGTCGACGTAACCTTTTACGACGAGCTCTTCGTCTCCTCCATAAACGAGAAACATGTCCTTTGTCCTTTTCAGGTACTTCAGGATATTCTTGACCGTTGTCCAGTGTTCCTTGCCGGGATTACTTTGGTATCTTGCTACCAAACTTACGGCAAGGTTTACATCGGGTCTGGTACACAGCATGGCATACATAATAGATCCTATGGCTGAAGCATAGGGGATGACACTCATCTCTTCTTTATCTTTTGCCGTGGTCGGTGAATGAGCTGAGCTCAGTCTCATACCTTGTAACATAGGCAAGAACCCCTTCTTGGACTGATCCATTCTGAATCTCTTCAAAATCTTATCAAGGTATGTGCTTTGTGAAAGACCTATGAGGCGTCTCGATCTATCTCTATAGATCTTGATGCCTAATATATAAGCAGCTTCTCCAAGGTCCTTCATTGAAAAACACTTATTCAAGTAGGCCTTAATGCTGTCCAGAAATTCTATATTATTTCCCATCAGGAGTATGTCATCTACATATAATATGAGAAATGCTGCAGAGCTCCCACTCACTTTCTTGTAAACGCAGGCTTCTCCATAAGTCTGCATAAACCCAAACGCTTTGATCATCTCATCAAAGCGAATGTTCCAACTCCGAGATGCTTGCACCAGTCCATAAATGGATCGCTGGAGCTTGCATACTTTGTTAGCGTTCCGAGGATCGACAAAACCTTCCGGCTGCATCATATACAGTTCTTCCTTAAGATGCCCGTTAAGGAATGCTGTTTTGACGTCCATCTGCCATATCTCATAATCATAGTATGCGGAAATTTCTAACATGATTCGGACGGACTTTAGCTTCGCTACGGGAGAGAATGTCTCGTCGTAGTCAATCCCTTGAACCTGTCGATAACCCTTAGCAACAAGTCGAGCTTTATAGATGGTAACATTACCATCCGCGTCCGTCTTCTTCTTAAAGATCCATTTGTTTTCTATCGCTCGCCGATCATCGGGCAAGTCTGTCAAAGTCCATACTTTTTTTTCATACATGGATTCTATCTCGGATTTCATGGCTTCAAGCCATTTGTTGGAATCCGGGCCCGCCATTGCTTCTTCATAGTTCGAAGGTTCATTGTTGTCTAACAACATGATTTCCAGGACAGGGTTGCCGTACCACTCTGGTGCGGAACGTGTCCTTGTGGACCTACGAAGTTCAGCAGTAACTTGATCCGAAGTACCTTGATCATTATCATTGTTTTCCTCTTCAGTTGGTGTGGGCATCACAGGAACGGTTTCCTGTGCTGCGTCACTATCCCGCTCAAGAGGTAGTACTTCATCGAGTTCTACTTTCCTCCCACTTACTTCTTTCGAGAGAAACTCTTTTTCCAGAAAGCATTTGTTCTTGGCAACAAAGATCTTGCCTTCGGATCTTAAGTAGAAGGTATACCCTACAGTTTCCTTAGGGTATCCTATGAATACGCATTTTTCCGACTTGGGTTCGAGCTTTTCAGGTTGAAGTTTCTTGACATAAGCTTCGCATCCCCAAACTTTTAGAAACGACAGCTTAGGTTTCTTTCCAAACCATAATTCATACGGTGTCGTCTCAACGGATTTAGACGGTGCCCTATTTAAAGTGAATGTAGCTGTCTCTAGAGCGTATCCCCAAAATGATAGCGGTAAATCGGTAAGAGACATCATAGACCGCACCATATCCAATAGAGTGCGATTACGATGTTCGGACACACCGTTTCGCTGAGGTGTTCCAGGCGGCGTGAGCTGTGAAACGATTCCACATTTCTTTAAGTGTGTACCAAATTCGTGACTTAAGTATTCTCCTCCACGATCTGATCGTAAGAATTTTATCTTTTGGTCACGTTGATTCTCCACCTCATTCTGAAATTCCTTGAACTTTTCAAAGGTCTCAGACTTGTGTTTCATTAAGTAGACATACCCATATCTACTCAAGTCATCTGTGAGAGTGAGAACATAACGATATCCTCCGCGAGCCTCAACGCTCATTGGACCGCACACATCGGTATGTATGATTTCCAACAAGTTGGTTGCTCGCTCCATTGTTCCGGAGAACGGAGTCTTGGTCATTTTGCCCAAGAGGCATGGTTCGCACGTGTCAAACGATTCATAATCAAGAGACTCTAAAAGTCCATCGGCATGGAGCTTCTTCATGCGCTTGACACCAATGTGACCAAGGCGGCAGTGCCACAAGTATGTGGGACTATCGTTATCAACTTTAAATCTTTTGGCATCTACACTATGAACATGTGTATTATTACGCTCGAGATTCATTAAGAATAAACCATTGACCATCGAAGCATGACCATAAAACATATCTCTCATATAAATCGAACAACCATTTCAGACTTAAATGAGTAGCCATTTCGTATTAAACGAGATCCTGATACAATGTTCATGCTCAAACTTGGCACTAAATAACAATTATTAAGGTTCAAAACTAATCCCGTAGGTAAATGTAGAGGCAGCGTGCCGACGGCGATCACATCGACTCTGGAACCATTCCCGACGCGCATCGTCACCTCGTCCTTTGCCAGTCTCCGTTTATTCCGCAGCTCCTGCTGTGAGTTACAAATATGAGCAACGGCACCGGTATCAAATACCCAGGAGTTACTACGATTACTGGTAAGGTACACATCAATCACATGTATATCAAATATACCTTTGGTGTTGCCGGCCTTCTTATCCGCTAAGTATTTGGGGCAGTTCCGCTTCCAGTGACCCTTCCCCTTGCAATAAAAGCACCCAGTCTCAGGCTTGGGTCCATTCTTTGACTTCTTCCCGGTAACTGGCTTACCAGGCGCGGCAACATCTTTGCCGTCCTTCTTGAAGTTCTTCTTACCCTTGCCCTTCTTGAACTTAGTGGTCTTATTGACCATCAACACTTGATGTTCTTTCTTGATTTCAGCCTCTGCTGACTTCAGCATCGAGAACACTTCAGGAATGGTCTTTTCCATTCCCTGCATGTTGTAGTTCATCACAAAGCTCTTGTAGCTTGGTGGGAGCGACTGGAGGATTCTGTCAATGACCGCCTCATCTGGGAGGTTAATGTTCAGCTGGGTCATACGGTTGTGCAACCTAGACATCTTCAGGATGTGCTCACTGACAGAACTGTTTTCCTCCATCTTACAACTGTAGAACTTGTCGGAGACATCATATCTCTTGACCCGGGCATGAGCTTGAAAAACTAGTTTCAGCTCTTCGAACATCTCATATGCTCCGTGATGCTCAAAACGCTTTTGGAGCCCCGGTTCTAAGCTGTAAAGCATGCCGCACTGAACGAGGGAGTAATCATCAGCGCGAGACTGCCAAGCATTCATAATGTCTTGGTTCTCTGGGACGGGAGCGTCACCTAGCGGTCCTTCTAGGACATATTGTTTCCTGGCAGCTATGAGGATGATCCTCAGGTTCCGGACCCAGTCCGTGTAGTTGCTGCCATCATCTTTCAGCTTGGTTTTCTCTAGGAACGTGTTAAAGTTCATGTTGACATTAGCGTTGGCCATTGATCTACAAGACATATTTGCAAAGGTTTTAGACTAAGTTCATGATAATAAAGTTCTAATCAAATTATGAACTCCCACTTAGATTAGACATCCCTTTAGTCATCTAAGTGTTACACGATCCGAGTCGACCAGCCCGTGTCCGATCATCACGTGAGACGGACTAGTCATCGTCGGTGAACATTTTCATGTTGATCGTATCTTCCATACGACTCGTGTTCGACCTTTCGGTCTCCGTGTTCCGAGGCCATGTCTGCACATGCTAGGCTCGTCAAGTTAACCCTAAGTGTTTTCGCTGTGTAAAACTGTCTTACACCCGTTGTATGTGAACGTAAGAATCCATCACACCCGATCATCACGTGGTGCTTAGAAACGACGAACTGTAGCAACGGTGCACAGTTAGGGGGGAACACTTCCTGAAATTTTATAAGGGATCATCTTATTTACTACCGTCGTCCTAAGTAAACAAGATGCATAATACATAATAAACATCACATGCAATTATATAGTTGTGACATGATATGGCCAATATCATATAGCTCCATTGATCTTCATCTTCGGGGCTCCATGATCATCTTGTCACCGTCTTGACACCATGATCTCCATCATCATGATCTCCATCATCGTGTCTTCATGAAGTTGTCACGCCAACGACTACTTCTACTTCTATGACTAACGTTTAGCAATAAAGTAAAGTAGTTTACATGACGTTATTCAATGACACGCAGGTCATACAAAAAAATAATGACAACTCCTATGGCTCCTGCCGGTTGTCATACTCATCGACATGCAAGTCGTGAATCCTATTACAAAGAACATGATCTCATACATCACAATTCATCATTCATCACAACTTCTGGCCATATCACATCACATGATCAATCGCTGCAAAAACAAGTTAGACGTCCTCTAATTGTTGTTGCATCTTTTACGTGGCTGCAATTGGGTTCTAGCAAGAACGTTTTCTTACCTACGAATCACCACAACGTGATTTTGTCAACTTCTATTTACCCTTCATAAGGGCCCTGTTCATCGATTCCGCTCCAACTAAGGTGGGAGAGACAGACACCCGCCAGCCACCTTATGCAACTAGTGCATGTCAGTCGGTGGAACCGGTCTCACGTAAGTGTACGTGTAAGGTTGGTCCGGGCCGCTTCATCCCACAATACCGTTGAGCAAGAAAATACTAGTAGAGGCAAGTAAGATGACAAAATCCACGCCCACAACAAAGTTGTGTTCTACTCGTGCAAAGAGAACTACGCATAGACCTAGCTCTGATACCACTGTTGGAGAACGTTGCAGAAAATTAAATTTTTTCCTACGGTTTCACCAAGATCCATCTATGAGTTCATCTAAGCAACGAGTCTAGGGAGAGAGTTTGCATCTACATACCACTTGTAGATCGCGTGCGGAAGCTTGCAAGGTGATGATGTAGTCGTACTCGACGTGATCCAAATCACCGATGACCAGCGCCGAACGGACGGCACCTCCGCGTTCAACACACGTACGGGACGGGAGACGTCTCCTCCTTCTTGATCCAGCAAGGGGGAAGGAGAGGTTGATGAAGATCCAGCAGCACGACGGCGTGGTGGTGGATGCAGGGCGTCACAGCAGCAGGGCTTCGCCGAGACTACGAGGGAGAGACGTAACGGGGGGAGGTGGAGGCGCCAGGGGCTGGTGTATGAAGTCCCTCCTCTCCCCCACTATATATAGGGGTGCCAGGGGGGCGCCGGCCTAGTAGATGAGATCTACTAGGGGGGGCGGCGGCCTAGGGGAGGTTTCCCTCCCCCCCAAGGCACCTAGGGGTGCCTTCCACCACTAGGACTCCTCCTAGGGGGAAACCCTAGGCGCATGGGCCTATAGGGGCTGGTGCCCTTGGCCCATGATGGCCAAGGCACACCCCCTACAGCCCATGTGGCCCTCCGGGACAGGTGGCCCCACCCGGTGGACCCCCGGGACCCTTCCGGTGGTCCCGGTACAATACCGATAACCCCGAAACTTGTCCGGATGCCCGAAATAGCACTTCCTATATATAATTATTTACCTCCGGACCATTCCGGAACTCCTCGTGACGTCCGGGATCTCATCCGGGACTCCGAACAACATTCGGGTTTCTGCATATCCATATCTTCATAACCCTAGCGTCACCGAACCTTAAGTGTGTAGACCCTACGGGTTCGGGAGACATGCAGACATGACCGAGACGCTCTCAGTCAATAACCAACAGCGGGATCTGGATACCCATGATGGCTCCCACATGCTCCTCGATGTTGTCATCGGATGAACCACTATGTCGAGGATTCGATCAAACCCTGTATGCAATTCCCTTTGTCAATCGGTACGTTACTTGCCCGAGACTCGATCGTCGGTATCCCAATACCTTGTTCAGTCTCGTTACCGGCAAGTCACTTTACTCGTACCGTAATGCATGATCCCGTGTCCAACACCTTGGTCACATTGAGCTCAATATGATGATGCATTACCGAGTGGGCCCAGAGATACCTCTCCGTCATACGGAGTGACAAATCCCAGTCTCAATCCGTGTCAACCCAACAGCTACTTTCGGAGATACCTGTAATGCACCTTTATAGTCACCCAGTTACGTTGTGACGTTTGATACACCCAAGGCACTCTTACGGTATCCGGGAGTTACACGATCTCATGGTCGAAGGAAGAGATACTTGACACTTGCAAAGCTCTAGCAAAACGAACTACACGATCTTTTATGCTATGCTTAGGATTGGGTCTTGTCCATCACATCATTCTCCTAATGATGTGATCCCGTTATCAACGACATCCAATGTCCATAGTCAGGAAACCATGACTATCTGTTGATCACAACGAGCTGGTCAACTAGAGGCTTACCAGGGACATAGTGTGGTCTAAGTATTCACACGTGTATTACGATTTCCGGATAATACAGTTATAGCATGAATAAAAGACAATTATCATGAACAATGAAATATAATAATACTTTTATTATTGCCTCTAGGGCATATTTCCAACAAGCGGATCCATAGTGGTGTATTGATATGGTGAATATGTGGACTCGTGTGCGCCACCTCAAAAGAGTTACTTGCAGTCGTAATTCAGGATAGCCACCGAGTCAAAGCTGGCTTGCTGCAGTTAAACCCCACCATCCCTTTGTTGATAATGATGCATATGTAGATAGTTCTGATGTAAGTCTTGCTGGGTACAATTGTACTCACGTTTGCCTATTTTATGTTTTTGCAGAGAGACTTCAGTCTCACTAGTAATTCTGCGTGGTCTTCGACGTTTAGCTTGTTACCTCAGCTACGATCTTGTGCCTCGGCAGGATTGGTAGATAGTCAGGCTTCTCAGCCTTTTTCATTTATAGATGTCTGTACTCAGACATGTTAAGCTTCCGCATGTGCTTTGACTTGTATGCTCTGATTGTTGGGTCATAAGACCCATGTTTGTAATATCTCGCTCCTCGGAGCCTATTGAATAAATTACTTGAGTCGTAGAATCATGTTGTGATGCCATGTTGTATTTGCACATATCGAGCATATTGTGTGTATGCTATTGAAATGCTTGGTATGTGTGGGATCTGACCATCTAGTTGTTTATCTTTAATAGCCTCTCTTACCGGGAAATGTCTCCTAGTGTTTCCACCGAGCCATGGTAGCTTGCTACTGCTCCGGAACACTTAGGCTGGCCGGCATGTGTCCTTCTTCGTTCCTGTGTCTGTCCCTTCGGGGAAATGTCACGCGATGAATATCGGAGTCCTGTTAGCCCGCTACAGCCCGGTTCACCGGAGTCCTGCTAGCCCAGTGCTACAGCCTGGATTCACCCGCTGATGACCGACACGTTCGATGCTGGGTCATGGATGCCTGTCCCTGTAAGTCTGTGCCACTTTGGGTTTACGACTAGCCATGTCAGCCCGGGCTCCTTATCATATGGATGCTAGCGACACTGTCATATACGTGTGCCAAAAGGCGCAAACGGTCCCGGGCAAAGGTAAGGCGACACCCGTGGGAATACCGAGCGTGAGGCCGCAAAGTGATATGAGGTGTTACATGCTAGATCGATGTGGCATTGAGTCGGGGTCCTGACAGCGTTGGTATCAGAGCTTGACTGCCTGTAGGATTACCAAGCCAAACTGGTCGAAGTTGAGTCTAGAAATTCTTTAGTTATATAAGGGAATTGATTGTGGGATGGAACGTAAGGCTCTTTTTACTCCTTATACCTCATGGCCTTCTGATCTGAGTCATCATCTTCTCTTCTACGGGGATTAAGAACTAGGCTATCTTTTCTTTCTATTAGGATCACGTGTTACTAATCAGTAGACTTATAAGATTGTTGGATTTAAGCTTGAGTTCAGTTCCTACTATTTCTGTATGTTAACTGTTGATCTCCAAACCTTGATATTGTGCTTCTGAGTGGTTATGCCACCATTTTTGTGAATGTCTCAAATCTTTTCTGAGCATTTACAGCCGTTATGCTGTCCGAGTCATCCCAGGTTTCCAAAGAGTCTGACGCATTTGCAAAATCCTTTTCCTCTGGTTTCAATGTATTTTAGGCCAGGTTAATCACACAAATTAGTGAGTTGAGGTACTTTATTGTCTCGACATATATGTTGGACTAATTATTATGACCCTAGGTGTTTTAGGGAGTCACCTAGTAATCTAGCAACGTTTTGTGTTCCCAGTGTGAAGATTCTGGCCTTTATTATCGAAAGCATCCTGTGATGCCATTTAGTTAGTAGGCATTCTATTCCTGGGTTTTGAACCCGAGATTCACTCTACTTACTTCATGTTGATAGTGTTGCTAGTTCCTTTAGGATAATAGTAACTTTGCGATAGTCCTCGAGGTTCGTGGTATATCCTTCTTCCAATTACCATGAACCATTCTTGGCAGGAGTTCTTCTGAACCAAAAGATGACAACAAGAGTGCTCTTGATGAGTTCTCCATTATATATTGTGGCTCTGCCAGTTCTACCTTTCCGCATGGATTGCCCGGAAGAAATATGTTGAATTCGTTCGACATGCCAAACCATGCATCCACAACTCAGAAAATCGTGTGTTCCTTTGAGTTGTCCCTCTTTAGTTGTCTACTAACCTTCGTCTATCAATTGATAGTCAAGAGTATGCGTGCGTTCGTTTATCGATGCCTATTACTCTTGTGGTCCGTCAAGCCATTCTATCGCGGAATGACTAGGAGAAACAAACTCCAGTACCTCTTCCCTATCCAGGATTGGGTCAAAGAAGTTGTGCTCCGCAGATCGAATTGCTACTCCAGCTTTTGTTTTGCTCTACCTTGGAGTATTACATATTTTATATCGAGATTGTTATAGGAATTGCACACCATCCTATGAACTCTTGGTACAGTGATACTTCTTGCCACCATTGTTCATTCCTTGGTTCCTGTGTTATTGTAACCGGAATGCCGACAAATGAATCATGGCGTGTGAAATCAATATTGCTAGCAACTCTGTTGCTTGGTAGTTAAATGGACAATAACCTCATTCCTAGCGTGTTGATTATTGAATTGTCACCCTAAGATTGATTGTGCTACCTAGTCCCTATTTCTGGTGCACTCCTCGGCCAATGAGTTAGGAATTATTTCAAGTCCTCACTCATTTGATCATGTCGTCTTGCCCTCAAAAGCGAGATTGTTCTCGAGCTTAGTAACATACCGGTGGTTCGTGATTTTCCGAATATCTTCTCGGAAGTATTACCAGGTTGTCCCCTGACTGTTATGTTGAGCTCGTGATCAAGTTGGTCTCTTGTGAACCACCTTCTCTCCAAGAATCGGTGTTAGATATCCCTGAGCTAGTTGGTTAATCTAGACAACAACTTGGAGAATTGGAAGATAAAAGCTTGCCTAACTTAGTTCGTTCCAAAGGGATATTCTTGTGTAGTGTGTGTTGAAGAAAGATGGTATCTTCATCGATTGGTCCCTGTGATCAGTTGCTGGACCTATTGTCTTATCAATCCTTGATTTGAGTGTGGGCTATCGTCAAATCAAATCAGTACCAACGATGCTCGTAATGTTGTCTTATTCGTGGTTGATCCCTCGAGCATACACCATTACATCTTTGGTCTGACCAATGCTATCACTTGTTCACTTAACTATGGAATTCCTTTTAAAAGGAAACCCAGATGAATTGTTGTTGTGCCCATTGACAACATCCTTGCCTTCTCCATAATTTTGCTGAACATTAAGCTAGCGTTGGAAACTTTTGAAAGCATTTGTTCATGCTAGCTCATGAAGCATATGTTCGGATGTAAGAAGTGACCTCCTCTAGTTCATGTGCATTTGATGCAAGTTGCCGCCGTGGACTCGAGAAAGTCAATGTTGCTTCCTCTGGAATCATCGCAAGTCAGTCATGCACACGTGCGAAGTATTCTGTGGTCTGGAGACTTGCAACCTTCATTCCATATGTGTATCCTAGCACACCAAGCCACTGACTGATTTGTTCAAGGAGAAGGAGTATCTTCATAAGAGCTAATCCGGACTTATGTAAGAACTTCGATATCCTCGCTGATGGTTCCCAACCAGAACTCGGTAGTGTTTTATTGTAAGACTACCATGTGGGCATGCTTGTCTGGGACAACGTGTTCACATGTTTGTAGCAGAACCAGCTCATGTTTTGGAGCTTGCTATCGTAGTTCATCTCCCGAGAATCCCGCAACGTCATCTCGTCGATTTGTGTTGCAAATTTCCGTTTTTCTTCCTAGACTCGATGAGTCTGGAATATCCTGACACCAACCAGATCTGAATCTCAGGCAGATATGATGGTTGGAATATTTCCCAAGAATTATAATATTGGTCGCGCGATAACCGGTAAAGTGGATGTCGTGGCCAACACACCCAGCCGGAAGACCTGTTATTATAATATCTTGATTGATGAAGTTGGCCACCTCCCCATAGGGATTTCGTAGGGTTTACTCCCTAGTTGCCCCTATGGATTTTTGTGTTCCCGAAGTCCGACCTTTTACTTGATGTTCTAGTTATCAAACCATATCTATGAATGGGATACACTAGCACGTCAAGGAGAACATTAGAAGCGGAGTGCTAAATGTCTCTCGGTCGATCATCCAGATTTTGTTTCCTTGGCCTCGCCAAGGGTGAAATCTGAGAAGGTGTTATCTTCCTTTGCATCTGCATCCTCCATCACCATTCATCATGGTAGTAAGTTGTGTTACCGGACCCTTGACACGGATGTTGGTAAAACCTTGATGATTATGGAATTGCTCAAGTTCTTGAGAGCACGCACAAGCGCTAGGTATTATCGCCGGCACTAACCGGGATTGCTCCTAGTCTCGTCGGTTATGCTATAACCACTCCAACAGTGAATTCACTCTTTATTGTTGGGTTCTTCCCCAGTTACCAGAATCATTCCTAGCATTTGCATTTTGTTCCTAGCTTGCACCGCCAATGTGCCATTCTACCATGGGTCTCTTCCATTTCCGGTGATAAGCAAATTCATCCATTGCGTTGTCTTCAACAAGGTAATCCACATCATCCAAGTCCGAGTATGCCATTCTACCGACCCCCCCCCTCCAAACGATCGCTCGAGAATTTCCCTAGGCTGGTTTAAAGAGTTCCAATGATTCCTGAATCAAAGGTAATTCTTTTTGCCACTTAAGGGGATATATCTTCGAGTCACCCTCCCTGAGGTGCATCATTATGGTATCATGGCAACTCAACTCCTCGCTACGTTGACAATCGATTACCACCTTCTTAAGCGTGAAATTGTTGTCTACCTAGTGAACCTTCGTCATCCGTTTCTTTCCACCCCTCTTGATGTGTATCTCGTGTCTCAACCCGAGAGATGGTCCTATGTCTCATTCCGTGAGTTGTTCGATCTTCGAGAAGATCGACCCTTCTAGAGTCTCCTTCTTCCCTCCATGTCATGTTGACAGGATTTCGCAGGGCAAGACTTCAAGACAATGATGGTGATTGAATCAACGTTCAATTGAAGTGCAACCTGGATCGTGAAGATTGTGCTAGTTTGCGCTCCCCCTCCACCCTACCCTACGCTTGAATCTCGGGACGAGATTTTTGTTTAGTGGGGGTGAGTTGTCACAGCCCTAGAATATTGTTTGTAAATAGTTGCATCTTCATCCAGGCATCATATTTAAATTTCTGAAACATGAGTTGAGGATTGTTGGAAGCCTCAAAACCCTAAATAAAAGCAGGGCAAAAGAACCCTGGAAAATGCATTCAATGATTCCAAAATGGCCTTAACTAATGTTGGTTATATTTTGGCCAGGGTTTTACACCAAACCAAAAATAATGAACATTTTTGAGGAATATTTTGAGCATTGAATTTAAATCATATTCTATTTGAATTTGGAATTATATTCATAATATATGATGAATATATTTTCAAATGACCTGAGATATTTTTTGTATTTGTGAAAAAGTCCATTAAGTGACTTAAAATATCCAGGGGAGTTTTGGCACTATTTTCAAATTGTTTGAATTTGAATTCAGTGGCAACTAAATAAGAAAAACAAAACAGAACAGAAATAAATAGAAAGAGAGAGGAAACCTACCTGGGCCACTTACCCGCAGCCTACCTGGCGCCACCAACCGGCCCAGCCGGCCCAGCCCATCTCCACCCCCTCCCCTGTCGTCTTCCTCCCTCGCCAGAAGGACAGAGGCGAGGCGTGGCGCGCGCCCGAGAGGCCTCGGCCACCTCCTGCTTCCTCCTCGACGCCCGGAGACGCCACGCACCTCCCTGCCTCTCTTCCTCACTCTCTCGCGTCCTCATCCCCTCCCTCTGGACCGCTCCCCCTCCTCTGGCTCTCTCTTTCCCTCTCTCCCCTGTGATCCCCGAGCGCAGCCGTCGCCGCCGTTCGCTATAGCCGCAGCCACCAGCCCTCCCTCGCCCCTCCGCCAGTTCCATAAGCTCCGCCGCGTCGTCCTCGACCTCCTCGCTGAGCTACGCAACGCCGGACGCCCTGAAGCCTTGACAGTGCCGCCGTTTCCGACCTCGGCCGCCGGAGATCCCCCTCGATGCTTCGCTCGCTCCGGTGCCTCCCCGAGCTCCCCGAGGCCACCGTCGCAACCCCCGTGAGCTCCTCTCTGTTTCCCCTCTGACCCCCTACTCCTTCTCGTGCCGTAGCTGCCGTCCCCGCAAGCACCGAGCTCCGGCCATCGCCATGGCCGGCGAACCTCGCGCCCCGGAGCTCTTCCGCTCGCTCCAGTAGCTCCCGCGTGCTCTCCAGGTCCCCAGGGTCCCGACGTGCTCCTCTGCTCTCCGGCTAACGCGCTGCAGCCACCGCGTCGCGCTGGCCCGAACTCCGCCGTCTCGGGCTTCACTGGCGACGAGCCGTGGACCGAGTCCGGCAAGTTTGACCCCAGTTAGACGCCCCTGACTCAATGACAGGTGGGCCCAGCCCTGTTAGCTAATTAGGATTAGCACTAATCGAATTAGTTAAACTAATTACCCCCC
>NC_041389.1:498721604-498735294 GCF_002162155.2 Triticum dicoccoides
ACTGACAGTGGGCCCCACCCCTGGTCAAACCCCAGTCAGCGCTGGGTTTGACCGGGATTAGGTCATGTGTCACTGACGTGTGGCCCCCACACGTTAGGTTTGACCCGAGCCAGCCCAGTTGACCCTGCTGACGTCACCGTGACGTGGTGCTGACGCCATCATTCATTTCTGGATTTATATTATTCAGGAAATTCCAGGAAATTGTAAAAACTTCTAAAAATCATAGAAATTCAACCGTAGCTCCAAATTAAATAATTTATATATGAAAAATTATCAGAAAAATTCAAGGAATCCATCTGTACCATTTTCATGCATGTTAGAACAACTTATAGCTGCTGTTTAGCACAAATCAATTAAATGGCATTTGAATAATCACATATGGAGTTTGAATTTGAATCTTGTAATCAAACCAACTTCATTTAATCTGTTGCTAGTTGCATTAGCTCAAAACACATTCATATTGCCATGTCATAGCATGCATCATTTTGTGCATTGCATTGATTGTGTTCTTCTTTGTTGCCGGTATCTGTTCCCTCCCGGTAGACGATGTTCCGACGTTGTGATCGTTGACACTGATGAAGACTCAATGTTATCTTCAGAAGTGCCAGGCAAGCAAAACCCCCTTGTTCATTCCGATAAAATCCCACTCTCTCGCTCCTGCTCTCTTTTACTGCATTAGGACAACATCGATTCATCTGTTACTTGCTGCGGTAGCTGAACCCCTTTATCCTCTGCATGACCTGTCATTCCACAGTAATTAGATGAAACCCACTAGCATGAGTAGGAGTTGTTTGAGCCCTGTTGTGCCTACTCATTCATGCTTGTTTGTCATGCCTGCTACTGCTTAGAGTTGAGTCGGGTCTGATTCATCGGGGATGAATCAGAGGTGTGTGAACATGTCCTACTGTGTGTGAGCTAAGTGTGTGAACACGATTTGGTAAAGGTAGCGGTGAGAGGCCATGTAGGAGTACATGGTGGGTTGTCTCATTGCAGCCGTCCTCAGGAACTGAGTTCTGTGTTTGTGATCCATGATTCAGCTACTACCACGCATTGGGCCTGAAACCAATGGACCCTCTCGGCTTCTTAATCACCCTTGTCCTCTGTCCAGGAGTTGCAAGTAGTTTCTGGTGTTTGTAGTATGCTGGAGGCCGTGCGCAGCGCTGACCGTAGGGGTGGGCTGTGATGCGGTAGGCACGTGGCCGGGTAAACCGGGCGCCCGTTTGGTGTCACGGAACCCTGTTCACATCGTTTGGGGCTGTGAGCGAAACTCCGGCCGGATCTCCTCATGGATGGAACCCGAATAGGCGATAAACCTGGACTAGAGACTTGAGTGTTTAGGCAGGCCGTGGCCGACACCCACGTTGGGCTTCCGCTTGAAGGTTGCCGAGTACATGTCGTGTAAACGGCGGTAAGTGGTGAGAGCGTGTGTGAAGAAGTACACCCCTGCAGGGTTAATATGATCTATTCGAATAGCCGTGTCCGCGGAAAAGGACTTCTGGGTTGCCTATATCAGTTCATAGACAAGTGAAAGTGGATACTCTAAAATACGCAAGATAAGCGTGAGTGCTATGGATGGCGTTCTCGTAGGGAGACGAGAGCGGATCCATAGTGGTGTATTGATATGGTGAATATGTGGACTCGTGTGCGCCACCTCAAAAGAGTTACTTGCAGTCGTAGTTTAGGATAGCCACCGAGTCAAAGCTGGCTTGCTGCAGTTAAACCCCACCATCCCTTTGTTGATAATGATGCATATGTAGATAGTTCTGATGTAAGTCTTGCTGGGTACAATTGTACTCACGTTTGCCTATTTTATGTTTTTGCAGAGAGACTTCAGTCTCACTAGTAATTCTGCGTGGTCTTCGACGTTTAGCTTGTTACCTCAGCTATGATCTTGTGCCTCGGCAGGATTGGTAGATAGTCAGGCTTCTCAGCCTTTTTCATTTATAGATGTTTGTACTCAGACATGTTAAGCTTCTGCATGTGCTTTGACTTGTATGCTCTGATTGTTGGGTCATAAGACCCATGTTTGTAATATCTCGCTCCTCGGAGCCTATTGAATAAATTACTTGAGTCGTAGAATCATGCTGTGATGCCATGTTGTATTTGCACATATCGAGCATATTGTGTGTATGCTATTGAAATGCTTGGTATGTGTGGGATCTGACCATCTAGTTGTTTATCTTTAGTAGCCTCTCTTACCGGGAAATGTCTCCTAGTGTTTCCACCGAGCCATGGTAGCTTGCTACTGCTCCGGAACACTTAGGCTGGCCGGCATGTGTCCTTCTTCGTTCCTGTGTCTGTCCCTTCGGGGAAATGTCACGCGATGAATATCGGAGTCCTGTTAGCCCGCTACAGCCCGGTTCACCGGAGTCCAGCTAGCCCAGTGCTACAGCCTAGATTCACCCGTTGATGACCGACACGTTCGATGCTGGGTCATGGATGCCTGTCCCTGTAAGTCTGTGCCACTTTGGGTTTACGACTAGCCATGTCAGCCCGGGCTCCTTATCATATGGATGCTAGCGACACTATCATATACATGTGCCAAAAGGCGCAAACGGTCCCGGGCAAAGGTAAGGCGACACCCGTGGGAATACCGAGCGTGAGGCCGCAAAGTGATATGAGGTGTTACATGCTAGATCGATGTGGCATTGAGTCGGGGTCCTGACACCTGTGTTTGATCTCCGTCGTTAGGTACCTCGCCTCCCGCAGATCCTGGATGTTCTTCTTTGTTACGGAGGAGGCCATCCACTTGCCCTGAAAGCCAGATTCAGCCATTGCTAGAGAAGTTGGGGCAGAGGGAAAGTTTAGAAATTGGGCACTGGAGCTCAGGGGATTGAAAGGCAGAGGAAGAACAAGGCGTAAGGTGAACAGATGGGTCTTTCTCCTCTTATAGAGGCAGTGAATATCAAGTGCCCCCTCATAAGCCTTAAATATCGGCTATTCCCAAGGGGACATGTGAATGGCATAGTTGGATTACCTAAAACCCCTATTGATGAGAATCCCGTGATAAGGGGACACGATCTCTGCTTTAACAAGACGTGTCATTGGCTGTGCCTCAAAATGTGAAACGAGGCTGTAAAACGGTTCAGAATAATAATAAGGCCATAACATAACGTCTCGCCGAAGAAGTGCACTACAAAAAAAAGACACATCCGTGACATTTTGGCCCGAACAAAATTTTTTTCTGTCATACATATGACACTTCTATGACGATAATTGTGACAAAACCCGGTATCATCATAGATGTGGTGGGCTCCTACTTCTATGACAAAAAATCATGATAGAAAATGGGCTTTTCGTCCTGGGCGGGCCGGAGACGCAGCTGCATGACAATCTTTGGGTCGTCCATGACGGAAAAAACCATGGTAGAAGCGAGGGCGAGGAAAATTTCGGGGAGTTCCCGATTACGGTAGGAGGTCGGGGGCTGAGCGATGCGAGTTTCTCTCATACACGTACGCGCGTGTGTGCGAGGCGTTGGCTCTAACTGAACCCGAGCGAGGCGTTGGGCTGTAACTGAACCCGAGCGATTGCACTTCAAGCTATGCATTACTGAACCCGAGTGATCGATCGATGGCTGTTAACTGAACCCGATCGAGCGATTCCTTTGCTACTGCTGCTAACTGAAGCCGATCGATTGGATGAACAGTGAGCATTGCGGGGGGGGAGGGGGTTGGATGAACAGTGAGCGGTGGCGTTTGCCTCTGGATGAACAGGACCCCATGGTGTGGAGGGCTGGATAAACAGTAGACGATGGAGGGGTGCCCATGGAGGGGTGGTTGAACCGGACCCCGTGGTGTGGAGGGCTGGATGAACAGTAGACGGTGGAGGGGTGCCCGTGGAGGGGTGGTTGAACAGTAGCTGGTGGAGTAGCGCGCGGTGGAGGCCGGATGAACAGGAGCCCGTGGAGGCTGGAGGAGGTCGACGGTAACCCGTGGAGGCTGAAGGAGGTCGACGGTGGAGATGAACAGTATCCCGTGGAGTCCTGTTTTGCGGTACGCCACACCCCTCCTGATGAACAGGACCCCCATTTCGACCGTAGGAGGTCCGTTTCTTCCATTTTGCGGTACGCCACACCCCTCCGAATCAACAGGACCCCCGTTTCGACCGTAGGAGGTCCGTTTTGTCAATTTTGCGGTACGCCACACCCCTCTCGATCAACAGGACCCCCATTTCGACCGTAGGAGGTCCGTTTCCATCGTTTTGCGATACGCCACACCCCTCCCGATCAACAGGACCTCGTTCCGAACGTAGGAGGTCCATTTCCTCCGTTCTGCGGTACGCCAGGCCTCGTTTCCATCGCCTGTTCCGTCCAAGCCCTCCCGATGAACACGACCACGCATTCCGTTCTGACCCAGCCGGTTGGCTCCCATGCATTCCGTTGCCTCCCCATGAACACGACGCATTCCGTTGCCTCCCCATGAACACGACGCATTCCGTTGCCTCCCCATGAACACGAAGATGATATTGTTTCTCCGTTCTGACCCAGCCATGTCCATGAGCCCTCACCGTACGTATGCGCGAGTAGGCGTTCGAGACCCCGCCCGTATGTACACATACGTGGCCGTATTTTCTTTCTTGCACCCTGGCCGCTGTACGTACGTGCACATGCTATGTGCGCGCCTCTACTACGATACGCACGCGCCTCTACTACGACACGTGCACGCCTCTACCTCGACCAGTATATATGTACGTACACGTTCGCGACCAGAATGACAATGCTACGTACGCTTCGACCAGGTGGGTCCCAACTGTCAGACACTTCCTTATGTGCGAAGATGTAGCTGGTGGGTCTCAGCAGTCAGGGGGGCGAATCGTTTTGGTTTTGTTTTTTTTGCGTAGACACACTTCCTTGCGTGCAAAGGTGTAGCTGGTGGGTCCCAGCAGTCAGGGGGGAAACGTTTTTTTATGAAATACGGTGGCCCGTCCAGTGGGTCCCTGCTGTCAGGTGGAGGAATAATTATTTTGCGTGTAATAAGGAGGCACTTCCTTGCGGCCGCCGTGGACCCAGCTTTCAGCCTCTCCACGCACAGTACTCTTCTGATGGAAGTCGGTCGTTGACCACATTGACCACGCCGCGCCGAGAGCACCATGGCGGTGGATGACGGTGAGGCCTAGGAAGGGGACGACACGGAGGCAGCGAAGACTCATCAGTTGTTTCCCAAGCGGAGGGGAGTACGACTGTACGAGGGTTTAATGGTTCGTCTGCCGTCGCCGGAGAATAACAGCAGGTGTGGGTAAGTAGAGGGATGGCTAGGCCAGCGATGGGAGTACGGTGGGGTGGTGAGGAGGGAGCAGGCAGTCCCGCCGGCGCTTGTTTGAGCGGCTGGAGCAGGAAGAGCAGATATTGAAGAAGCACGACGGCCGTTGGATGGACATCCAACAGTCACTGCTTGTGCGTCAACCTTTTTTAGGAAAGCCTCAGATCTGTGGAAAACATCATATAGCCCATCTGCCATTATTTCTAATAATTTACAGCCCATTTGCTAATTCTTATGGTTTTTTTTGGAGCCCATATTATTTTTGTTAGCATTACAGCCCATATTATGGCCATGGTTAAAACATTATATGAAATTTTGCATATTTCTGTGCGGTCCGAACTGTTTTTAATCCCAAAGTTTTGACTCACATTCAAACTGATTTTAAAAATAAATGTATATCAATATAAAATCCAACAAATTCTCCATGCATAAAAATTAATGTAATTTAAAATCTTGAAATGAAAAAAAAATATTTGAAACTAATTGCCAGTTTGATGTGTTTTAAAAATGTACAGCCCATTTCTCATTACTGATGGGCCATTTTCTTGGCCAGCCAAATGAAGCTCTCCTCGTCTTGAAAGATTTGTAGCCCAACAAGCCTGACAAAGCGACTTACTTGGCAAATCACAAAAAAACTGGCTTGCGGCCATGGACCCAGCTATTAGCCTCTCCACGTATAGTCCACGTCCGATGGAAGTCGTTCCTTGACCATGTTGACCAGGCCGCGCCGAGAGCACCACGGAGGTGGACGACGGCGAGGCCTAGGAAGGGGACGACGCGGAGCCAGGGAAGACGCGGCAGTGGAAGCCCGCGCGGAGAGGAGTACGAGGGTTCACTGGTTTGGCTGTGGTGTGAGGCTGCCGTCGCCGCAGGGCCTGGCCAGCGGTGGGAACAGTAGGGGGCGGTGAGGCCTCCACAGCAGCAGCCGGCCATGGGAGGCAGGAGCATGCGGCACGACCGGTGCTGCTTTGGGCGGCTGGAGCAAGAAGACCAGAGGTTGAACAATCACTACGGCCGTTGGACGGACATCGTACGGTCACTGAAGCTAGAATCGTTCATATTGACTAAGTTGACAAAGCCCTCCGTCCCCATCAACTTAGTTGGCCCACAAGTCATCCTCCCACTATGGTGGGTCCCAGCTAGCAGGGGGTATTCATTTTTTTGTGCCTAATAAGGAGGCACTTCCTTGCGTGTGAAGATATAGTTGGTGGGTCCGATATGTCAGCGGGGGGAACGTTTTTTTCGCGAAATACAGAGGCCCTTCTGGTGGGTCCCAGCTGTCAGGTAGAGGAATCATTATTTTCCGCGTACAGTAGACGGCCGATGGATGTCGTTCGTTGACCACATTGACCAGGCCGCGCCGAGAGCACCATGGCGGTGGACGACGGCGAGGCCTAGGAAGGGAACGACACAGAGCCGGGGAAGACTCAGCAATGGTTGCCCATGCATTGGGGAGTACGAGGGTTACTGGTCCGGTTGCCGTCGCCGGAAAATAACAGGAGGTGTGGGTGAGTAGAGGAATGGCCTGGCCAACAATGAAGTAGGGTGGGGCGATGTGGCCTGTGCGGCAGCACAGCCGACCATGGGAGGCGGGAGCAGGCAGTCCCACCGGAGCTGGTTTGGGCGGCTGGAGCAAGAAGATCAGATATTGAAGAAGCAGCATGGCCATTGGATTAACATCCAACGGCCACTGATGCTAGAATCGTTTGTGGACTAAGTTGACAAAGCCAAAGTACACGTCAACCTAGTAGACCCACAAGTCAGCCTCCAAATGTGTCCCAAACATCATATAGCCCGAAATTTCTAGCCAGATTCAAATTAATTTTAAATCTAAATATACCTTAATTTAATTCAATGAAATTTTACCTGCACAAAAACAATGAAATTTCAAATGTCAAAATCCGAAAGAAAACAGTATTTTGGAACTAATTGCCTGTTTGCTGTATTTTTTCATTTTACAGCCCATTTATTATTAATTATAGCCCATTTCTTATTACTTATAGCCCATTTTCTGGGCAAAATGCATCCCTCCTCGTCTTGAAAGATTTCCGGCCCAGCAGGGCGTAGAAAAGCAAGTAGGCCTACGTTGGTTATTCTGCAAAAAAAAATAGGTGGCTAGCCATTTTCAGAAAGGAAAAAACAAACTGGGATGGTCATGTGCTAAACATATGAAATAAAAGCCTGGGCTAGACGAGCCAGGGGTCCCGCACAACCTAGTTGATACCCATCTCCGTCCCAAAAAAACAAAATTACTGCGCGCGCTGCTGGGTCCCTACTGTTATCCTCACCATGTACAGTCATCTCCTTATTCCTCTCGGTTGTTGACCATGTTGACAACACCAGAGGGTGGAGCCGCGGCGAGCAAACCAAGGCGGAGGACGATGGTGAGGCCTCGGACGGGAATGAACAGGAGCCGGGGAAGATCACAACCAGCCGTGGGAGGGGGGAGCAGGCGGTCCCGCCGGCGCTGGTTTGGCTTTGGCGGCTCGAGGAAGAAGAGACTGAAGAAACGCGACAGACGTTGAATGTCAATCCAACGGTAAAGGTTGGCACAATCGTTTGTTGACTAAGCGGACACCAAGTAGCATGCTTTTTTGTATATAGGAAGAAAACTGCAAGAAAAATGCGTTCGTCTGCCGTCCTCCTCACAGGGAACGTTCGCCACATAAGTGACTAGCACCCTTGGTTTTCAACCGAGAGGTCTTGGGTTCGAGTCCCAGAAACTCTCAATTTTGTCCTCCTTCCTTCCTCGCAAAAAAAAGGAAAGAAAATGAAAGACTTGGGAAGGCGTACAGAACAAGCTAGTGTACCAGTAAAGAGACATTGCCGAGTTTTATAAAAAAGAAAGACGTGCTCCTGTAGCTGGTTCAAATCCAAACCTAGACTATGACTATATATGGTGCTATGCTACTCTGCAAGTAATAAAACTAACATATCCAACGTTCGCTTCTCCTCTTCTCTACTTACTCTGCCTAGCATCAGAAGCTCTGGCCACAGCAACCATGTCCGATGGCTGCTCGTCCACCTACTCTTCAGCAGGCAACAACCAGATATGCGCCAAGTCACCACCCGTACCATCACCTGTGGGTCTCATCACACCCCCGCCGGCACGTGCACCACAGCCGATTGCTCATCGCAACCCGCTGTCGTTGGTGTGGTGCCACTGCTGCAAATCACGTAGAGTCATCCATCGCGTCTCAACCACAATCCGCAACCCGGGCCGAGTCTTCTACAAATGCCCGAATCATGGGGTAATAATATATTTAAGTGTTGTTCTGATGCTTTCAGCTGCTGATTTCTTTTAATAGTTTGGTTGATGATCTTCCAATTTGATTCATGCAGAAAAGGGAAGATTCGTGTGATTTGTATTTCTGGGAAGTTGCTGATGTGGGGGAATGCAACTACGATGATTATTTGGTTAGCCGAGGAATCCCAATACCAGCAGGTTGGGGTGTTGGACAAGTAACTAAAGGAACGGCAGAAGAGGAAGATGCAGAGCAGAAGGTTAAAGATGCAGTTCCTCTAATCATGGCCAAGCAACAGTTGTTGAACGGCCTTGACATCAATGAGAAGATGAAAGAGCTTGTGAAGATAATGGGCAAAATCGATGTGCTCTGTAGGATGATTGTCTCTTTATTTGAAGTGTATGTAGCACTCGTGATGTATTCAGTGGCTACGACATGAGGACTTTGCTGAAACTAGTAATGAATGAAACCTGTGTAGCAGGCTGGACATAGTGTTGTGAACATCTAATGATTTCTACTAACGGAAATAAGGGGTTATCCCCTTTTGCTCATACAAATAAATAAATAGCAGAGGCCCTGTCGGGTCAGCTTTGTTCTCATTCGAAGACGTCGAGCAAATTGCAGTCCAACAGCAAACTATGTCATCAAATTCGAGTTTCACAGCCAAATATGAGTACAACTAAACAACAATGTCATCATGTTTTAGTTGTCATACAATCACCAAACACAAATCAGCATACATAACAAGTGAGGTTCTCACAGCAAAATACTAAACAACATGTTCATCAGGTTTCAGTTGTCATAGCAAACACAATTTCACATAGTAGATAAAAAACGTCTTCTGACAGGCAAATACAACAAAAGCAATGTAATCATCATCCGCAGCAGCAGCGTCAACATCTTCACCATGTGTATCAGTCTGAATCATAATTCCCCATGGTGTCTTCTTCTTCTTCGTCCTCAACGTCCTCGAACGTTGGCTTCTTCTTGATCAACTCTTGTATGTCCACAGCACGACAGGCAATCTTTTCGCCGGCGTCATTGACGTGATGGTTCTCAAAGATATTAGGAACATCTGTGTTATCTTGTACATCAGGAGTAGTGTAAGCATCATCTTGTTGTGCAACTTCATTAAACGAATTCCTCTGCTCAAACCTTTGCAATACTCTCCAGTCATCTCTACGTGCAAATGTGTCTTCCAAGAAAAATATTTGTGTTGCTTGATTTGCCAAAATAAAAGGCTCGTTGGTCTGGTACGCCGCCTTGACACTGATGGATTTGAAATAATCATTAGCTCTGGGTTTTGCGATCCTGGAAAACAGTTTATACCAACGACAGCACAATAGAACCACACACCGATGATCCTCGAAACTGGAGATATACTGCAACTGAACAATGTCTGTTAAGTTAGCATATATTTCAGTTGTCTCTTTTCCATACGTATCCATGCTCATGATGGCACTGTTTTGTGTCTTCCTGCCTTTGTCTCGTGCAAGGGTGTTGTAGCGCACATCTCCAACAACGCAAGATTCATAATGTCTTAGCGGAGTATTAGGACCCATTGCTAGTGAGTAAAGGGCATCATCAAGTGCTTGCCCATCCTCCCGCATCTTCTTAACCTATGGTTAGAAAATAGACAAGCTGATCATCTTATGTACTCTATATATTAAAAAAACTGAAAGTGCACTTCAAAAGCTTACTTGGTTCTTGAACCATTTCGCAAATCCTTCCATAACCAGTTTGTCAATGTTTCTTGGATTTTGCGGCAGTAACTCCTCTTTGTAGATGTTGCACAACATAGTGAATGCGTCAAACATCTAAATATATAAGAATGTGCTGCAAGTTTAGTAGATTACGATGTATAAGCTGCAGTACTGCACTTACTTGATATAAGGTAATATCTTAGGACAGTTATTCAACATATACCAAACCATTTTTTCCAAATCTTTAGGTTTGTCCTCTTGTCGACTCTTCCCTGTAACTCAAACAGAATAATCGAAAACATTGAGCCCGGGGTTGTCTTCACCCACCTCTTTGCTAAGTTGATCAGCTGTTTCAATGTATTTTGAGCAGAATGTCAACGCTTCTGTAGCAATGTAGGCCTCTGTAATGGAACCGTCGGGTCTAGCTCTGTTCCTAACATAGCCCTTGAAAGTGCCTAGCCGCCTTTCAATAGGGTACATCCAGCCATACTGTACTGGACCTCTAAGTAGTGCCTCATCAGGTAGATGAACAGCCAAATGCACCATCCCATCAAATAAGGCTGGAGGATATATCTTCTCAAGGTCGCATAGGATAGTTGGTATATTGTCTCTAAGACGCTCCAAAGCATCTATCCTGATATTTCTACTGCAGAGTTCCCTGAAGAATTGTCCCAACTCTGCAACTGCTCTATATAAGTCAGGGCGGCCCAATCCTCTAAGGATAACAGGTAAAACCCTTTGAAGTAGGATGTGGCAGTCATGAGTTTTCAACCTTTGTCCCTTGTTTCCATCTGCACTGACTCTCCTTTCAGGGTTGGAAGCAAATCCATGTGGGAATCTCACATGTGACAGGACCTCGCAGAATTCTTTTCTTTTTACCTTGTCCAAGACGTACAAAGTTGGTGCCATATCCCGTGGTTTACCTTCATCTTGCACCTGCAAATCCTTTCTGATACCCAGTTGTGTCAAATCAATCCTAGATTTTAAGGTATCTTTCGTCTTGCCTTCAATATTAAGAAGTGTGCCGATAATGCTGTCACATACATTTTTCTCGATGTGCATCACATCAAGATTATGCCGCCGATCCAAATCTTTCCAATACTCCAAGTCCCACAAAGTGGACCTACGGGTAAACAATAATCTCTCTTCTACCTTGCCACGCTTCCTTTTCCCGCTACCATTACCAGGATGGTTTCCTGGTGTAATATGCCTGACCTTCTCTAATTCCACTTGCAACTCATCGGCGGTGAGCCTCTTTGGCGCATCACAGTTTTCATGCTTTGCATTGAACACATGTCTTCGGTATTTTCTAGGATGCGGCTTGTCCTTGGCAAGGAAACGGCGGTGTCCAATGTAACAGATCTTGCTAAGTATTGCATATGACAGCGGATTCCTGTCACAGTGAACACATGCATTGTAACCATGTGTCGTTCACCCTGACATAGTGCCCAAATCCGGATAATCATGGATGCACCAAATTATAACGGCACGCAGAAAGAAATCAGCTGGTGGGCAGTTATATAGGTCTCGAGTGAGAACACCCTTCCATAGCTATTGAAGTTCCTCCACAAGAGGCTCCATGAAAAAATCAAAATCCTTTCCAGGACTTTTTGGACCTGGGATGAGCAAGGCCATCATGTAGTTTGATTCTTTGGTGCAGACATTTGGAGGCATGTTGTAAGGGATAACAAGCACTGGCCACATGCTATATGTGGCACTCTGGTGGACAAATGGGTTAAATCCATCTGAAGCTAAGCCAAGTCTAATGTCTCTCGGGTCGGCAGCAAACTCTTTGTGTTTATCATTGAAGCTTTTCCACTCACTACCATGAGATGGATGGCTCATTACATTCTGATCTCTGTACTCCTGGTTCCTAGAATGGCACAATACATCCTCTCTTGTTTCAGCATCATGAAACAACCTCTGCAATCTTGGTGTAATTGCAAAATGTCTCAGAAAATTATGAGGAATCCTCTTCACAGCATCGCCATCTTTCCATCTTGATGATTTGCATTTCGGGCATTCACTTAAGTTGGCATAATCCTTCCGGAACAGAACACAATTATTCTTACAAACATGGATCATATCATATCCAATTCCAACTGCATGAAGGAAATTCTTCATTTTACTGTAGGTGTGTGGCAGCTCAGACACATCTGGGAAAGATTTGCGGAAAGCAGCCAACATTGCATCGAATGATTTGTTGGTCATCCGCTCAGATGTCTTCACCTGAAGAAAGTTGACCATAGTTGAGAATATTGACAGCTTATTTCCTGGGGTGACAGCAATGTTGCATTGTTCCAACATGCGGGCCCATCATTTTTCTTCTGCAGGTGAAAGTACATGGAATGCACGAGCGTTTCAATGTTGGTCAAACTCACTGGCTCCACCGCCACCACCTCCTCCCCCTCTTCCACCTGAGCATCACGTAGATCAAGATGGTGATCTGCTGCTTCCACGTAGTCAATAACATTGACGTTCACAGCTTCACCATGATGAACCCACATAGTATATGTGACCGACATCCCATACAAGTGTAGATGATTTTGCACAGTTGACTGGGATCTTGTAACTGAATTCATACAAGTGCTACATGGGCAGAGCACATCTGATTTCGGACCACCGTACTCATCTCTAATAAAGTTCATGAAGTTTTCAACCCCCTCGACTTATGCAGCAGAGAATCTTCGAGCAGAAGTTATCCAAGTCATGTCCATCTGTTAGACATACAAATTAGTTCTTCTACTAGATATTACAGGAAAAACATATATGCTTTTTTATGAAGTCCAGAAAAAAATACCTAGGTCGATGTCTAAAGCTATGACAAGATATTTGGACGAGCAGATCTAAGTAACGAAGTATATGTAAATCTAATTCAGCAAACAGATTTGAGTGCCAAATTATGGCAGGCTGTTTCAGCAGTCAATGAGGCCGAGCACATAGCCATCGAACTATCGAAGGCCATCGCAGCAACAAAGATCGAGTATAAAACGGTGTAGAGCTATTTCACCTAACAGATTGGCTACTAGACCATGGCAATCTACGTCACAATAAATATATGGCAGGATATTTTAGCAACTAATCGGCCCTGGCATGCCATCTCAGCTAAGCAGATTGAATGCATAACAGGGCAAGGAAGCTTCTTAAGCAGAGCATATTGACAGTAAACTACTTCGGCAAACAGTGAGATTAACAGCGTCTATCAGCTAACATTCAGCGCTACACCGACATGAATGGGGCCTCAGTCTAGAATGCACGTACCGTGGGAGAAGCTGACCGCCGTGCGTCTCCACACGAACATCGCCAGCGGTGGCGGCGCTGACCGCCGTGCGCCTCCACAAGAACGTAGCCAGAGGTGGTGGCGCGGCTAGAGGACGGCAGTCTATGAGAGCGTATTGTGGGAGTGAGAGGATCACCGAACCGCGGCGCCGATGTATCGGCGCGGCGAGGAGGGCGGCTTTGGCGGAGCGAATGGAGTGGAGGG
>NC_041389.1:498735686-498795973 GCF_002162155.2 Triticum dicoccoides
GGAGTGGAGGGGGACAGGGGGAGGGGGGTTTGGGGAATATTATTGGCTAGTTGGCCGAAGGGCGGTTGAATCGGATTTGGGGGGAATTTTTGGGTGTGGGGGGGGAGGATTTTCACGCGGTGGGTGGGGGGAGTTTAGTGCATGGTCGGTTTCTCCAAGTGCAGTCCCACGTGTCAGTGAAGAGGCAAGCCGAACCGCGTTCCGTTTGCGTGAGCCTTGTGCAGGACCGAACGTGTGTGGGGTGCAATGCGATCGCGACAGGAGTGATGTGAGTGTACCGCCTTTTTTCCTTTTAAACTAGGTGCTTCGCCCCCTCAAAAAAAATTGTTGCTTCGCGCGATCCATCGATACTACTACTAGTAATCCGTTAATCCCGACTAAAACGGAGCGGCCGGGTCTTTTCCCGCGCGATATGCTGGGAGGTTGGCTTAGTTGGGTTTTTTAGGACGAGTAATGCTACACCTATGTAATCCCAGTTATGTAATTAACATAATGTGAAACGTGTGAGCTGTTGATTGTAGATGGGGGGAGGGAGGGGACCACCACCATGAAAATGAGGGGAGGAGAGAGACAGGCAATTTACGTTAACCCTTTCGCAGGTTCCCGTAGATGTAGAAAGATGTGAAATGCATGAATGTGTAGTGGACGTACTATTGGAGTGCCTAAGATAATTTGTGTATGTATAGACCCTATGTGTTTATTTTACTTCGCATGTTAGATTTGTCTCGGTTCAATAAAAAGCAGAGTTGGTGATGATGGTGTGCCTGTCATCCTGCAATATAGGCCGCCCGATCTATATCTAACGGATAGGAAGGAAACTATGACAATTTACCCGCACTCCTCTCCACATTTGCAGATAAGGCTTTCCCTCGTTCATCTTTTTCTCCCACAAGATCTTGATCTTCCGTGCAACGCACGAGCATCTTGCTAGTACTCCTACAATATGTATATTATTGTGAAAGTTCATATACACCGGCCGAGATTAATGCAAACACGGCAGATTTTCATTACATTTCAAACTTATATAGGATAGAAAAATAAAAGAATCCCGACCCTAAACCTATTCTACGGCGGCGATCGACGTCCTCCATCTACGATCTCTATGTATGGGGGCGGGGTTCAAGACCCGTGAAGTGAAGGTGCGGTCTTCGGCGAGGAAGAGTAGAACACGGGATACAGACCGGCCAGTTGGCACATCATGCCCTGCCGCCTCCCATGCCCTACTCATCCGAGGAGTTCCCGACCTCGGCGGTGCCGGACGTTGGACGGCGGCAAGTAGGACGCGTGGCTGACGGTTCTCCCGTCGTCGGCCGCCATCGTGGCCATCGCTTGTGCGGTCGCATCCGCGTCCGGCTACGCCGCTATTGCGTCGCGAGAGGCGACTTGAGCGAGGGCGGCGACCTCGAGCTTCATCCCCGAAGACAAGCTCTCCCGCAGAGCGTTCACACTTGTGGTCATGGCGGATGTGGTGCCAGGTACGAGGACGATGTGCTATGGTGTGGAGGTTAGCTAGGCGTTGCCGCTTTAACTAGCGCATTCCGGTGAGGCCAAGGGTCGCCGGAGTTGGTTCCTCAGGCACCGAGCCTCTTAACGACGACATATGAACAGACGGCATGAATGCGGGCAGCTGGCGCCGGCTGGGAACGCACCGCGCGACGGCGCGAGGGACGAGGGTTTTGGTCTGCCAGGGTAGTCAGCTGCGGTCGTGGCAACGTTGGAGATGCCCTTTGCTCACATGTGATCCCCGCGTGTCATTGAAAAAGCAAGACGACCCGGCATGGTCTCAGGTCCAGAGGATGCAGTTGGCCGCGCTACACCACTCCGCGGACGCATCGCAGCGCCCCGTGCATCCTCGACGAGCCGGGTGTTGGGGTGTGTTTGGATTGTGGCCAAAGTGCACCTTACCAAAATTTTGGTCATGACCCAAAGATTGGCCTTTGTTTGGATAGTTGCCATTTTTTGGCATGCCAATGAACTCTAGCCAACTCTAGTTCATTTTTCTTGCCAATGTCGGCCAAATCATGGGCAATCAATACCCCAACCAAAATTTTGGTCATGACCCAAAGATTGGTCTTTGTTTGGATGGTTGCCATTTCTTTTGCATGCCAATGAACTCTAGCCAACTCTAGTTCATTTTTCTTGCCAATGTCGGCCAAATCATGGGCAACCAATACCTCAACTTAAATTTTGGCTACCCAATGCTTTGATGGGGCAACCTTGGGCACAAACCAAACATACCGTTGGTTGTGCCACAGCACTAACGCTACCCTCGGCACAATGAAACCGACCGTATGTAGCAACGATATGAGCGTGCCGCTCACCGCGGTCGCCGTGTCTAGAGGCGGTGCTGGAGCTACGCCCCGTTGTTGGCCCCAACGACCCACATGAACGGTTGTCGGTGGCGAGGAGGTCGTGGGCCAGCTCCTCCATTGGACTAGTCTGCGCTATGTCATCCCGACGGGTGTGCCCCACATGTCGGTTTCCCTGTTTTCCCGACCATATTCGAGCGTCAGCGCTACGCGTTGCGCATTAGGCCTTTCACTATGTAGGCCAAGCAAGAAAACTTATTGTTTATTTGAGCCATTCAAGTATAATCATGTGGCGTTTGCTTATTTCTCATTCCTCTCCAACCCTATTCTCCATCGATCATGTCGCCCTCCAGTCGAGTCCATCCTCCCGCATGCCTCATTTGAACATTCCGCCGAGTATCATTCGCATGTACCCACCCTAGTCCTCTTTCAATAGATCTCTGGACCCCGAGATGAAATCGAGAGGGAACGAGTGGGGGCACGTGATACCTAAGGCGGATTCAAAATTTTGAACCGGTGATCATAGCATCCGCAAATCATATATAAAGGGTATTCAATGTTCGTTTCGTTTTTGAACGTACAAGATACTCCCTCCTATCCTTTCTAGTTTACATATAAGTTTTATGTGTAGTCAAAGTATCTCTACTTTGATAAAAAAAGGTATCAACATTCAACAATGCCCAATCAATATTGTTAGATTCGTACGTACTCCTAGATTTGTACTCGAGATGGTTTCCAATTTGACTATTGACAAGATTAATAGTACATGAGATGTATAATGTGAAAATTATATCATTGGAAACTCCTTTCACATACGAATTTGACCGTATGCTTTGTATAAGTTGCATGTCATATATTATTACTCTAACATTTGGTCAAAGTTAGCCTTGAAAAACGCATTAGACCCTGTATGCTTTGTGTAAGTTGCATGTCATATATTATTACTCTAACATTTGTGTAAGTTGCATGTCATATATTATTACTCTAACATTTGGTCAAAGTAGTATAGTGGAAGTGGATCCTCTGACGTAGGTATCCCTGCCTTACCCTCCCTTTCGGTCACTTACTAGCGGACCCATGCTTGCTAGGCCCCGCATGTCAGTTACTCAATGGGTTTGGCCACGTCAGGGGATCCTCATTCATAGTATACTCCCTCTGTTTTATTTAGTCCACATAAAACGGAGGGAGTGGTGGTATAATAAATGACGCGGGCGGGGAAGGGGAGGGACGTCGGTTTGCTCTCAACTGCAGTCCCACAAGCGAGCGAAAACGCAAGACGAAGCGCGTTCCATTTGGTGAGCGACGTGGAGGGTCCAGCGTGCCGGGCTGCAACGCGAACACGACAAGAGCGATGTACATTTAAAACCGATTGACCGGTCGTCACCGGAACCACTATTCACACCAGAACCTTCGCTGCTCGGCCTACGCCAGCCACTGCCCTAAAACCACACCAAATCTCCAGCCCATTCCCCCACCTTTCGATCCCCTAGCCCGCATCAAGCGTCCCCTAGTTCGCCCGAAAGCCATGGCGCGCCGCAAGATCACTTACTACAAGATGCTGACGCCGGAGCACCGCGCAGAAATTGCGGCGGCGGTCGGTGCCACAGACCTCCATTCCCAAGCTCGCTCTGCGGCGGGCCAATCCCCGAGTTGTCTGGAGCCAAGCTACGAGGAGGAGGAAGCCGATCCAATGTTCATGGCGGAGGTCACGGCGCAGAAGACCCCCGATTGGTATGAGACGATGGACGTCGACTTCGTGCCGGCGTCCGAGTCCCCCATGGTGCAGGCGGACCAGTGGTTCAACATGGCGATACTAAAGCAGGACCGGGAGGCAGAGGCTCAACTCGATGTGGAGCACGCGCATGCCGCTGCCATCGAGGCTCTCCTGAGGCGGAACCGGATGTCGTGGATGTGAACCGGGCGGTGGAGGCTCAACTTGAGGCGGAGCACGCTGATGCCGCTGCCATCGAGGCCCTCTTGCAGGCGAAACCAGACGTCCTGGACTTGAACCGGGCGGCAGAGGCTCGACTTGATGAAGAGCGCGTGGATGCCGCTCTCATCGACGCCCTCCTGCAGGCGGAACCGAACATCCTGGAGTTGAACCGGGTGGCGGAGGCTCGACTCGACGCAGAGCGCGTGGATGCCGCTCTCATCGACGCCCTCCTGCAGGCGGAACCGGACGTCCTAGACTTGAACCGGGCGGTGGAGGCTCGACTCAACGCGGAGCGCGCGGATGCCGCTGCCATCGAGGCCCTCCTGCAGGCGGAACCGGACGTCCTTGACTTGAACCGGGTTGTGTTCTCGTTTGTGCAGAGCGCCCACACACTCTGCTTGAACGAATAGCTGGAGGCCAAGGGCAACCACGGTGTGGAGACACACGTTGGCAGCGATGGCTGGTTCGCGCTGGCAGCCAAAGACGACGAGGCTGTCTCTTTCCACGAGCAGTGATAGTTTTTCTTTATGTTGTTATTTTTATGGATCTTTTGCTGTGTAAAAACATATATTTGTTATGCAAGTCGCCTAACTTGGGTCAGTCTACCATTTCAGGCGGTTGGATGAATATCCTACGTCTCCTAACCCTTCTTTCCTTCTTCCTCACCTCTTCTTCTTCCCCAACAGACCACCGCACGGGCCGTACGGATACTCCCCAACATGCGGTTGGATAAACATACTCTATGAATGAAAATTATGTGTCAGTGATAGGATGGCTGAGTTTGGTTTGTTCACATGCGACAACACGTGTCAGTGAGGGTGTGTTCCCTTGGTTGGGTTTGCGACGTGCAGGAGCGACTGTGTGAGGGTGCGTTGCGACCGCGGCATGCAGGAGCGACCGTGTGAGGGTGCGGTGTGACCGCGACAGCCGTGCGCAAGTGTACCTCCTCATTTTGAAAACTTTAGGCAAGCTTGGCAAAAATGTGTGGCAAAGTTTGGCAATGCAAGGCCTAGACCCAAACAGGATAAGTATGTACGTACTAGGAGTGCTAGTGTTAAAAAAGAAAGGCGGAGTTTTCCCTCACGGGATTTAATCGATACAAATCCTCGTTTCACGTGTCAATTAATGCGTATTTTTTTCTCCAAAGACCAAAGAGCTAACCATCTCAGTCCTCATCACTTGATTAATGCAGCGCCATGCAAACCAACCTTCTCACTTCCGCATGCATGCAGGGGATATTAATGTCCTTGGTTGCTAACCCCATCAATTTTGCCTCGATTAGTGTTAGTGTCCCTTTGCAAATTGTAATTTTGATATACTGGCCTTGTGTAGAAAAAAATGGAGGTAGTAACTATATTTAACTTCCTTCCCCATTGTGGTGACATCGACAATATCTTTTTTTGTGGTTTGGCGAAGTGCGTTCGATGGAGAACACCATTGAGGGAGACCACGGTAAGTCAACCACAAGTGCCGCCTGCAAGCCGAGACAACCGCCTTATTTGCATCCAGGAAGTCCTTTACTAGTACTACTAGGAGTACTAGTGCGGTGAGATGGTTTCTCGAAGAAGACGATGGAGAAGCGGAGTCAGCGAAGAGTGAAATGATGGTTGCTTCGTCCGTGCTTTTATGATTTGACGCCTCACTGCTTTGTGATTTGGGATAGAAGGGACAGGGGAGTAGACTCTGTGCTCTATACTATACTACATGCATCCAAGCATGGGAGAAAGAGGAGAGACGTTGCATTTTTCTATTCCTTCAATCAATCAGGGAGCTTCGGTTCCATCTTTTTGGCTTTGGCAACACCGTCCACAATGGTTCCCATGATGCCAAAAGCTATTTTCACATTTGGCTACACATTTGTGGATGCCCTTAACCGTACCACTTGGTTTTGCTCCTGTATGCTATCTATACAAATCTCAATTATATTGATCTAAAAAATTATAGAATCAAGATTAGTAAAAAGGAGGTGATTTTGCCGTGCGGATGGCGGGGGAGGTTTCTTACTTGAGCAATGCTACATCCACGTAATGGTTTACGTAAAGTTACGAACTGATGTGATGTGGGACTATTTGATTGGAATAAAGGAGAGGATTAGGCCCATGCCACCTGAAAATCAGGGGGTGCATATATAGATTACATGGAAAGTATACGTAGCAGCTACGTAGCCCTTTGTAAGTCTAGGATTAGGCTTCTTATTTTCGGAGGATGTTGTCCTGGCGGTTTGCTAACATGTGGTCCCATGTGTTAGTGCTTTACCAAGTCGATCCGCGTCCCACATGAGGCAGAACAACGGCAGAAGCAACACGTGGTTAAGCTGAAGAAGATGAGGGAGAAGCTGATTCAGCAACAAGTGAAATGATGGTTGCTTCGTCCCTCCAACTTCTTTTTTTAGCATTATTACTTCGTCCCTCCAACTTAAATGCGGGAAAGGTGCAGCTTTGTGATTTGACGCCTCATTGCTCATTACTACACCGGTGCCATGACTAGGGTGCTTCATCCCGGTTGCTCTGCACTATATTCCGGTATGGCACGTGGACCCGATAGCTTGATGTCCCACATGTCGGCGAAAGGGACTAGAAGATTTATGAAAGCGAGCGCTCCACTCTTATGACGGAGGAGTAGACGACACGACGGCCCAGTGAACTGTCACTTGTACTGTATAGTACTATAGTTTTGCTGTTTTGCACGATCCATCGATACAAACCCGGTTAAACAGGAAAGGGCGGGATTTTTCCCGCGCGGTAGATGATATTGGCCATACATTTCAAAGGCAATTTTAATGTATGCAAACTAAATAATTATAAGTAACAATATGATATCTAGTAAAACTAAAAACACATATGATTTATTGTGTTAGAGTGTAGTAGTACTGCTGTATTGCATAGTTGTTAGATGTAACATGCGAGAACGTGTAGAGATGTAGTTTTGGAGGGCCTACAGAGAGAAAAGCGTAATACGGTCACCGAACTTCAGAATAAGCTGATTACGGTCACTATATACATTTTGCGGTGATTATACAGTCACTTGCTCACAGTTCAGCATCGGATTGCACTCTGTTGACCGGCCAAATAGTCTGTGTGGCGCCATGTTGACTAGTTAAATTGACCACATTCCTTGTGGGTCCCACCTGTCAGTTCGCATAGGGAAAAGGTCAGATAAACACAAATTTACGCAGGCGCGACAAGGCTCCAACCCATGTGCGGGAATCACCTGGTTGTGTATGTGTCTGTCAGGGCCTGATGTGTGTGCATGCACTTGTAGGTTGAGCACTTGAGCGTGAGAGTGTGTGTTGGTCGTGTGGTGTACTAGTGTGTGCATGCATGCATGCGTGTGTGCGTGTGAGTGTTGCATGCGTGCGTGGCTGCGTGTGTACGTGTGAGTGTTGCGTGCGTGGGTGCATGTGTTTGTGTGAGTGTTGCATGGATGTAGTTCGTGTGCATGCGTGCGTGTGTGTATAATCACCACACCAGCTCCTGTGTGTTAAAACAAACGGCTCAGCATACCAATATAAGGCCACCTTGTCCGTTGTGCCCGCGGTCATGACTTCGGACCACCGTCCAAATATTTTTTTTGTCGTTTATTTTCATTCTTACTAGCAAGATGCTCGTGCATTGCATGTAACATCAAGATGCATTTGTATGACTTGTTTATCTTGTGAGAGAAAAGGATGAACGAGGGAAGGCCTTATTTGCAAATGTGGAGAGGTGTGTGGGTACCTTTTTGCAAAATTGCCATAGTTTCTTTCCTATCCGTCAGATATAAATCGGACGGCCTATATTGCAGGATGGCACGCACACCATCATCACCAACTATGTTTTTTATAAGAGTGTATTTTATAAGAGTATAGATGTAGAGTAGATACAAGTCGACAGGTGGGCATGATGGTAGTGAGATAATGTGATGCAACACTAGAGGTGCCACGTGGAGCGTTTAACTGGTCAACTAGTCATGTCATGAGCAAATACAGAGTTGTACGATGAGCCCGTGACTGTATAATAACCACTAAACGTAAATGGTGACCGTATTGAGTGGATTCTGAAGTCCAATGTATGTATCGTGCTTTCGCTTCAAATACAATGATCGTCATTGCATATATTGCGAGAGAAAGATGAAACATGCGTGAATTTTCTGGGGGCTTACTTTTAGAGGACCTGGAGATAGTTTTGTGTGCATATGTGAAAGGGGCGTACAGGGGGGTATGCGATGGAGAGAGAGATGCTCTTCGTTCCTTTTTATTATGACTAACTTTGTATATACTACAAAAATATACAAATTCACAGTGCGAAATAAATATCATTGTGGGCACCATGCAATGCAAATTAGCGTTCATACTCCTCCATATAACTTTGTAATGTTGTATATATGTAGAAACTCTAAAATAATTTTTTGGCCACACTTTATTCAAAAGGAATGTTGTATGTGAAATAAACGTGAAGAGAGGGCTTTTTAGATCAATGGGGTACGTGATGTAACATGTGTGAATGTGTAGTTGATGCATTTGGTGGGGCCTAGAGAGGTATGTGTGTGTATTACGTATTCGAGAGAGGCATGGATAGAGGGGCCAATGGGGGGCGTGGGAGAGATAGCACGAGAAATGAGAGTGGTCTAGAGAGAGAGACGAATATGACGTCACGACAAGAGATTCCATTCCCTTGAGTGTGTATATGCAAGGGGGGGGAGGGAATAGAGGCACCAGGAGAAATTTTGTGTGTGTGGTGTTTGTGTTGGTATGTGTGGGTGTGAGAAGATAATGAGACGTGGGGGCAGAGGGTGTGTCACCGCGTGAGGTCCGGTGGCTCGAGGTGAGGCCCTTCGTTTGGTTTTGTCCTGCGCCACATTGGTCGGCCCGTGACGCATTTAGGAAGACCCATGGATGACTAGTCGTACAAGACAAAGATAGCAGAATTGTGAAGGACTCTGTGTCCACTGACAAAGCCGGCTAGGATTTGTAACCCTAGGTTCTCGGACTAAGGTAACCCCTTTATCTCTGATATTACTATTCATCCAACCTAACTTTAAGGGGCATCCTACAGAATGCTCTGCTACAATCATACTCGTCGATTAGGAAGAGAGGTGTGAGACAATGCGTGAGAGACAGGCGTAAATATAATGTGCATACATGAGACATGTAGGCAGGTCCATGTATATAGAAAGGGTCGATGAGGATTGTGCGTGTGTATGTTTGCGAGAGGAAGAGTGCTTGTGATAAAGGTTAGTGAAAACAGTGTTAAATGGTTACGAGAGGGAGGGAGGGTTATATCTAGAGCATGTGTGCGAGAAAGACACCTCGGGAGAGAGTGTGTGAGCATGTGTGAGAGACCACCGATGGAGAGTGAAACTACACGTAAAAGACTGCTCTACACGTTGATTAAAGATATAAATTGTATCCAAATATTAGGATGGGATCATGATATTTGCCATTCGCCTAAGGAGCGGTCATTGATCCATCAGACATCTAGATTCTATCGAATTTGAGCATGTCTATGTTATTATTCGACACAATTGATCCACATAGTTAGTATTTTGAACTCCAGACAATGCATCGCTTTAGCAATCGAATATAAACGTGAGTATAGTTCATGTTGTGTGTGTAAAGCACATTATACATACGAAAGTTACACAATGGACATTATAAATAGCTACCTATGAACTAGCATACATTTGAATTAAACTTAAGGTGGTTTAAAACAATCGAATTCAACATGAAGTCCATTCAATTATTTGAATTTGATATCATGGCATTTGTAAACCATACCTAAATTATGGGGGCACCAATCTTTGCTCTGATTTTGTACATAATAGCATATGTAGTCGTGTACAAAATAGATTCAAATTTAGCTCCTCCATTCCAAAATAATCGTAGTTATAGGATTTTCAAGTGTCAAAATTTCAAAAAGAAGTGGATATTTAATGAGGTTTTCAAACATACAAGGTCAAATACAACATTGTCTATTTAGGTCAATCCTCATAGTTCAAGAGTACTCTAAACGTGAATGCTTGTGTTTCAAAAATTCGAATGAAGCGCCAAAAGAGCCTCTACTCGACCGAAACTACGTGAGACCAATGTTAGGTAGTACAAGGAAACTACTTTTCTAATAACTCCGACCCGTGAAACCTACTGGCTCGACATCCAAAGGTCTAAACCAGGGTAGGTTTGTAGCTTCATCTAGACGCCACGCAACCGCCTCCGAAAAACATTCATACACAATGGCCGCCTAAGCACACATGCGCACAGCCAAAATCGCTCCTGCCCACTATTTGGGACACCTGGGATTACCATCCTAACCCCGACCCGCAGTAGGTCCAAAATTTAAGAGGGGGGCAAAGTTTGTACTTTCCCCAAATTTCAAACAAGCGCGTCCCATCTTCTGTTCAAAAAAGCCAAAAACAAGCGCGTCCCAGACCGAAACATGGTTCGCCCCCACCCATCCGATTCCCCATTCGTACTCCGTGGGCGCCAAAACTACCTATCCACCAGCCGCGAAACCCCGGTGTCCTCCGTCCGCCACCCCATCCCACCCACCAACCGCCGCCCTCCTCCATCACGCCGGAACCGATACCCCGACGTCGTCGTCCACCGCAACCTCAACCGCAACGCCCTCCACGGCTAGTAGTTGAAGCCGAGGCCGAGCCGTTCATACCCGAGCCAGTTTAACCACGCCGTCCTGCGCCTCACCGCTGCCGCTCCAACTTCGCCACCCTCCACCGTATCGGAGCTGTTCCTACTACGCCGTCCTTCACCGCCTCGAATCTGCTTCCCCTCCGCCGACATACGGCCACGGCAACACAGTCAATAATTTGGCCATGGGTTCGTCCAAGCCTGCACCCTCCAGAACATCGGTTTCCCCGGTAAAAAGAAGAAGATCGGTGCGACATGTGGAGGTGACCACACCAGCAACCGAAAAAGGTACTCCTCTTCCCTTATTCGTGCAAATCTTACGTCTCTGCTTGCACGGTATTCATCCCATAGAAGACACTAGTTGACCGCTTCTTCTTGATACTAGATGTTCCTAGTAACTCGTGATGCACAAGGTTTCTCCTCATATACTATTTCACCTTGGCTAGAGGTCCGTCGCCCCACTGAATTTCAATTTCTGGCCAGTTGATTCCCAATTAACGGAAGCATTCCCCGGCGTAACAGGCGCTAGTACACCTATTACGCCGGGGAAGTAGTGCCTTGGTGTTTATCTTAGGGGCGTGTGCGGCCTAGAGCTACTGGCGCCCGATCTGGAGGTCGGCCGGGATTAAAGGGATGGCCTGGGGGCGCTTCCAAGCACGGCGGTGGTGTGAGGTCGATGGGAGGGCGGGGCAGCGGAGGCAGGGATCTGGGCCGGTGGTCGCTGGCAATTTGAGAAAGATTGTCAATAGTGACTAGCGGGAGGTAGACGAAGGCCATCTGCCCGTTCCTTATAGATCGGATGGTTCATTAAAAAATCGACTGACCTATTTATTTTCAGTCGACTATTATCTTAGATATGATGACATGTGGTGGTGTTCTGGAGGAGTACCTACATTTCCTGTGCTCATATATTACAAAATCATATGGAGTAGAATCTAATTTTGTTTGCCATGCAATGTTGTAGAGCTATCATATGTCTCATGTCATTTATTTTTCAGCCACCTGCTATCTACTACTTTTACAGTGCACTAGTTCTGCACACACTTCACCCTTACTCTCACTATTGTGTTTTTATGCAAGGGTATTTCAGACTCTGCTGCCATGAGAGAAGCCAAAAAGAAAAGAGAGAAGTCGCTCCAGCTTCGTATGCGGGTAGGCAAGACACGTTACAGCACTATAAAGGGTGCAGTGTCAGCAGATGGAGACGGTAAACGTAGCCCTGGAGTTGATGACCTCGCTCGCAGTGAACCACCATCTCAGGTGCTTGCTTTAACTTCGTGGTGTCATATGTGGTTGCATGTTCCATATGGTGTCTAGCTTGTATTCGAAAGGCTGAAGTCGGTAAGATAAGGAAAGATATATTTTTTACATGAACCACCATCTCGTGAGCACCAGAAGACAAATAGCTAGTCAGGGCACTGGCCGAGCAAGTGACAAGCCCAGCAAAGATAGGCATCACCTGGAAGCCAACTAAAAAGCTGCGATGGTGGCGAAGCAGCCCGTCTCCCACCAGGCTCTCAGATCCTAGATGACCATGCTCACCACTCCAGTCGGATGTCTAGATTGTATTGCTTCCAATTTGGTTAAATTGCATCTGCTTAGCTTACACATTATACCTTTGAATACGACATGCCTTTCTGTTTTTGGTACATACTAGTACATCTGTGTATTAACCATGTTCTTACATCAAACTAATGTTCTTGTGTATCCCTCATCAACCACTTATGACGAGGCAGGCAGGCAAGGGGACTACTCCTTATTTAAAGAATGCAGCGTCAGCCTCCTGCTACGTCTTGAGCTTGCGTTGGTTTTCCTTGAAGAGCAAAGGGTGATGCAGCAAAAGTAGCGTAAGTATTTCCCTCAGTTTTTGAGAACCAAGGTATCAATCCAGTAGGAGGCTCCTCAAAAGTCCCACGCACCTACACAAATAAACAAAGAACTCGCAACCAACGCAATAAAGGGGTTGTCAATCCCTTCACGTCCTCTTGCGAAAGTGAGATCTAATCGATATAGTATGATAAGATAAATATATTTTTGGTATTTTATAATATGGATGCAAAAAGTAAAGATGCAAATAAAAGTAGATCGGAAGAAAATATGATAAAGGATAGACCCGGGGGCCATAGGTTTCACTAGAGGCTTCTCTCAAGATAGCATAAGTATTACGGTGGGTGAACAAATTACTGTCGAGCAATTGATAGAAAAGCAAATAATTATGAGATTATCTAGGCATGATCATGTATATAGGCATCACGTCCGCAACAAGTAGACCGACTCCGGGCTGCATCTACTACTATTACTCCACACATCGACCGACTCCTGCCTGCATCTAGAGTATTAAGTTCATAAGAACAGAGTAACGCATTAAGCAAGATGACATGATGTAGAGGGATAAAGTCATGCAATATGATATAAACCCCATCTTTTTATCCTCGATGTCAACAATACAATACGTGCCTTGCAACCCCTACTGTCACTAGGGAAGACACCGCAAGATTGAACCCAAAGCTAAGCACTTCTCCCATGCCAAGAAAGATCGATCTAGTAGGCCAAACCAAACTGATAATTCGAAGAGACTTGCAAAGATAACTCAATCATACATAAAAGAATTCAAAGGAGATTCAAATATTTCTCATAGATAAACTTGATCATAAACCCACAATTCATCGGATCTTGACAAACACACCGCAAAAAGAGTTTACATCGAATAGATCTCCACAAGAGAGGGGGAGAACATTGTATTGAGATCCAAAAAGAGAGAAGAAGCCATCTAGCTAATAACTATGGACCCGAAGGTCTGTGGTAAACTACTCACAAATCATCGGAGGGGCTATGGTGTTGATGTAGAAGCCCTCCATGGTCGATTCCCCCTCCGGCAGAGCGCCAGCGAAGGCTCCAAGATGGGATCTCGCGGATACAGAAGGTTACAGTGGTGGAAATTGTGTTTCGTTGGCTCCCTGGATGTTTTCGGGGTACGTAGGCTTATATAGGAGGAATAAGTACGTCGGTGGCTGCCCGAGGGGCCCACAAGACAGGGGGCGTGCCCTACCCTCTCATGGCCGCCTCGGCTGCATCTTGACTTGCACTCCAAGTCCTATGGATCACGTTCGTTCCAAAAATCACGCTCCCGAAGGTTTCATTCCGTTTGGACTCCGTTTGATATTACTTTTCTTCAAAATACTGAAATAGGCAAAAAAACATCAATACGGGTTGGGCCTCCGGTTAGTAGGTTAGTCCCAAAAATGATATAAATGTGTAAAATAAAGCCCATAAACATCCAAAAGGGGTAATATAATAGCATGGAACAATCGAAAATTATAGATACATTGGAGACGTATCAAGCATCGCCAAGCTTAATTCCTGCTCGTCCTTTAGTAGGTAAATGATAAAAAAGAAATTTTTGATGTGGAATGCTACCTAGCATAATTCTCAATGTAATTTTCTTTATTATGGCATGAATGTTCAGATCCAAATGATTCAAAATAAAAGTTCATGTTGATAAAAGAAATAGTAACACTTCAAGCATACTAATCAAAGTAATCATGTCTTCTCAAAATAGCATGGCAAAAGAAAGTTCATCCCTACAAAATCATATAGTTAGGCTATGCTTCATTTTCGTCGCACAAAGATGTTCCCAACTTCTATACCCCCGATGACAAGCCAAGCAATTGTTTCATACTTAAATAATCTCAAACTTTTTCAACCTTCACGCAATACATGAGCGTGAGCCATGGATATAGCACTATGGGTGGAATAGAATATGATGATGGGGATTGTATGGAGAAGACAAAAAAGAAGAAAGTCTCACATTGACGAGGATAATCAACGGGCTATGGAGATGCCCATCAATTGATGTCAAGATGAGGAGTAGGGATTGCCATGCAACGGATGCACTAGAGCTATAAATGAATGCTTGACAAAAGAAAACTAGTGGTTGTGCATCCAACTCGCTTGTTCACGAAGACCTAGGGCATTCAAGGAAGCCCGTCGTAGGAATATACAAGCCAAGTTCTATAATGAAAAATTCCCACTAGTATAAAAAGACAACTTATTAGACTCACTATATGAAAAACATGGTGCTACTTTGAAGCACAATATATGAGACTCACTACATGAAGAACAAGGTGCTACTTTGAAGCACAAGTGTGGAAAAAGAGATAGTAACATTGCCCTTTTTATTTTATTTTTATTTTTTCTTTTTTTCTTTTTTTTTGCCTTTCCTTTTTTTGGCCTTTTTTTGGCAATGCTCTAATAATGATGATCATCACACTTCTATTGATTACAACATATGAATTACAACTTGAAACTAGAACAAAAATATGACTCTATATGAATGCCTCCGGCGGTGTACCGGGATGGTGCAATGAATCAAGAGTGACATGTATGAAAAATAATGCATGGTGGCTTTTCCACAAATACGATGTCAACTACATGATCATGCAATGGCAATATGACAAAAGTAAAGTATGTCACGATGATGATGAACGGAACGGTGGAAAGTTGCATGGCAATATATCTCGGAATGGCTATGGAAATGTCATAATAGGTGGGTATGGTGGCTGTTTTGAGGAAGATATAAGGAGGTTTATGTGTGATAGAGCGTATCATATCACGGGGTTTGGATGTACGGGCGAAGTTTGCACCAACTCTCAAGGTGAGAAAGGGCAATGCACGGTACCGAAGAGGCTAGAAATGGCGGAAAGGTAAAAGTGCGTATAATCCATGGACTCAACATTAGTCAAAAGAACTCATATACTTATTGCAAAAATTTAGAAGTCATCAAAAATCAAACACTACGCACATGCTCCTAGGGGGATAGATTGGTAGGAAAAGACCATCGCTCATCCCCGACCGCCACTCATAAGGATGCACAAGCTAGGTACACTTCATGTTTCAAATTTGTTACACAACTTTAACCATACGTGCATGCTACGGGACTTGCTAACTTCAACACCAGCATTCTTTAAATTCATAATCACCCAACTAGCATGACTTTAATATCACTACCTCCATATCTCAAAACAATTATCAAGTATCAAATTGATCATAGCATCCAATTCACTTCCTATGATAGTTTTTATTATACCCAACTTGGATGCCTACCATTCTAGGACCAATTTATAACCAAAGCAAATACCATGCTGTTCTAAAATACTCTCAAAAAGATATAAGTGAAGCATGAGAGGCTAGCAATTTCTACAAAAATAAGTCACCACCGTGCTCTAAAAGATATAAGTGAAGCACTAGAGCAAAAACTATCAAGCTCAAAAAATATAAGTGAAGCACATAGAGTATTCTAGCAAATTCAATCAAGTAGGCTTCTCCCAAAAGGTGTTTACAACAAGGATGATCGTGGTAAACTAAAAAGCAAAGACTAATATAATACACGACGCTCCAAGCAAAATACATATCATGAGGCGAATAAAAATATAGCTCCAAGTAAACTTACCAATGAACGAAGACGAAAGAGGGGATGCCTTCCCGGGGCATCCCCAAGCTTAGGCTTTTGGCTATTCTTGAATATCTTGGGGTGCCTTGGGCATCCCCAAGCTTAGGATCTTGCCACTTCTTATTCCATAGTCCATCAAAGCTTTACCCAAAACTCGAAAACTTCACAACACAAAACTCAACAGGAAATCTTATAAGCTCCGTTAGTGAAAGAAAACAAAACCACCACATAAGGTACTGTAATGAACTCATTCTTTATTTATTTTGGCGTTAAACCTACTGTATTCCAACTTCTCTATGGTTTATAAACTATTTTACTAGCCATAGATGCATCAAAATAAGCAAACAACACACAAAAAACAGAATCCATCAAAAACAGAACAGTCTGTAGAAATCTGTAACTAACACAAACTTCTGGAACTCTAAAAATCCTACCAAAATAGGAAGTCCTGGATACATAAGAAAAAAGAATCAACGCAAAATCATGTTTCTGTGATTTAACAAAACTAAATCCGTGCGCGCAAAGTTTCTGTTTTTCAGCAGAATCAAATCAACTATCATCATAGGTTATCCTATAGGTTCTACTTGGCACAAAAACTAATTAAAAGATAAAAACACATCTAAACAGAAGGTAGATGCAATATATATTACTAAACAGGAACAAAAACAAAAAACACAAATAAAATTGGGTTGCCTCCCAACTAGCGCTATCGTTTAACGCCCCTAGCTAGGCATAAAAGCGAAGATAGATCTAAGTAGTGCCCTCTTTGGCACTAAATTCATCAATAGAGCACTTATAGTCTTTAGGGGTTTCTCCCTTTTTAGCAACGATTAAACCTTTGGGCAAAAATTCAAGAAATTCGTTTGTAGCAAAAGGTTCCTTAACGATAGAGAGACAATTGGGATGAACACTTATGGATTTGAGATCCGCATCTCCCTTACTAGAAGATTCACCCTTATTTTTAGGAACATAAATAAACTTGGCGGTTTTGGTAGGGGTTTTTGAAGTGTTTTTCATGGAAGAAATGCTGAACCTAAGTTGGTAATTATATCCTCAAGTTTACCGATTCTAGCAGAATCTAGATCTATTTTTTCATTAACTATAGGTTCTTTCTCTTTAAGACTTTTCAAAGTAACTCCAACCCTAGATCCATATTGGGTAATATGATTATGAATCTTTTTATCCAAATTTTCAATCAACTCAACAGTGGCAAGTTTATTTTCAATAATACCAAGCCGTTGCATAATGTGTTCTAAAGTTAAAACAGTTCCATTAACCAAAAGAGGTGGTGGGCCAAACAAATCTAACATAGCATTATAAGCATCAAACGTATGGCTACTCAAGAAATCACCTCCGTCAACAGTATCAAGAACACATCTATTCCAAGGAGTGATGCCTACATAAAAATTGCGGAGAAGAACGGAAGTAGAAAGCTTCCGAGTAGATCTATTTTGAGCATTGCAAATTCTAGGCCAAGCATCTTTTAAATTTTCTCCCTCCCTTTGCTTAAAATTGAGAATTTCATGTTCGAGAGTAATAATAAGGATAGGAGGACTATCCATAACGACAAGCAAACAACAGGCAAGCGAAAGAGAGGAGGAGATTGGGAAAAAGAGGGCGAATAAAACAGCAAGGGTGAAGTGGGGGAGAGGAAAACGAGAGGCAAATGGCAAATAATGTAAATGCGAGGGAGATGAGTTTGTGATGGGTACTTGGTATGTCTTGACTTGAGCGAAGACCTCCCCAGCAACGGCGCCAGAAATCCTTCTTGCTACGTCTTGAGCTTGCGTTGGTTTTCCTTGAAGAGGAAAGGGTGATGCAGCAATAGTAGCATAAGTATTTCCCTCAGTTTTTTAGAACCAAGGTATCAATCCAGTAGGAGTCTCCTCAAAAGTCCCACGCACCTACACAAACAAACAAAGAACTCGCAACCAACACAATAAATGGGTTGTCAATCCCTTCACGGCCACTTGCGAGAGTGAGATCTAATAGAGATAGTATGATAAGATAAATATATTTTTGGTATTTTATAATATGGATGCAAAAAGTAAAGATGCAAATAAAAGTATATTGGAAGCAAATATGATAAAGGATAGACCCGGGGGCCATATGTTTCACTAGAGGCTTCTCTCAAGATAGCATAAGTATTACGGTGGGTGAACAAATTACTATCGAGCAATTGATAGAAAAGCGAATAATTATGAGATTATCTAGGCATGATCATGTATACAGGCATCACGTCCGCAACAAGTAGACCGACTCCTGCCTGCATCTACTACTATTACTCCACACATCGACCGACTCCTGCCTGCATCTAGAGTATTAAGTTCATAAGAACAGAGTAACACATTAAGCAAGATGACATGATGTAGAGGGATAAACTCATGCAATATGATATAAACCCCATCTTTTTATCCTCGATGGCAAAAATACAATACGTGCCTTGCAACCCCTGCTGTCACTGGGTAAGGACACCGCAAGATTGAACCCAAAGCTAAGCACTTCTCCCATGGCAAGAAAGATCAATCTAGTAGGCCAAACCAAACTGATAATTCGAAGAGACTTGCAAAGATAACTCAATCATACATAAAATAATTCAGAGGAGATTCAAATATTTCTCATAGATAAACTTGATCATAAACCCACAATTCATCGGATCTCGACAAACACACCGCAAAAAGAGTTTACATCGAATAGATCTCCACAAGAGAGGGGGAGAACATTGTATTGAGATCAAAAAAGAGAGAAGAAGCCATCTAGCTAATAACTATGGACACAAAGGTCTGTGGTAAACTACTCACAACTCATCGGAGGGGCTATAGTGTTGATGTAGAAGCCCTCCATGGTCGATTCCCCCTCCGGCAGAGCGCCGGTGAAGGTTCCAAGATCAGATCTCGCGGATACAGAAGGTTACGGCGGTGGAAATTTTGTTTCGTTGGCTCCCTAGATGTTTTCGGGGTACGTAGGCTTATATAGGAGGAAGAAGTACGTCGATGGCTGCCCGAGGGGCCCACGAGACAGGGGGGCCCGCCCTACCCTCTCGTGGCCGCCTCAGTTGCTTCTTGACTTGCACTCCAAGTCCTATGGATCACGTTCGTTCCAAAAATCACGCTCCCGAAGGTTTCATTTTGTTTGGACTCCGTTTGATATTCCTTTTCTTCAAAATACTGAAATAGGCAAAAAAAACAGCAATACGGGCTGGGCCTCCGGTTAGTAGGTTAGTCCCAAACATGATATAAATGTGTACAATAAAGCCCATAAACATCCAAAAGGGGTAATATAATAGCATGGAACAATCAAAAATTATAGATACGTTGGAGACGTATCACCTCCCGACATGATTCTCAAGAAACAGAAATGCTAGATGAAGATAGTGAACATAGCTCTGTAGTTGATTACAGCATTTCCCCTAGACTAGCATCGCAGGTGCTTGCTCTAACTTGGCAGCGTGATATGTGGTTGCATGTTGCATATGGTGTCTAGATTGTAATTCTTCCAATCTAGTTAAACTGCATGTGCTAGTCTGCTTAGCTTATACATTATACCTGTTAATGTGACATGCCTTCCTATATTTAGTACACAGTACATCTGTCTATTAAGCATGTCCGTACATAAAACTATTTTTTTGTATACCGCATCAATCAACATGACAAGACACCTTTAGTATATGCAGTGCGATATTAGTTGCATCTTTCATATGATTTATAGCATGCGCTACTTCTAATTTGTTGAAATTCCATTTATGATGGGACGCTTTTAACTTGGCAGAGTCATATTGGTTGCATCTTTCATGTGGTGTCTGATACGTCTCCAACGTATCTACTTTTCCAAACACTTTTGCCCTTGTTTTGGACTCTACCTTGCATGATTTGAATGAAACTAACCCGGATTGACGTTGTTTTCAGCAGAACTGCCATGATGTTGTTTTATGTGTAGAAAAGAAAAGTTCTCGGAATGTGCTGGAAATCCACGGAGGCACTTTTTGGATTTAATAAGAATTTTTGGTGAAAGAATTAATGCCAGGGGGCCCACAGCCTGTCCACGAGATAGGCCCCCCCCTAGGGCGCGGCCCCCTATCTCGTGGGCCCCCTGGACCTCCTCCAACCTCAACTCCAACTCCATATATTCCGTCTCGGGGAGAAAAAAATCAAGGAGAAAGTTTCATCGCGTTTATGACACGGAGCCGCCGCCAAGCCCTAATCTCTCTCGGGAGGGCTGATCTGGAGTCCGTTCGGGGCTCCGGAGAGGGGGATTCGTCGCCGTCGTCATCATCAACCATCCTCCATCACCAATTTCATGATGCTCACCGCCGTGCGTGAGTAATTCCATCGTAGGCTTGCTGGACGGTGATGGGTTGTATTAGATTTACCATGTCATCAAGTTAGTTTTGTTAGGGTTTGATCCCTAGTATCCACTATGTTCTGAGATTTATGTTGCTATGACTTTGCTATGCTTAATGATTGTCACTAGGGCCCGAGTGCCATGATTTCAGATCTGAACCTATTATGTTTTCATGAATATATGTGTGTTCTTGATCCTATCTTGCAAGTCTATAGTAACCTATTATGTGTTATGATCCGACAACCCCGAAGTGACAATAATCGGGATACTTCTCGGTGATGACCGTAGTTTGAGGAGTTCATGTATTCACTATGTGTTAATGCTTTGGTCCGGTTCTCTATTAAAAGGAGGCCTTAATATCCCTTAGTTTCCATAAGGACCCCGCTGCAACGGGAGGGTAGGACAAAAGATGTCATGCAAGTTCTTTTCCATAAGCACGTATGACTATTTACGGAATACATGCCTACATTACATTGATGAGTTGGAGCTAGTTCTATATAACCCTATGTTATAACTATTGCATGAGGAATCGCATCCGGCATAATTATCCATCATTGATCCATTGCCTATGAGCTTTTCATATATTGTTCTTCGCTTATTTACTTTTCCGTTGTTACTGTTACAACTACTACAAAAACCCAAAAATATTTATCTTTACTTTTGCTACCGTTACCATTATTATCATACCACTTTTGCTACTAAACACTTTACTGCAGATACTAAGTTATCCAGGTGTGGTTGAGTTGACAACTCAACTGCTAATAGTCAAGAATATTCTTTGGCTCCCCTTGTGTCGAATCAATAAATTTGGGTTGAATACTCTACCCTCGAAATTTGTCGCGATCCCCTATACTTGTGGGTTATTAGTGTCTAGCTTGCATTGCTTCTTATTTGCTGGAATGGTTTCTGCTTAGTTTACACAAACAGTTGTGAACATGCCATGCCGTCCTGTTTTTCGTACATATTCCATCCTGGTATCATGTGTTTGCCTTACATCAAAGTAGTGATTGTCAGTATCATGCATGAATGAGTTCTGAAGAGAGAATTTTATTGTTTTTTCTTGTTGGTTTTACTTGACAATTCAAAATCAATAAAGCGGAAGGAAGTTAGTAAGGCAGCGGATGAAGGTGCTCCTTCCGAATGGAGGGCCTCTACAGTTTCTACTCCTCCACACCCCCAAGATGATTTCCAAGACAACACATGCATAAACACTCAACAAAGTTGTGTTTATGATGAGCACGTCTCCCCTAGTGCAGCATCACCGGTGCTCCCTCTAACTTGGCACTGTTATATGTGGTTGCATGTTATGTGTGATGTCTAGCTTGTATTGCTTCTAATTTTGTTGAATTCCATATGCTTACATTACACATTATACTTGAATAAGACACGTGTTCCTGTTTCTAGAACATACAATATCTGTCTATCACACCATGTTCTTACATCAAATTATTACTGTTGTGTAACCTGCAACAATCACTTATCATAAGACACGTTTGACTTCGGAGTGTGATATAGGTTACATCTCACATTCTTTTCTAGCTTGTACTATTAATTTGTTGAAATGGCACTTATGACAAGACAGTTTTAACTTGGTAGAGTGATATTCGTTGCATCTTTCATATGGTGTCTATCTTTCATTGCTTCTAATTTGTTGAAATGCCTTCTCCTTAGTTTACACATCATAAGCTGTGAATATACAATGCTGTGAATATGCAATGGCACTAATGACGAGAGACCTCTAACATGGTAGTGTGATGTTGTTTGCATCTTGCATATGATTTATTTCTTGTACTGCTTCACATTTGTTTAAACGCCATTTATGATGAGACACTGTTAACTTGGCAGAGCGATATTTGTAGCATCTTTCATATGGTGTCTACCTTCCATTACATTGCTTCTAATTTGGTGAAATGTCTTCTTCTTAGTTTACACATCATAGTTCTGGTTATCTCTTCCATCCTGTTTTTCATACATATTACATCCTCCTATCATGTGGTTGTCTAACATCAAAGTTCAGTTCGTCTGCATCACGCATCGATTTGTTCTGAAGAACTAAATTGTTATTCGTTTTTCTTGTCGGCTTGACATAACATGGCACAGAGAAAGAGGAAGAAACACATAATGGCAGGGAATGAGAAGCGGATGAATCCTGCAGATTCTGCTGGTACTGATGGTGCAATAGAAGGTCAAAGTCCAGTGGAAAATTCTACAAACACGGCATCCCATGCTACATGAGTTGCAAAAAAAGCCAAACAGAAACAAATAGCTGCCACCAAACAAGCAGAGACAGCCCTAGTTCTTGCAACACCTACCACAGTACTACCAGATGCACGACTTACTCGTGCGTCAACTGAGCTAGCAGCATGTTCCCAAGCTCCCTTGCCACCTGACACTACTTCCCAAGCACTCTTGACACAAGAAGAGTTGGCAATATCAGATGAACCTTGTGAGCTTCAACAGCAAGAAGGTAGTTGCTGGAGTCAAGTTACAGTTGCATGCTTCTTTATATGTAGTCTCACAGTTTGATGTACACTAACACTTCCTATGTTCATTGTTGGACTAGCACCTAGGCGCAAGAGGAAACAAACATCAGGGATAATGCTCGATAGGTTAACTAAATCTAGAGGAGGAAAAATGGAGATCCGTTTTGAGGCAGGTTTAAGAAGGCCACGTGATGCTACAGAGTCAGCCAAGTTAGTATCAGAGGCAGCGGTTGCTGTTAGGTGTCATGTACGTATCCTCCCAACGTGGATTCAGTACAGGAATGACAAAGACAAAACCCAACTCAACACCTTCCTCGACCATTTATCTGTAAGTATGGTTATGTATGGAAACTAGTAATATCGTCTTGCTCTGTCCCATACTTTCTAGGTTGCTGATAATGAGACTCCCATAATTTTCAACAAATGAGGTTCAAGTTGGATAGCCAAGATGATGCAACCAGACAAGCTTGCACCCATATTTTCAAGTCTGCTCTGCGACAGTATCGGTATAACTTGAGGAAAACTCACTTTGAAGGCAAGGCTAACAGTGAACTTTCCCAAACATATCCAGTGGAAAATATATCGAATGAAGACTGGAGGGGCCTTGTTAAACACTAGTCTGATCCGAAGTATCATGTACATTATATATATGTGATCAGATCACATGTTGAAGTCCTATTTACGCATGTGCCACACAAATCTATCTTCTTGTAGGTGAACTGTTCAAAGAACAAGGCCAACCGTACGAAAGTGAAATTCCAACAGACGACAGGATCTTGTAGCTATATTGCACACTGCGAGGCTCTTGTAATTAGCTGATGTCTCACTCTTTTTGTTGTACCATATTATCAGATCTATATTGACTTGTTTGAAATGCAGAGGAAAGCCCGCAAGGACCAAAAAGTACCTGAACCAAATGCTGTGGAAATCTTCAAGGACTGTCACACCAGCAAGAAGAAGGGCATGACTACACCAGTCAAAGCCGCTGTTGTAAGTCCTTAATCCTCATGCCTTTTAACTACTACCTACTCTGACTTGTGCCTTGAACTACATGGTTTGCAGCCAATGTCTATTATTCTTTTCAATTTTATACACAATTGTCTTAGCGTATCATTGCACCTTACAAGGTTTAAAAGAGAGGAGTGATGTTCCTTTGATCTTGACCCGTAATCTAGTTTCGTGCTGGACTTGCCCACACAACGTTACAATTGCCTATTTATCTGTTCTCAGTTGTTTTGTGATATGAATGATGTCATACTATGCTTACCGTATTATAAACTTTGTCTCTTTATCCATAGCCCTCAATACAATGTGAAGAAATAGACAATACATTAGCGATGGTACATGGTCATATGTTTGGAACCTAGTTTATTTATGTACTTTGCAATAAAATACAACTAATATTTTACATGGGTTCACCAGAATAAGTTCTGTATATAGACCAAAGCTATTTTGTTTGGTTTTGATGCCTCCTTAATATCTTCTGTTCTGGTACTACTAATGTAAAACCTCAACTTTTCAGCGAGCAGTGAAAAAATGGTGGAACCGCCACCTTCTGAAGGTGGCGAGGCAACTATAACCGCAATGTCAGCTCTTGCTGCAGTGTGTCAGTACCTGTCCACTAATAGTGCCAAAAGCACGTTCCTGCGTAATACTGGGTTGGTTGTTAAGGCAATATCGTCCAAATTGCCTCATGATCAAGATATGCAAGCTCAAAGCAATCCTGTATCTACACTCCAGACACAAGTCCATTCCCTAACAGAGACCCTTTGTGAAACAAGGAGAAACATTGCTCAATGTTGTCAAGATATGCATGGTTTTGAAACCAGACTATCAGACATTTGCTGTGTTGTTCAGCAGCCTAGGGGAAATGAAGGCGAGGGTTATGGTACTCCATCGGACAATGCAGCATGAAACTAAGCTTCTGAACTTCTGGTGGTGCACTTATCTGCTAGACTGTTAAGTTTTATGCCAACCTTCCTTTTGTTATATAGTTGTAATTTGTTTTGGTGTGATACAAAATTTATTCTTAACGTGCAGCCACCGGCTGAAGAAAATAGCAAGCCATTTTTGTATAGTGTAGGGTGTTCCCTATATTTGCACTGGTGGCGATCTTTGATGCCGAGTGGATGTAATCTGTGCAATCGCCTTAATAGCCTAGTGTTAGTTTCGGCCTTATTTATTTCCTAGTCTTCTTTTTCCCTGGTTTGCTAGCGGCCGCAACTACCATGGGCCATATACGGGCCATAGGATCCATGGGTCTCCTACGGGCCATCGATAAATGGGCCTGTAATCGATGGGCCTTGGGCCGTTGGATAAATGGGTCTACATGGGCCGTAATCGGGCGTAACTGGTATCGGCCCAGCATGGTAACGGGCCATTAACAGGTCGTAGGACAGCAAAGGCTTAATTCTGTCACAGGCATAATGCTACGTCTTGAGCTTGCGTTGGTTTTCCTTGAAGAGGAAAGGGTGATGCAGTAATAGTAGCGTAAGTATTTCCCTCAATTTTTGAGAACCAAGGTATCAATCCAGTAGGAGGCTCCTCAAAAGTCCCACGCACCTACACAAACAAACAAAGAACTCGCAACCAATGCAATAAAGGGGTTGTCAATCCCTTCACGACCACTTGCGAAAGTGAGATCTGATAGAGATAGTATGATAAGATAAATATATTTTTGGTATTTTATAATATAGATGCAAAAAATAAAGATGCAAATAAGAGTATATTGGAAGCAAATATGATAAGAGATAGACCCGGGGGGCATAGGTTTCACTAGAGGCTTCTCTCAAGATAGCATAAGTATTACGGTAGGTGAACAAATTACCGTCGAGCAATTGATAGAAAAGCGAATAATTATGAGATTGTCTAGGCATGATCATGTATATAGGCATCACGTCCGCAACAAGTAGACTGACTCCTGCCTGCATCTACTACTATTACTCCACATATCGACCGACTCTTGCCTACATCTAGAGTATGAAGTTCATAAGAACAGAGTAATGCCTTAAGCAAGATGACATGATGTAGAGGGATAAACTCATGCAATATGATATAAACCCCATCTTTTTATCCTCGATGGCAACAATACAATAAGTGCCTTGCAACCCCTGCTGTCACTGGGTAAGGACACCGCAAGATTGAACCAAAGCTAAGCACTTCTCCCATGGCCAGAAAGATCAATCTAGTAGGCCAAACCAAACTGATAATTCGAAGAGACTTGCAAAGATAACTCAATCATACATAAAAGAATTCAGAGGAGATTCAAATATTCCTCATAGATAAACTTGATCATAAACCCACAATTCATCGGATCTCGACAAACACACCACAAAAAGAGTTTACATCGAATAGATCTCCACAAGAGAGGGGGAGAACATTGTATTGAGATCCAAAAAGAGAGAAGAAGCCATCTAGCTAATAACTATGGACCCGAAGGCCTATGGTAAACAACTCACAACTCATCGGAGGGGCTATGGTGTTGATGTAGAAGCCTCCATGGTCGATTCCCCCTCCGGTGGAGCGCCGACGAAGGCTCCAAGATGGAATCTCGCGGATACAGAAGGTTACGGTGGTGGAAATTGTGTTTCGTTGGCTCCCTGGATGTTTTCGGGGTACGTAGGCTTATATAGGAGGAAGAAGTAGGTCGGTGGCCGCCCGAGGGGCCCACGAGACAGGGGGGCGCGCCCTACCCTCTCGTGGCCGCCTTGGCTGCTTCTTGACTTGCACTCCAAGTCCTCTGGATCATGTTCGTTCCAAAATCACGCTCTCGAAGGTTTCATTCTGTTTGGACTCCGTTTGATATTCCTTTTCTTCAAAATACTGAAATAGGCAAAAATACAGCAATACGGGCTGGGCCTCCGGTTAGTAGGTTAGCCCCAAAAATGATATAAATGTGTAAAATAAAGCCCATAAACATCCAAAAGGGGTAATATAATAGCATGGAACAATCGAAAAATATAGATACATTGGGGACGTATCACATAACGGGTCGTTAATGGGCCAGAATATAGGACGGGCTGGAAACGGCGCAACGGGTTAACAGGCCAGAAACGGGTCGACTCTTGCCATGGGACGAATTTGGCCCATTATGGTAACAGGCCAGTAACGGGCCAACTCTTGCCATTGGCCGAATTTGGCCCATTAGGGGAATAGGCAGTAACGACCGACTCTTGCCATGGGCCGAATTTGGCCCATTATGGGAACAGGCCAGTAACGGGTCGGAAGTAATCGAGGGCCGAAAAGGAGCCCAAGAACGTATGGGCTGTCAATAGGCCGAAAGCTAACACGGGCTGGAAACGGCCCATGTAAATCACGGGTCGTTAATGGGTATAAAGAAAATTACTGTTCATTATGGGCTTGAGTCACCGTGGGCCTGTAAAGGGCCGAAAGATACGAAGGCCTCATATGGGCCGAAAGACGTCGTGGGCCATACATGGGCTGAAAGTGAAATGGGCTGGTGTTATATTCGACGGCCCACATGACATTGTTGGCCCGATTTCCTTTAGGGCCTAACGGGTCGTGAGTTAACGAGCTGTAAAATGGGCTATTTGCGAAGAGACCTTAACAGACTTTTCATGGGCCAGCCCGTTAACTTTTGACCAAGTCAAACGGGCCGGCTTTGTGAGCTAAATGGGCCAATGGTGGGCCGTGGCACGTGTCGACATATCATAGGCGCCTATCTGATCCACTGATGAGCTGACACGTGTTTCGTTCGGCCAATAAGAATTTTACACGTGGAAATTTCCCACTGGTCAGGGCTGTTAACGGGTTATCGGATCCAAAACCCGACCCGATAGCTTAACGGCGTTCCGTTACGGTGGATGCCACGTGTCGGTCAGCCTTGACAAAAGCACTTTTGTGACGCGCGATTTATCGTCATGGAAGTGGACACTTCCGTGATGATAATTTTGGTAATGTCATGGAACACTTATACTACAGCATAGGTATGACTATCTTGATTCTGTCATAAAATCGTCATAGATGTACATGCATGACAAAAACGTGACCTACTGTGACAAACACGTATCATCACGGAAGTGTATTTTTTTTATAGTGGTGGCCCGTGGACATGACTTATTTTAAATATTGTTGCTTTTTACAACTTAGGGTTGTACGTGTTAAACAGGGCCGGATACAACTCTTGTATGCGGAAAGTTGCTTTGGAGTAGTCGGAAGGGGAACCCGCCTTGCAATGTCGAAGACAATCTGCGCACCAGATATGTCATCATTGAAGCCTGGTTCAGGGGCTACTGAGGGAGTCCTGGACTAAGGGGTCCTCGGGCGTCCGGGCTATGTGATATAGGCCGGACTAATGGGCCGTGAAGATCTGAGATTAAAGACCTTTCCCCGTGTCCGGATGGGACTCTCCTTTGCGTGGATGACAAGCTTGGCGTTCGGCTCATGCACCTTCCTTTCTCTGTAAAACAGCTTTGTACAACCCTAGATCCCTCCAGTGTCTATGTAAATCGGAGGGTTTAGTCCGTAGGGAAAGTACACAATCATACAGGCTAGACATCTAGGGTTTAGCCATTACGATCTCGAGGTAGATCAACTCTTGTAACCCCAATACTCACCAAAGTCAATCAAGCAGGAAGTAGGGTATTACCTCCATTAAGAGGGCCCGAACCTGGGTAAACATCATGTCCCTTGCCTCCTTGTTACCCTCGATCCTTAGATGCACAGTTCGAGACCCCCTACCCGAGATCTGCCAGTTTTGACACCAACACAACCCACCGACAAAAAGGCGGCAGAGGACATAGAGCACCTGCTTCCTCATGAGATCGCCGAGCGGGAGCTGGAGATGCAGGAGCCAGCGGAGATCGAGGAGCGCGAGGAGGAGGAGTTGCGCGTGGCTCAGGACGAGGTTGAGAAGAGCTTGTCCGTCGAGGAATCGGCGGTGGAGTACCAACGCGAGCTCTGGCGCAACCACTACTACGAGTACTTCAAACTTGAGGGCGGCGCTAAGGACGAGGACGAGGACAATGACGTGGTCGACTTCAGCCGGGGGGACGCAGAGTCCACCAACAACGACAAGTCACCAGGAAAAGTCATTGACCTCTCATCTTACACCGGCGAGGCGTAGGGCGGCGCGGCGGCGGCTTTGTTAAAATTATGCATACTTAGTATTTCGTTAGAGCAATGTTTAGGTCAATTGGCTCTGTTTAATTACTAAAATTGCTCGATTCAGTAACTGTGGTCTATGTGTCGTATGCTCTTTTGTGTGCCCAAATTAACAAGCGACATTAAATTATACAATGATGTGGATGAGGATAGTACCCAGGGAAATTTCGACCAATATTTGAATGACCAAACTCATCGCATGCGCGTAAATGCGATGCACACATTCGTTCAAAGTGAATTGTGTCCGGCAGCACCGCGCAAAGTTTCCATCCACCTTTCGAATTTTTTGGCCTACCGCCGAAATATCTACCCCCTCCCCACCCCTTTTCTCCCCGACCACAAGTCACATTTCCCTTGTTTCCTCCTTCCTTCCATCCCAAGTTATAGCCGCTTCCTCGCTTGCTTCCTTGCTCTCGCCGTCTCGCATCCGACCACCACGGTCGCCATGGTCTTCTTCAATGACCTCTCCAGCGGTTCCTTCTCCTCTGACGACTCTTTCACCACCCGGGTATGCCTTTCTTTTCTCTCTCGGGTTATGCGGCGGTCAATTTGAGCCATTTTCCCCCTCTTGTAGCTCCCTAGGACCATCCGTTGCAAAGAATGGAGCGGGGTGACTGAAGATCTGCCTGCTCATTGTCACCATCAATCTCCATGCATGAAGTTAGTTGCGTTTGAATCTGTGGACAGTGGGAGGAAGTTTTTGGCATGTGCAGAGATGGTTAGCCCCACTTTCATTGTTACAAATCATTTGTTAGATGTGATTTAGACACTGTCACTGTGATATGTTATTCTGGATGTGATTAAGACAGTGTCATAGTTTCTACCTAGTATTTAAAAATATTGCCATCTCATCAGCGGTGCTCTTAGAAAATTATTTGGCACCACTTTAGTAGTTTGTGCAGCCAACTTTGGTCCACACATCTAAGTAGCCAAGAAGTAAAAAACTATAAACTTTATGGAACGAAGGAACTGGGCATCGGAGCAACTAGGTGCTCTGGAGTCCGATTCCCTGATTTTTTTTCCACTGCATCGGCTCGCCAGTGTAGGGCACTGGTGCGAAATGTAGCAACAGTTTTCTTGACACCGGGTTTGGCATACGTAGTGGACGATCTTAGTGTTATTAGTTCTATGTTACTAAATGTGTGCATGTACACAACTGTTAGTATCAATTTGATGTCATCCAAACACTGTCGCTATGATGTTGCAGTTATATTTAGCTTCTTCATAAAATGTTCAATTTTTTATTTGTAGTACATGATTAAGAACTTGTAGCGTTGTTATAGTTAATTATAGCTTCTGATGTTTCTGAATTTGGTTGTTGTCTCAGTAGCAATTAATTCATTTGCACATTGATATTTTTTGAGAAGATATGTCAAAATTAACTGTTTATTCTGTTTTTGAAAATATGTATTTGGTGATTTCCTATGTTGCTAGAAACCCATTTTCCCTACAAGTGTTACTGATTTAGTTTTAAATATTATAGGATGAACGGAAGTGTTCTTACCTGGAGTGACTTGATCAAGAGCGGTCATAGTCTTTGAAGATGTGCGTAGCAAAGCTCTTGAGCATGCATGAGGAAGAGAACAGAGATAGGCTTAGAGAAAGTGTTGTCAACGCTGAAGAATATTTTAAGATGCGGGAAAAAGAGGAAGATGAAGAATGAGCTCGGATTTTTTAAATTAGACTTTCCTAAGATGGTGTCGGCGAAGTAGGAGGCACTTTCCTAGTTGGTCAGTGCAAAACAGGTTCTTACTAAACTGAAAGCAGAGGTGGAGAAGACAAACCTGGCTGATCATGCATCAGTCGATTAGGGAAATGAATATATTGTTCTAATATTATTCTTATGAAGGTGAAGTAGCTATATATTGTACTGTGGTGTTTTCAGGTCGCTATCGTACTGTGATGTTAAAATATATTTATGTGCATTATATGAAATTGGTAAACAACTGTTTGATATGAAATGTGAATTTGCGTAATACTGGAATTATTAATTGTAAACTAATAAACCTGCTAAATGGGTCATGGAACTTTGCAAACGGTTCTAGTAGTAAAAGTGGTTGTGATGGATAGCCCAATGCCATACAATTTTCTTCATCAAATCATGTGCGATATGGTTAAATAAAGCAAACGGTTAACGGAGGCAAAGAGTGTGTGATTGTTACACCTATCACACATGAGGCTATACATAAAACTGTATGGGATGTATATACAAATGGAAACATTCGTCTAGGATTCACTGTGTGGGATGTGCAGACGAACGGAAACGTTTCTCTGGAATTCACTGTGTGGGATATGCAGACGAACGGAAACGTTTCTCGTGGATTGACTATGAGTTCTGCAGACAAAGGGAAACATTTCTCGGAATCACTGTGTGGGAACGATTGGGCCTGTATAATTGTATGCGATGGCCTATCCCCGACGGTTTCTGGGTCTTGTGGGAAGGACCACCCTATCGCCCATACTCACTAGGCGACGGTTTAAAATGTCGTCGCGGAAAGGGGTTAAAAACTGTTTGTATAGCAACTCGCTATACAAGTGTGAAGAGCTTTGTTCCAAGCTATATCTAGTGAATCGAGATCGTACGCCAAAGTCGCGCACCCATCCATGGTACACCATCCAAGAATCTATGAGCAAGTATTGCTGCCATCTCAATACACTCATAAACCGGTGGCCAAGTGGTGCACATATCTCTGAACAAGTAAGGTATTCTATGTGTTGATCATTTGATGAATATGCTCTATGTGTTGGTCATTTGGACGGATATGCAACTTCTTGACTGTTTTCTCTTTTGCTAGCCTCCCCCTGCGGTCATGTTGTACTTGAATGGAGAAGAACTTCATCCTCATGTATTGTTGGTTAAAGTTCACTAGGCTACCCAAGTGGCTCCTATCCATTGTCCTTACTGTCAAGATCGCCAACATCAGCATTGAAGGCGAAGATGGTGATCCAATCGACCCAACAAAATGAGAGCTGGCCAAGAATGTCAAAAGGGGGGATCCGAGGGAACAAGTGGCAGGAGGAGAGGGAGAAGTGAGAAGTGGAGATAACCAACATGCTAGATAAGCTCAAGGACATCATTATGTAGAAGCCTAGAAGGAGGAGGCATGCATCAAGAGCAATGACATCAAGGCGGAAAAGAAGGCGGAGAGATTTGACATCTTACTAGCTGCAATAGAAGAGAAGAAGACCAGGCTTGAAGAGTATTAAGACCCAGCTTGAAGAGAGGAGGGTTGAGCTCATGGCCGCTTAAAAGGAAACCAAAATATTGACCTTGATAATGGACGAGTTGTATCCCGATGCGCCGAAGATCGTGCAAGCCGTCCATGCAAGGATGTTGAAGCACTTTGTGGTAGAGATGGGGGGGTAGATGCTACAGAGGAGCCAGCGACAAAGTAAGAGGGAGGAGACATGGATAGCCGGTCTGGGAGGCCAAAATTGAAATTATTTTGCATGCTTTGAAACTATTGTGGTTGGGCGCATGTAAAAACATATGCACATCCACCCTTTTTTATTGTGAAGATTGCATACGTATGCACTTTTATTTGCTCAACAAATTGCTATTGATCAACATTTGCACTTCAAAGGTATCCGGATGGGGCCTGACATGGGGCGAACGTTTCGGACATGAGGTCGGATGGCCGAGTCCCGTATTCGTGTCCATGGACGCGTTCGGGAATGGGTAGTGAGTCTCATTTGGGACACTGTTGAAGATGCCCTACGTACCTGGGTAACTACAAGTTGCACAACATAACAACCATCTTAATGTATAAAATGAAAATAATAGAAGGGTAAATGACAATGAGAATAATATGCGGACATGAGAGTATCCAAGTACGCGAGATTAACTTCATGTAGTCATCTGCTGAAAACTACTATGGCCTGCCCCAAATGGGTCTATACCCCACGGTGTCATTCCCCTCACGAGCGAGCCACCCCTCGGTCAAATCGATGTGCGGTGATGCCCCTGGAGCGGGACAGCATGACCTATTCCCTCTTCCTTAGTTTGGCATGGGAGAGAGCGTTCCAGCTAGCAATGATGGAAGGAGTATTGTTGATCCTTGATGAGGTGATACTTGTGGTGTTAGTGAGTTACTCTAGCACCTTGCTACCTTTACATAACTTTCACTCTTGTAAATGATGCTTTCATTGAATTATTCTTCCTAAGTTTTTCCGACAAGCAAGTGTTAGCTAGAAAAAGTAGAATAATTGCTATCTGGTTACTTTGTCTAAGTGAAATTTTTGTTCTAATTATCTTGCCCTAAAAAGCTTGTATAGTAATCATTATCGCCGCTGAAACTATGCTAAGTCTTCATGTGAAGGAAACAGTGGGCTATCTAGGCATACCGGTCGTAACTAAGCAAAAACCTTCGTGTTATTTTGGTTTAAACAACTAAGATCCTTATGTTTTTTGTTTCTTACTTGAGGAAGATCAAGGTTTAAGCATAGGGAGGTCGATCATTGCATTTTGCACTCATTTATACACTTGTTTAAACCTGATAATCAAAATATTCCCTGGGATAATCACTTTAGTATGATATTTAGTGGCCAATAAAGGCAAAAGATCGGAAATCCTCTTGTTTCTCTTTCCTTGCAAGAATGGGCCAATTTAGAAGATAAATCAAGCTAAATATGGAATATATGAAGGTGGGAGATCAAGCCCAATCAACCGAAGGCACGCAACAAGCTCTAGATGAGAAGATGATGTGTGGTGATACGTCTCCAACGTATCTATAATTTATGTAGTATTCATGCTGTTATATTATAATTCTTGGATGTTTTACAATCATTTTATAGCAAATTTATATCATTTTGTGGGACTAACCTATTGACCCAGTTCCCAGTGCCAGTTGTTGTTTTTTGCTTGTTTTTTACATCACAGGAAATCATTATCAAACGAAGTTCAAACACCGCAAAACTTTTTGTGGATTTTTTATGGACCAGAAGACGTCCAATGGGCCAGAGCAGCACCTAGGGGTACCCCGAGGGGGCATAACCCACCAGGGCGCGCCTGGGGGCCCATCGCACCCAGGTGGGTTGTGCCCACCTCGGTGGCCTCTCGCACCGCCTCTTCGCCCTATAAATTCCCAAATATTCCAAAAACCCACAGGGTAACCCTAGATCAGAAGTTCCACCGCCGCAAGCCTCTGTATCCATGACAACCAATCTAGACCCCGTTCTGGTACCCTGTCGGAGGGGGAGATCATCACTGGTGGCCATCTTCATCATCTCGGTGGCCACCATGATGAGGGAGTAGTCCACCCTCGGGGCTGAGGGTTTGTACCAGTAGCTATGTGTTTAATCTCTCTCTCTCTCTCTCTCTCTCTCTCTCTCTCTTGTGTTCTTGAGATGTCACGATCTTAATGTATCGTGGGCTTTGTTAATATAGTTGGATCATATGGTGTTTTCCCCTCTCTATATTGTTGTGATGAATTGAGTTTTCCCATTGAGATTTCATTTTGTCGGATTGAATACTTTTATGGATTTGAGAGCACTTGATATATGTCTTGCGTATGAATACTCATGGTGACAATGGGGTATCATATTGATCCACTTGATATGTGTTTTGGCACTCAACTTGCGGATTCCCGAGGTGACATTGGGGTAATCTATGCATAGGGGTTGATGCACATTCTTGTCTTTGTTTCTCTGGTAGAAATCTTGGGGCACTCTTTGAGATTCTTTGTGTTGGATTGAATATTACGAATCTAAATTTGCTTTGGTGTTATTTTAGTACGAACTCTTGGTTAGATCGATCGAAAAGAATATCTTGATGTTATTTTAGTATGAACTCTAGAATAGATTGATCGGAAAGAATAGCTTTGAGGTGGTTTCGTACCCTACAAACAATTCCGTCTTATGTTCTTCGCTAGATAGGAACTTCGGAGTGATTCTTCATCGCACTTTGAGGGATGGTTATATGATCCAATTATATTAGCATTGTTGAGAGATTGCACTAGCAAAAGTACGATCCCTAGACCTCATTTTCAAGCATTGCAATACCATTTGTGCTCACTTTTATCAATTGCTACTTGCTGTTTTTATTTATTCAGATTATAAAAATATACTAGATCATCAATGGCGCGCGTTGCCGCGCCCATCTATTTGTACCATGAAATGTTCCGACTTGATATGTATAGAATTCCATCATATCTTCTATAGGTTAAAGGAAAACTAAGAACGTCAAAGGGCTCTAATGTGGTGTATTCCGTGTGTACTTCTATATACTTGAAAATGGACCATATAGTCTGGGGCAAAATAATCACTATGATGAGTAAAATTAAATTTCTGGATGGTGATAATGACAACATGAGCATGTGCTCCCTAGAGCCAAAATGAATATCCGAATGTTGATGGACTATTGTATATTGTGCTATATACTCCTTCCGCTCCTAAATATATGCCGTTTTGGTAGTTCAATTCATATATTTAGGAATAGAAGGAGTAATTCATTGACTCTAGACATTGGCTTTCTGCCAATTGCTTAAACTCTAGAAGTGGAAAAGAAAATTGCAGAAAAGGAGCAAAGCTAAGTAGGACAACATGACTTAAGACCTACAACATCAATTAAGTTGTTGTCATGTTGCGAGAACGGACGTTTGGCTCTCTGCCTCCATGGAGGCACTTTTTGAAAAAAGAATCAAAATTCAAAGTTTTTGGTTTAAAATAAATCTGAAAAAATTGGTGCAACTAAACAAGGATGTTATGTGTATGTGTGCAAAATGTCAGGATGAAAAATGTTGAAATGCAACCTGTACAAAAACAACAGATTCATGATCTAGAAGGAGGAATAGTATCACGTGTTAAAAAGCCCCAGATTTGTCTTTTTTGCACAGCCCTCATTTCAACATATTTTGCCCTCAAAATTTACAGACATGTGTATTATGCCGTCATGTATTATCTATATTTTTTTCGGATTTTTTTGAACTGTAGAAAATATGAAATTTGAAAAAATTTGAATTTTTCAAAACCGAGCTCCATGGAGCTCGGCCTCCAAAGACAATATTCGCCATTTTGGTACCTTAGTACCCCTCTGAATTTGAAAAGATGGTATAGAAAGTAGCTATTTGACTTAACAACATGACTTCAGACTTACAAAATCAATATATTGCAGGTAGTATAACAAATTTACTATCTGTCAAATAGATGATTCAAAAGCTATCCCCTTGCGGAAGAAAAATATATATTAAGTAGAAGTCTGTTGCTATCATCAATTAATCTCTTTGCATATCAGATCAAGTATCTACGTGTACCCTCACACACATAAAACCCGTTCTTGTTGAGGCGGAACAATACCTGTACCTCTTAATATTTTTTAGCACGATGCACATGACACAAGTACGAATGCTGCAGTAGGAGGAGGAACAGAAGGGAGTCCACCCAGTAGGAAGGAAGGTGCACAAGGCTAAAATAATGTGAAGGGGAAACCTATGGCCAATCCTGAAACACACATTTACATGGAGAAGGGGAGGTATGATTCGACCCACCTCACTTGAATCCCAATTACAACACCTTATCGTCCACAGCTGTGTGAAGACATGCGACACTGCCCTGCAAGTACGCTAAGATGGGAGAAAAACGCATCTCCAGAGCTGGATCGAGACACATGCATGGCAGCGAAATTCTCTATTGCCAAGGCGAGGTGGAGGCAGAGGAAGAGACCCAGGTTGCTACGATCGGAGATAATGGTGGCGATGGCGCACCTAGTTTGAGTCTGCCTCACAGAGGCGAGTCCCGGCCCTCATCGTTGCATCTCTCTTTCTCTCTCCTCCGCTGCTAGCCTGCTCGTATAACTTCAGGCGACGGAGTATATATACACGCATATGTAAGCGGCTGCAATTTTTAAAAATTGAAACACATTGCCGTTGGAAACTGGCGCACAGCGTAAATGTTTCCATGAACCGACGATTGATTTCTTCTTCCCGACGAATTAGCTACTCGGCCGTTTCACCGAATAGCCACAACGACGCCTCGGCTTCGCCCCTCCCTACTAGAGAATTAAGTTAGTGTGCGATCAGCGTCGTTCGTTTCTCCAGCGACCGTACGGTTGATGACCTCGCCCAGGTAGCCCCACTCATCCGCCTGTGCGGGCTCGATCGCCAGATTTTCCACAGCGCCAAACTGGACTTTTTTGGGCCTAGAGTCTACGCAGTCGTGAGTCCTCCGTGTATGTGCGGTCGGTTGATGATTTTTCTCTGGTTTCCTCCACTGATAGGAAAGCGATCCAGTAGGTCCAATCAACAGCAGATCAGGGATTTTATTACGGATGCAGCGATCCCGCTTGTGGAGTGTGATCTACAACAACCGAAGCCAGGCGGGATTAGAGGGTCATTCAACGGCCAGAAATGTCCAATCACGTAGATCTGAAGGCCAAAAATGTCTATGCTATGAGAGGGCTGGGAAAGTGCGCGGTTGTAATGTTTCTAAATTTCTACCATCAATATTACACTTTTATCACCATCTCTTCGCTAAACTAGTGCACCTATACAATTTGTCATTGTATTGGGTGTGTTGAGGACACAAGAGATTTTTTATATTTGGTTGCGGGATTGTTTGAGAGAGACCATCTTCGTCCTACGTCTCCCACAGATTAATAAACCTTAGATCATCCACTTGAGGAAAAATCGTTAGTCCTATAAAACTCTGCACTTGGAGACCCAACACGAATCTATAAGAATAAAGTTGTGTAGTAGACATCACGTGGTACGAGCGCACCACCTGCCGCAGCCTTTATGACACCACCAGTCCATGTGTTTTAAATCCGATTGTCGATGTAGCATTGTTTAAAAAAATTGGGTTGGTGAATAAACGAATGAAGCAGTTCACCGGTCCGATTGTTGGCCCGCATGGTTCGACTGGCCGTTCAGTATGTGGTCCTACTTGGTTTTTATGTACTTTATTTTTGTCTGGGGAAATTTGTGTACTCGGTCTTTTCTAGTCGAATTTATGTACTTATATAATATAGATGAATGGCCAAATCGTATGATTTCTTTCCATTTGGACCAGAACCAAGAGATCTCCAATACAACCCTTTATGCGCCATGGATCGCTGTGGCGCTCGAGGCTAGCTAGGCCGGAGCAATTAGCTCGGATGCTTGCTGGCACGATCGAGAGCACCTAGTCGACACTTACTACCTCAAAGTGCTCCTGTTTCGACTGGGCCCACCAACTGATGTGTCTTCTTGTACGCTACGGGCAGTGTAGAGTGCGAAGTATTGTGTGGGCCGATATTTTCATATTATTTTTTCTCTATTGGTTTTCCAAAAAGTGTTTTTTTGAAAGTTTGAAAACATTTTAAAAAATGTTTGTATGAACACTTATTTTTAGAAACACGAACATTTTCAAAAATTGGAACATTTTTCTAGAGGACAAACACTTCTTTAAAACAGGGAATACTTTTTTAAAAAATTGAGTTTTTAAAAAACTTTTTGAAAAGGTGAACATTTTTTGAGGTTTTTAAAAACAATACATTTTTTAAAATAAACGCAAACTTTTTTCATATTTGAGAACATTTTTCAAGTCATGATTATTTATGGAAAACCTGAACATTTTTTGAAATTTATTTGAAACAACAAACATTTTCAAAATTTAGTGCACAATGTTTAATAAGCCCATTTTTACAAACTTGTGGAAATATTTCGAAACAGTGAAAAAACTAAAAACCACATTTTTTTGATATTTTTGCACAAATTGCAAACATTTTGAAAATTTATGAAAAATAAGAAAACCAGGAAAGGAAAACGGAAAAGAAAGAAAAGGACTGATTGAAACCTTCAAGAAGCTTCATAAAACCGGTCAAACCCTGTATATGAACGGGCGTGGAGTATGTAATCCCGTGCTTCAGTGATCCCGGATGAACAGTTAAATACGCAAAAAAATAGTATAAAATTCAAAAAAATCTAAATTTTCTTGGCAAGAAACATTGATGTTTGTCTATACGCGTGGAAATTTTCATGTTGAAATTACAGTTGTGGAGGAACATCAATTTTATTTTTTTCCCACACCTCGACAAATATAATTTCATCATGAAAATTTGCATGCATGTAGACAAAACATCAATTATTCTTGCCAATTGTTTTTTGAATTTTACCGTTCATCCGAGACCACTGAAGCTCAGGATCACATTTGTACTTTCATATATGAGCCTTCTTCTATAAGGTTCACCTTATGATTATTTTTTTGAGAAGAAAAGATTCACCTTATAGATACCCATATATATACGCAAGCAAAATGGGCCAGCCCACCTTCACCGCTTCTCTTCCCTTCCTGCGGGAAAGGGCTCCTATTTTACGCATAATGTGTCAAAACATATTGACAGGTGGACCGTGGACAGTTGACCATCGACCAGTTTACTTTTGGAAAATGATTTGATAAAAATCATCAATTTTAAAAAAATCATTTTTCAAATGCATGGGTTTGAAGACAGTCAATAAATTTTAGAAAACAATCATGTATATGAAAAGGTTCAAAATTTTGAAAAAAGTTCAGGATTTTGGGGAAAAATCATGAATTTTGAAAACACTTATTATATTTTTTTACAGAAATCACGTGTACGAAAAAGTTCAAATTTTGAAAAAAAATCATGGATTTTGACAAGAAATCGCAGATTTGAAAAAATAACCGTGGATTAAAAAACAGTTCACGGTTTTGAAAAAATCTTGGGTTTTAAATTTTTTTATTTGAAAATACAACACAAATTTGAAAAAAGAGTTCACAAAATTTGAAAGAAGTTTGTAAATTTGGAAAAAATCATAGAATTTTTGAAAAGTTTGGGAAATCCAGAAAATCTCCCGATATAAAAAAATGTTCACGCATTGAAAAAAATAAAAAATAAATTAATAGGGAAAAGGGAAACCAAGAAAATAAAAAAAATTGAAAAGGTTCACGATTGAGAAAATTTCAAGAAATTAAGTGTTAATGGACTATATGGGGGCTTCGGCTTGCTACCAAGCGAACATGGTTCAAATCCCTAAAAAAAGCGAACATGGTTCAAATGTTAATGGACTCTGGTATAGTCCCTGGTTTACACGAAACCACGATGTCCCAGTCGTTCGGTTCCCGCTTCAAATCTTAGTTGTAGAGCGGACTCTATAACCAGCACGACAAGGCAACAGCCTTCCCGTCGCGGTTATATATATACGGGCCACAGATTGGGTCTTTTTTGGAAGGTGGTTCTCTTCTCGTCATAGATCGATCGATTGACTAGATAGCTCGCTAGAGATCCGCCGATCGAGGAGAGAGAATCGATTGACTAGCTCGCTAGAGATCCGCCGGCCGAGGAGAGAGAACATGGCGAGTTTTCATGTCGCCGACGCGTCGGAGTACCTGGCCATCACCGGCTGGGGCATCGACGACGTCAAGCTCGCGAAGAAGGCGTGGGTGTTCGCCGGGCAGCAATGCAAGAAGTTCTGCATCTCGCCGGTCAACTACGAGTTCGAGGTGCACGCCATGAGCGCCGAGAAGCTGCCCTTCATCCTCCCCGCCGTCTTCACCATCGGCCCCAAGATCAGCGCCATCGGCAACGAGGTGGCGGACAAGGAGGAGCTCGAGGCGCAGCTCCTGCTCTACGCCAAGCTCATGGCCCCGCTGAATCACAACACCAGCCACGTCCATGACCTCGTCAAGGGGGTCATCGAGGGCGAGACCCGCGTGCTCGCCGCCGAGCTCACCATGGAGGAGATCTTCAAGGGGACCAAGACCTTCAAGGAGAAGGTGTTCGACATGGTGCAGCTGGAGCTCAAGCAGTTCGGGCTCTTCATCTACAACGCCAACGTGAAGCAGCTGGTGGACGTGCCGGGGCACGCCGCACGAGTACTTCTCCTACCTCGGCCAGAAGAAGCAGCAGGACGCCGCGAACCAGGCCAAGGTGGACGTGGCGGAGGCCCGGATGAAGGGAGAGGTGGGCGCCAAGGAGAGGGAGGAGCTGACCCGGCAGAACGCCGCCAAGGTGGACGCCGAGACTAAGGTGCTGTCGGTGCGGCAGATGGGACAGGGGCTCAAGGAGGAGGCCAAGGTGAAGGCTGAGGTGCAGGTGTTCGAGAATGCAAGGGAGGCGGACATCGCCGCGGCCAAGGCCGAGCTCGCCATGAAGAAGGCCGGGTGGGACAAGCAGGCCAAGGTGGCCGAGGTTGAGGCGGCCAAGGCCGTGGCCATCCGCGAGGCCGAGCTCCAGATGGAGGTCGAGATTAAGAACGCCATGCGCCAGACTGAGAAGCTCAAGGCCGAACAGCTCAGCAAGGCCACCGTGCAGTACGACACACAGGTACATTATCCATAGTTCCATACTTCCAACCATACATGTGCTCAAATATTCTCATAGATGACCGATCTCTTATACATATATATATTCTCATGCATGCAGCATGCATGCTTGTAGGTTCAAGATTCAAACGCGCTGTTGTACAGCAGGCAGAAGGCAGCTGAGGCGGCGCTGTTCGAGCAGATGAGGACGGCGGAGGCGCGCAAGGCGCAGGCCGACGCCAAGTTCTTCGAGCAGAAGATGGCCGAGGACGCCAAGCTCTACGCCAAGCAGAAGGAGGCGGAGTCGGTGGCTCTGGTGGGCAAGGCCAAGACAGAGTACGTGGCGTCCATGCTCCAGGCGCTCGGCGGCAACTTCCACGCTCTAAGAGACTACCTCATGATCGACTCCGGCATGTACACGGAGATGGCTCGCATCAACGCCGGAGCAGTCAACGGCATGCAGCCCAAGATCAGCATCTGGAGTAACGGTGGTGGTGACGCCGGGAACGCAGGCGGAGAGGCTGCCGCCGGCAACGCGCTGCAGCAGGTGGCTGGGGTCTACAAGATGCTCCCGCCGCTTCTGTCGACAGTGCACGAGCAGACAGGAATGTCGCCGCCGGCGTGGATGTGTACGCTGCCCAAGGACGGTGCTGCCAACTAAGCGTCGGTGTAGTGCGCACTCGTCGTGTCTTATACAGTATCTTGTAGAATCGGGTTAGCTGTTCGTTAGAAGGTTTTGGTTCCTCGTCGTCACAATTTAGGTGTTTTTTTTGGGGAATTATTAGGTGTTAATGTGGCTACCGTTTGCTACTTCTTAGTTGTCCAATACAATTCTTTAGAACAACTTGATTGAAAAATAATCTTATTTGAATTGTTCGTTGCTGGGTCGATCGACATAAAGAAGTAATTTTAAATTCTTATTTCGAAGTTGATGATCCTCGGCATCATCTTATTTTGAAAAAAAAAACTTGCAAGCTTATCTAGATATACATGTCTTTTTGGAAAAACTTTCGATCTATTCATCAAATGTCAAGGTAGTACAAAAAACGATAGGTGTAAACTTATCGACGACTACAATCACTGGAGTGAGTCAAACACGCACCATCACCATTGCCCCTTACTCACTACAGCCGAGCAAACCTTGTTGTAGTAGACAGTCGGGAAGTCGTTGTGCTAAGGCCCAGTAGGACCAGCGCGCCAGAACAGCAGCCGCCGCCGATGAAGAGAAGCGTGGATCGAAAGGATCCAATCTGAATAGACGAAGACCGGATCCAAGTCGATCCACCAAAGACAAACGCCTCATTTTTCTGAGTAGGACACAGACCCTAAACGAACACCTAGAAACACCTACAATAGCTCTGCCGCCGATAAGGGCCGAGATCCATCACGCCTCCATGGCCCTAAGGCCATGTAAGATGAAAGATGAAGCCGATCCACGGTGGCGCGGACGGGAGGCGCAAAACCCCGATCTCCTCTATTTGAAAGTACTATTTAGTCAATAATCAATCACTTAATCAGAAAAAATAATTAGAAGATTTCCATCTTCAACAAGTTCAGGAAGTATGTGTGAATTGCAAGTTCTAATTCGTATACTTTTTTTGCGGGTCAGAAGGAGTAGCTGCTAAACCACCACAATTCATGTATTAGTATGTATTTTATGTGACATAAAATTGGCTTACTTACCTTTATATTACAAATTACTTGTGGTTATAACTTTAAAAAGAAAAAGTTATATGTTAATAATATTGAAATTGTTTGTGAAAATCACGTCATGTGAAATCAAATACGAAAAGATAAGAGTAAGATGAGTTCCCATGTCGAAGCAGTGGCTCTTGAGCTCCCTCACGGTACTCGTAGCTAAGGATGAAAGTGTCGCAAACACGCGGACACAATGGTCCTGTTTGGATCCCCGAATTAGAGTTAGTTTAGGTTAGTTGGACTCAACTAATCAAAAATTATCCAAACAGGAGGGTTAGTTTGGGTTAGATGCATCTAACCCACTCAAAAAAAAAACTAACTCACTCAAGAGGTGCTTATTTGGGTTAGTTCTCCTCGGGACCACTAAAAACTTTCTTTTTTCTCCCGCTCTCCCCGCAACAGATCCCTCCCACTTTCTCGAAGCTTCTCATCCTCTTCCTCTCGCACCATCCGTGAAGGCTCCTCGCGTATCCGCGCTCCCGTCCGCCGCCGGTAAGCAGCCCGGCCCTATCCTCCTGTTCCAACCCCCTCGTCTCCCCGCGGCCCGTCCGTCCGCCGGTAAGCAGTCGCGGCTCCTTGCGCGGCCCGTCCCCATCGGCCTCGGCCAGCGCGGCTCCTTGCGTAGGGATGGCGGATTCGGCCGGCGGGCTGCGCGATAAGCCAGCACGGCTCCTTGCCGGGTGCGTCCCCGTCTGCGGCCAGGGCTCGTCCAAAATAGCCAAATGGTTGAGAAAGAGCATTTATTGTCATTCTAACCATGTCATCCAAACATCTTTTTGGTTAGAATTAGTTCAGGATTAGTTCAGTGTTAAAATCTAACTCTAACCTCTAACCGAGTTAGAGTATCCAAACAATGCCAACAACCTATGCAGGGCTTCTGTGTCCATACTGTTCCCGCAGCTTGCAACGATAGCAGCAAGAGTAGAGGCAGCACAATCCCGCCACCCAGCAGATAGGGAAAGTTGTGGTTGCGTGGCCTCTTAGGTAGACCATCCATTCTTGCACTAAAATTCATGCGTCCAAACTTCCTTTCTTTCTTATATCCACATAAATTTTCATGAAAACACTTTTGCTCAAATTTACGTTGATGTGATCGTTGCCTCGCAACTGGCAAATATTCTGGGATGCCGGTTGTTAGCTACTCCATCCATCCTGAATTAGTTATCTCGGATTTGTCTAGATATGGATGTGTTTAGAAATATTATAGTGTTAGATACATCCCTATACATCCGTATTTAGACAAATGTAAGACAATAAATTTGGGACCGAGGTAAATTTTTCTTTGAAAGATTCAACAAATTGTTGGCTTGATTCAGATTTAGCAGAAAGCAGCGGAAGAATAACATGGTGAAGATCCGAAGATCAAAGAAAAAGAAAACATCAGCCCTATTAGCTGCAAAACAACACTACACCCACAAGGTGGAACGCCATCCACCCACGACGAGGCAACAAAGCTACGACAACGACAGAGAACTACGAAGAACTAGGCAAGGTTGGTGTCGCAAAAGATCGCCGAACGGACCACCTGCCTCGCGTCATCATACACCACCCGGGGCCTCACCAGCGCAACTTCGACTTCACAACAACAAAATGACCGAGGCAATCCCACGGACACGCCGGAGAAGAACCGACTACCACGAACAATGCCACGCCTCAGACCTCGCTCACCCTCGTCACCGTTGCCATAGAAGCCACCGTGCGCATCTAGCCCGTAGGAAGCACCCATGGGATCCAGATCTTCAAGACGGTGCCCTAAAGAGGGGAAACGACGTTGAAGACGATGCCACCACACAACCCTGCAACAGGATCTTGGCTTTTCGCCCAAAGATCTTGATATGGGAGTAGAGGTTGTGTGGATCCCGACGGTGCCTTCAAGAAGGATGGGCTGGCGGCTTGGTGTGTTGGTGCCGGCCAGCGTCGAGGGCTTGCTGGTTTTGCTGCCACATGCGGGCGTTTGTAGCGCAGCAGTGAGCGCTGTGAGCACGGGGGCCAAATCTGGGCTCTATGCCCGGGCATGCTCCTTGGCGCAGGGGCTTGCGGCTGTTGCAACCACTCCCACGCAATGCAGAGAACCAGCTAGGCTTTCACCCAGAGCAACCACTCCCACACAGCCGGCGGAGGCCGACAAGTACCTCCACTTGACCGTGCACCCCAACGCAGAGCACGCCAACACTGCACGGAGCCACAACCTTCCTCGACGTCGGGCCTGCAGAAGCCAGATCGGGCCCTGCACCCCGCGTATCCACCATGACCAGAGCCTCCCTGCTCTAGCAAGTCCGGGCACCACCAACCACCGGCGGTGTACCATGCTAGCCACCAGCTCAAGATCGGCACACCCTCAGCCCCTCCAACCCCCAGCCACCTCCTCCGGACCGCCTGGACTCCACAGCAGCAGATCAGGGCAGAGAAACTGTCCATCTTGCGGTGCAAGGCCCGACACGGACCGCCCGAACTCCACCAAGCAGCAGCCGCAAGCCCCTGCGCCAAGGAGCACGCACGGGCACTGAGCCCAGATTTGGCCCCCGTGCTCACGGCGCTCACCGCTGCACAGCAACGCCCGCATGCGGCAGCAAAGCCAGCGAGGCCTCCACGCTGGCGGGCGCCGGTGCACCGAGCCGCCAACCCTAGGCCACAAGGTAGCGACCTCCGCTGACGCACCGCGCCCAGCCGCGTCAGCGGAGACCTCCTCACCCGTGTCGTGCGCCTCGCGCCCAGCCGCTCCTCTACCGGCAGATCAAGGTCGACCTCCGGCCGCTTCTCTGCACCCGCGCCGAACGTGCGCGTGGGTCCCAACTCCGCGTGGGCTCCCCTCCGCCTGACCTCCATGCGCCGACCTCCGCGCATCTCGAACAACACCTCCATGCCGACCACCCGCCTCCGCCAGATCGAGCCGTCCCGCGCCCGCTCGAAACCGCAGGAAAGACCAACTGCCCGCCACCGCGAACGCTACACAGGCTTTGCCCGACGGCGGTAAGGGGCAGCTATGGAGGGGGAGTGCCCGGCGGCGGCTAGGGTTTTTCTCTCCCGAGCCGTCCGCGGGAGCGGCGCGAGAGAGCACGGATGCGCGAGGATACGCGCCCGTGCGCCACCGAGGTAATATTGGGCATCTATAGCTCTCTATCAACTGGCCTCTCATCAATTTAGTTTAACATGAGTTTGTTTTTTGCGAGGAAGCTTAACACGACCTAGCTAGGCCTAGTGTTAAGGGGGCGTTGCGAGAATCGAACTCGCGACCTCACGCACCCAAAGCGAGAATCATACCACTAGACAAAACGCCCAAGTTGTTTAACTTGTAATTAATCATTTACTTATTGTAATTCCTTAATTTGCTCCTGACGACGGGTAGCTTACAGCTACTTGACGATTTAGGTATTTTTCTCAGACGAAGTAGATCGACTTCTCGACGAACTCTCTCCCCGTCCCATCCTCCAAAATTCCATCGCGGCAGCGGCAAATATAGACCTCCTTTTTACTCCATCGTCTCATAATATAAAACGTCTTTTGACACTACACTAATGACTAGTGTTAAAAAAAGTTTTACATTATGAAACGGAGTAGTAGATTATATCGAGCATGTGCCGAAACATATCTTCACAATACTTATAACTGATTTAGAACACGCCTAGCCTAAGCCTCCATGCCGGTGACCACTCCACCCTGCCGTCCACAACCAACGCCGTCTTCCATTCCCGGGGCCGGCGACCACAGCTCAATTCACCATGGCTCTCGCACACCTCAACTTTGACAGGGGTCAAGATTTCGCCTCCAAGGTATGAAAAAAGTGGGGAGTCCCCATCAACTACGAGGAAGGCAAGGATTTTGAGGAATTTCTCTTAGTAGCTGAATTCACTAGATCGCAGATCAGGCTAACAAAAGAATTAGTTAGCACCATTCTCTTGGCTTGCTTTGGAGGTAGAGCTTCACTCTTTAGGGTCAAGCTACTACAGAATTGGTCATTCAAATTCACGGTATCATCTAAAGAAGTGAGTTTCTCCATCATCAAGGGAGAAAACATTTCCTTACCACTTCTCAATATTAATTTCCTTTTTTGGGGAAATGGTGGCCCGAACTCCTGCTGGGAATTAGATCAATATCTTCAAGAGCAGGTTGGATCCTTCTGATCTACGCATCTCTTCATCAGCGATGGTTGTTGTCCTGATGCGCTGGTCGTATGTGGCCTTAGCATGACGACTTTCCGACTGTCTACTGCAGCAAAGGTTTGCCCGGCTTCGATGAGGGAGGGGGATGACGGCGGCGTGCCTTCGGCTTGCTCCCGTATTTGTAGTCGTCGCTGGGTGGTCTACGGACCTAGATGCATTTTTTACTTCTGGTGTTCTTTGTACTGCCTTAACAGTTAATGAATAGATTGGAAGTTTTCCTCGTAAAAGAAGAAGAAGATGAGTGGACTCATGCGTTCCGTAGACATCCCAGGAAATCCTATCTTCATGGCTTGGATCTCCTGGTATCTACACCGGTACGAATCACTCGGATCCTAGATCCACTGTTCATTCTTTTCGTTCAAATGGAGTGCAATCTTCGGCGAATAATAGCAATAAGGGTGGCAATACCTATTCATTGGCCATTACACATCACAAAGCGGGATCACAACACATTCGAAATGGACAAAAGAGGCATTTTGTGTTTGATGTTTGCTCCTGGGACACTTCAGTCCCAAATGCACTAATAGGATTAAGTGCCGGACATGTAAAAGATGGGCCATATTGCCAGAGATTGCTTCTTCTCATCCTAGCCCACCAACTCCAACGAACCCAACAATCGCCCAAACCCGTCGTTTGGCATTCCTAAGCAAGCGGCCACTATTCCCAGGAGTGGGACGGTAGGTGTCGTCAATCAGACGACCAGTCAAGGCAATTACAGTATTTTTCCTATAGCTCTTTCCCGAGTTGGCAACCTCCATTATTCTGCCTCTCTGCTCACCATGGCACCCGCCAGGTCCGGATGCGGGTAATGGTCGCCCAAACACATACCCGTCTCATTATTTTTCACCCATACATGTACCCATACATGCATCCCGGGTTTCAAATGGTTCCCATACCCATACCTGATCAGGTGCGGGTAATACCCACGGGTGAAAATACCCATCTCGGTCACCTTATCCAATTCATATTTCATCATCTATTTTTCAACATTTACGCATATATATATACACAACATTTCAGCAATGTATACTTCAACATTTCAGTATATATATATACACTATATTTTAGCATTTGAGCACATATAGATGATGATTTGTTGTGCGTTGGAATAAAAAGAATATTATTAATTTTCAGAAAGGATAGGAATAAGCACCAAATAGATGGCACTAAATAATGTGCAGTTATATACATGGATGAGTAGCCTGTACGTGATCTTTTAGAGAAACATTCACATCTATTTTTTTTTTCAATTACAAGACAGACACAATTTTCTCTAATTTCCTTTTATTGAAAGTACTTCTGCAGCCCCTACTTCAAAATAATCAACTCAAGGAGACTATATAATAAGATCAACAAAACCGTGAGTTCACAAAACAAGATCAATGCACTTAAACAAGATCATGCACATGCGTAAGGGGAGAGGATTTTGTTCGAGGTTAGCGGTTGCGTACCCATACCCATAACTGGCTTATCCGATGGGTACATTTTTTCCCCATTTATAAACCCATGGCTATTTATTTGTCCTAAATCCTTACCCTAATAGGGTTTTTACTCGCCGGGTTTGCGGGTTGCGGGTATCCATTGCCATGTTGACTCTCTGCATTCCATCATCTGTCGCCTCCAAGCCGCTGTCATTCACCCTGCTGATACAAACCATCGCTTGTCGGCGGCCAGCCGTCCCTCCGTCGCATCAACTAATGTCTACTACACACCCTTCTTTTTATAGACGTTGTTGGGCCTGCAAGTGCACAGGTTTGTAGGACAATAGCAAATTTCCCTCAAGTGGATGACCTAAGGTTTATCAATCCGTGGGAGGCGTAGGATGAAGATGGTCTCTCTCAAACAACCCTGCAACCGAATAACAAAGAGTCTATTGTGTCCCCAACACACCCAATACAATGGTAAATTGTATAGGTGCACTAGCTCGGCAAACAGATGGTGATACAAATGCAATATGGATAATAGATAAAGGTATTTGTAATCTGAAATTATAAAAACGGCAAGGTAACAAGCGATAAAACTGAGCGTAAACGGTATTGCAATGATAGGAAACAAGGCCTAGGGTTCATACTTTCACTAGTGCAAGTTCTCTCAACAATAATAACAAAGATAGATCATATAACAACCCCTCAACATGCAACAAAGAGTCACACCAAAGCACTAATAGCGGAGAACAAACGTAGAGATTATGGTAGGGTACGAAACCACCTCAAAGTTATTCTTTCGAATCAATCTATGCAAGAGTTCGTGCTATAATAACACCTTAAGACACAAATCAACCAAAACCCTAATGTCACCTAGATACTCCATTGTCACCTCAAGTATCCGTGGGCATGATTATACGATATGCATCACACAATCTCAGATTCATCCAACCAACACAAAGTACTTCAAAGAGTGCCCTAAAGTTTCTACCGGAGAGTCAAGAGCGTGTGCCAACCCCTATGCATAGGTTCATGGGCGGAACCCGCAAGTTGGTCACCAAAACATACATCAAGTGGCACATGATATCCCATTGTCACCACAGATAAGCACGGCAAGACATACATCAAGTGTTCTCATAAAAGACTCAATCCGATAAGATAACTTCAAGAGGGAAACTCAATTCATCACAAGAGAGTAGAGGGGGAGAAACATCATAAGATCCAACTATAATAGCAAAGCTCGGGATACATCAAGATTGTGCCTTAGAGGGAACACAAGAGAGAGAGATCAAACACATAGCTACTGGTACATATCCTCAGCCCCGAGGGTGAACTACTCCCTCCTCGTCATGGATAGCGCCGGGATGATGAAGATGACCATCGGTGATGGGTTCCCCCTCCGGCAGGGTGCCGGAATGGGCTCCCGAGAGGTTTTTGGTGGCTACAGAGGCTTGCGGCGGCGGAACTCCCGATCTATCTTGCTATTCGATGGTTTTAGGATACGTAGGCTTATATAGGCGAAAGAAGTCGGTCGGGAGGTGCTCGAGGGGCCCACGAGACAGGGGGGCGCCCAGTAGGGGGGGGGGCGCCCTCCTATCTTGTGGCCTCCTCGAGGATCTTATGACGTGAACTCCAAGTCTCCAGAATCATAATCTTCCCAAAAATAACGCTAGCGAAGGTTTCATTCTGTTTGGACTCCGTTTGATATTCCTTTTCCTCGAAATACTGAAACAGGCAATAAAACAGCAATATGGGCTGGGCCTCCGGTTAATAGGTTAGTCCCAAAAGTAATATAAAAGTGTATAATAAAGCCCATAATCATTCAAAACAGGTAATATAATAGTATGGAACAATAAAAAATTATAGATACGTTGGAGACGTATCAAGCATCCCCAAGCTAAATTCCTGCTCGCCCTCGAGTAGGTAAATGATAAAAACAGAATTTTTGATGTGGAATGCTACCTAGCATGATTCTCAATGTAATTTCTCTTTATTGTGGCATGAATGTTTAGATCCAAATGATTCAAAATAAAAGTTCATATTGACAAAAGAAATAGCAACACTTCAAGCATACTAATCAAAGCAATCATGTCTTCTCAAAATAACATGGCAAAAGAAAGTTCATCCCTACAAAATCATATAGTTAGGCTATGCTTCATTTTTGTCACACAAAGATGTTCCCAACTTCTATACCCCCGATGACAAGCCAAACAATTGTTTCATACTTAAATAATCTCAAACCTTTTTCAACCTTCACGCAATACATGAGCGTGAGCCATGGATATAGCACTATGGGTGGAATAAAATATGATAATGGGGATTGTGTGGAGAAGACAAAAAAGGAGAAAGTCTCACATTGATGAGGATAATCAACGGGCTATGGAGATGCCCATAAATTGATGTCAACATGAGGAGTAGGGATTGCCTTGCAACAGATGCACTAGAGCTACAAATGAATGCTCAACAAAAGAAAACTAGTGAGTGTGCATCCAACTTGCTTGCTCACGAAGACCTAGGGCATTTGAGGAAGCCCATCGTAGGAATATACAAGCCAAGTTCTATAATGAAAAATTCCCACTAGTATATGAAAGTGACAACATATGAGACTCACTATATGAAAATCATGGTGATACTTTGAAGCACAAGTGTGGAAAAAGATATAGTAGCATTGCCCTTTTTATTTATTTTCTTTTTTTCTTTTTCTTTTTTTTTTGGCCTTTCTTTTTTTTCTTTTGGCCTTTCTTCTTTTTTTCTTTTTTCTTTGCAATGCTCTAATAATGATGATCATCACACTTTCATTGATTACAACATATGAATTACAACTCGAAACTAGAACAAGATATGACTCCATATGAATGCCTCCGGCGGTGTACCGGGATGGTGCAATGAATCAAGAGTGACATGTATGAAAAATAATGCATGGTGGCTTTGCCACAAATACGATGCCAACTACATGATCATGCAATGGCAATATGACAAAAGTAAATTATGTCATGATGATGATGAACGGAACGGTGGAAAGTTGCATGACAATATATCTCGGAATGGCTATGGAAATGCCATAATAGGTAGGTATGGTGGCTGTTTTGAGGAAGATATAAGGAGGTTTATGTGTGATAGAGCGTATTGTATCACGGGGTTTGGATGCACCGGCGAAGTTTGCACCAACTCTCAGGGTGAGAAAGGGCAATGCACGGTACCGAAGAGGCTAGCAATGGTGGAAAGGTAAAAGTGCGTATAATCCATGGACTCAACATTAGTCAAAAGAACTCATATACTTATTGCAAAAATTTAAAAGTCATCAAAAATCAAGTACTTTGCGCATGCTCCTAGGGGGATAGATTGGTAGGAAAAGACCATCGCTCGTTCCCGACCGCCACTCATAAGGATGCACAAGCCAGGTACACTTCATGTTTCAAATTTGTTACACAATTTTAACCATACATGCATGCTACGGGACTTGCTAACTTCAACACAAGCATTTTTTAAATGCATAATCACCCAACTAGCATGACTTTAATATCACTACCTCCATATCTCAAAACAATTATCAAGTATCAAATTGATCATAGCATCCAATTCACCTCCTATGATAGTTTTCGTTCAAATTACCATGTTGTTTAAGACTCTCAAAATAATATAAGTGAAGCATGAGATACTAGCAATTTCTTCAAAATAAAACCACCGCCATGCTCTAAAAGTTATAAGTGAAGCACTAGAGCAAACGACAAACTACTCCAACAAGATATAAGTGAAGATCAATGAGTAGCTAAATAAATATGCAACTATATGAAGACTTCTCTAATTTAAGAATTTCATATCTTGGTATTTTATTCAAACAGCAAGCAAAGCAAAACAAAATGACATTGCAAGGATAGCACAACTCATGTGAAGAAGCAAAAACTTAGGCTCAACCGATACTAACCGATGATTGTTGAAGAAAGGTGGGATGCCTACCGGGGCATCCCCAAGCTTAGATGCTTGAGAATTCTTGAAATATTATCTTGGGGTGCCTTGGGCATCCCCAAGCTTGAACTTTTGTGTCTCCTTAATTCCTCTCATATCATGGTTTCCCTTTTTATCAAAAGCTTCATCCACAACAAACTCAACAAGAACTCGTGAGATAGGTTAGTATAAACCAATGCAAAACCTTATCATTTTCTACTGTAACAAATCACTAAAATTATTATTCAACATTGCATACTAAATGCCTCTGCATATTTAACATTCATATCCTCAAATAGAATCATTAAACAAGCAAACATATGCAAACAATGCAAACATAACAGCAATTTGCCAAAACAGTACAGTCTGCAAGGAATGCAAGAGTATCAATACTTCCCTGACTCCAAAAAATATGAGAGAAAATTCCCACTATAATAAATTTATCAGACCTTAATATTCAGAAAGATTTAATGTTATACCATTCTCTGACTTTTCTAGGGAATTTTTGCAACAGGGGTAAACTTTCTGTTTTCAAACAGCAACATGTATACTAGCAAAATAAGATTGGCAAAGGCTATCCTTGACATTTTTATTGAAACTAAAGGTGCAAAACATTAATCTAAATGACAGCAAGCAAATACTAACAAAATAAAATGACGCTCCAAGCAAAACACATATCATGTGGTGAATAAAAATATAGCTCCAAGTAAAGTTACCGATGAACGAAGACGAAAGAGGGGATGCCTTTCGGGGCATCCCCAAGCTTAGGCTCTTGGTTGTCCTTGAATATTACCTTGGGGTTCCTTGGGCATCCCCAATATTAGGCTCTTTCCACTCCTTATTCCATAGTCCATCGAATCCTTACCCAAAACTTGAAAACTTCAACCACACAAAACTCAAAACAAAACTCGTAAGCTCCGTTAATATAAGAAAGTAAAACCACCACTTAGGTGCTGTAATAAACTCATTCTAAATTCATAATGGTGTTAAACCTACTGTATTCCAACTTCTCTATGGTTCATACCACTTAATACTAGCCATAGATGCATTAAAATAAGCAAACAACACATAGAAAACAGAATCTGTCAAAAACAGAACAGTCTGTAGTAATCTGTATCAAACGTATACCTCTGGAACTCAAAAAATTCTGAAATAAACTTCTGGACCTGAGGAATTTGTCTATTAATCATCTGCAAAAGAATCACCTAAAAGCACTCTCCAGTAAAAAGTGGCAGCTAATCTTGTGAGCGCTAAAGTTTCTGTTTTTTACAGCAAGATCACATAAACTTCACCCAAGTCTTCCCAAAGGTTCTACTTGGCACTTTATTGAACAAAAGCTATAGAACATGATTACTACAGTAGCATAATCATGTGGACACACAAAAACAGTAAGGGTAAATATTGGGCTGTCTCCCAACAAGCGCTTTTCTTTAATGCATTTTTAGCTAGGCATGATGATGGCAATGATGCTCACATAAAAGATAAGAACTGAAACATAAAGAGAGCATCATGAAGAATATGACTAGCACATTTAATCCTAACCCACTTCCTATGCATAGGTATTTTGTGATCAATAACTTATGGGAACAATAATCAACTAGCATAGGAAGGTAAAACAAGCATAGCTTCAAAACTTTAAGCACATAGAGAGGAAACTTGACATTATTGCAATTCCTACAAGCATATGTTCCTCCCTCATATTAATTTTCAGTAGCATCATGAATTAATTCAAAAATATAACTAGCACCTAAAGCATTCTTTTCATGATCTACAAGCATAGAAAATTTACTACTCTCCACATAAGCAAATTTCTTCTCATGAATAGTAGTGGGAGCAAATTCAACAAAATAGTTATCATGTGAGGCATAATCCAATTGAAAACTAAAATCATGATGACAAGTTTCATGGTTACCATTGTTTTTAATAGCATACAAGTCATCACAATAATCATCATAGATAGCAACTTTGTTCTCATAATCAATTGGAACCTCTTCCGAAATAGTGGAATCATCACTAAATAAAGTTGACACTATTCCAAATCACTTTCATGTTTATCACAATAAGATTCATCATCCTCCAAAATAGTGGGATCACTACTTCCTAAAGTTGACATTCTTCCAAACCCACTTTCATCAATATAATCATCATAAATAGGAGGCATGCTTTCATCATAATAAATATTCTCATCAAAACTTGGGGGACTAAAAATATCATATTCATCAAACATAGCTTCCCCAAGCTTGTGGTTTTGCATATCATTAGCATCATGGATATTCAAGGAGTTCATACTAACAACATTGCAATCATGCTCATCATTCAAAGAATTAGTATCAAACATTCTATAGATTTCTTCTTCTAGCACTTGAGCACAATTTTCCTTTTCATCATACTCACGAAAGATATTAAAAAGACGAAGCGTATGAGACAAACTTAACTCCATTTTTTGTAGTTTCTTTTATAAACTAAACTAGTGATAAAACAAAAAACAAAAAGATTTGATTGCAAGATCTAAAGATATACCTTCAAACGCTAACCTCCCCGGCAACAGCGCCAGAAAAGAGCTTGATGTCTACTACACACCCTTCTTTTTGTAGACGTTGTTTGGCCTGCAAGTGAACAGGTTTGTAGGACAGTAGCAAATTTCCCTCAAGTGGATGACCTAAGGTTTATCAATCCGTGGGAGGCGTAGGATGAAGATGGTCTCTCTCAAACAACCCTGCAACCGAATAACAAAGAGTCTCTTGTGTCCCCAACACACCCAATACAATGGTAAATTGTATAGGTGCACTAGTTCGGCGAAGAGATGGTGATACAAGTTCAATATGGATAGTAGATAAAGGTATTTGTAATCTGAAATTATAAAAACAGCAAGGTAACAAGCGATAAAAGTGAGCGTAAACGGTATTGCAATGATAGGAAACAAGGCCTAGGGTTCATACTTTCACTAGTGCAAGTTCTCTTAACAATAATAACAAAGATAGATCATATAACAATCCCTCAACATGCAACAAAGAGTCACTCCAAAGCCACTAATAGTGGAGAACAAACGTAGAGATTATGGTAGGGTACGAAACCACCTCAAAGTTATTCTTTCGGGTCAATCTATGCAAGAGTTCGTACTAGAATAACACCTTAAGACACAAATCAACCAAAACTCTAATGTCACCTAGATACTCCATTGTCACCTCAAGTATACATGGGCATGATTATACGATATGCATCACATAATCTCAGATTCATCCAACCAACACAAAGTACTTCAAAGAGTGCCCCAAAGTTTCTACCGGCGAGTCAAGAACGTGTGCCAACCCCTATGCATAGGTTCATGGACGGAACCTGCAAGTTGGTCACCAAAACATACATCAAGTGGCACATGATATCCCATTGTCACCACAGATAAGCACGGCAAGACATACATCAAGTGTTCTCATAAAAGACTCAATCCGATAAGATAACTTCAAGAGGGAAACTCAATTCATCACAAGAGAGTAGAGGGGGAGAAACATCATAAGATCTAACTATAATAGCAAAGCTCGGGATACATCAAGATCGTGCCTTAGAGGGAACACGAGAGAGAACACGAGAGAGAGATCAAACACATAGCTACTGGTACATACCCTCAGCCCCAAGGGTGAACTACTCCCTCCTCGTCATGGATAGCGCCGGGATGATGAAGATGGCCACCGGTGATGGGTTCCCCCTCGGACAGGGTGCCGAAACGGTCTCCCGAGAGGTTTTTGGTGGCTACAGAGGCTTGCGGCGGCGGAACTCCCGATCTATCTTGATATTCGATGGTTTTAGGGTACGTAGGCTTATGTAGGCGAAAGAAGTCGGTCGGGAGGTGCTCGAGGGGCCCACGAGACAAGGGGGCGCGCCCAGTAGGGGGGGGGCGCCCTCCTATCTCGTGGCCTCCTCGAGGAGCTTCTGACATGAACTCCAAGTCTCCAGGATCATAATCTTCCCAAAAATAACGCTGCCGAAGGTTTCATTCCGTTTGGACTCCGTTTGATATTCCTTTTTCTCGAAATACTGAAACAGGCAATAAAACAGCAATATGGGCTGGGCCTCCGGTTAATAGGTTGGCCCCAAAAGTAATATAAAAGTGCATAATAAAGCCCATAATCATTCAAAGGTAATATAATAGCATGGAACAAAATAAAAAATTATAGATACGTTGGAGACGTATCATCGAGCATCGCGTATTTCCCATTCGACCACACTCCTTTCCTCCAATCAAACCACCACAGCATTGAGGTGGAAGGAAGGCCGACTAGCGTTCATGTTCTATCAGAAACGACTCCTCCCACACACGAGCATTGGGCGATTGTGACGATCATTCCAGTGTTGAATCTCCCATTAGAGTTCAACACGGTCCGCAAGGTACTCTCAGATTTTTTTTCCATGACAAAAGGTTGGGGTTTTCTGAGATTGTTCCATGCCCATTTGGTCAAGCATACGTCAAGGAAAAAAAGAAAATGCATATTTTTCCGTTCCCGAGAGGCACGGCCGTGCTTCTCGCGGAAGCAAAACTGTGCCTCTCGCGGAAGGCAAAAAAACATGTTTTTCTCGTTCCCGGAAGACACGGCCATGACTCTTGCAGAAGTAAAATCATGGCTCTTGCAGAAGGAATAAAAACTGAAAATGTGTTTTTTCCCGTTCTAGTGTTCTTTTTTTATCTTTCTGTATTTTGCTATTTTCTTTTTTAATAAATAAATAAAGATATTTTTGAAACATAATTGAAAATTTCAAAAAAATGATTTCTTATGCAAGATTTAAAATATGTTCCATTTTCAAAATTTGGTTCCCAAATTTTAAAAGTTTTATTTTTAGGAAAAAAAGAATTTAAAAAATGTTTGCATTTAAAAAGTTTGTTCAGTAGTTCAAAAATTGTTCCAGCTTTCAAAATATTTCACAGATCGAAAAAATGTTCATTTTTTTCAAAATAAGTGCCAAATTTTGTTTGGGTTTCAAAAATATTCATGTTTTAGAAAATTATTTTTGTTTTCAAAAACTGTTTTGGGTTCTTCAAAACCTGTTCGGAATTTTCCAAAAATGTTACATTTTACAAAAAATGTTCAGGAATTTCGTAATTTATTCACTAATATAAAAATCAGAAATTTTCAAAAATCCATCATGTTTGTAAAAAATTGTTCGCAAGTTACAAAATTAGCTCCAATTTTGGGAAATTGATCATGATTTTCAAATAATGTTAAGTTTTACTGCTGCAGTTCGTTTCCTGAAGTGTTGCGTGCACATCTTTCACTAGAGCCAGCCTTTTCATTTGAATAACTTCTCTAGAGTCAGCCAGTGGCTAGCAGAGCGCTACTTTTTTTTTACCATAGAGTGCTCCTGCAAATGGGCCAGCCCTGTCAGCTGTCCCTGTGCAAATTGCCGACTCCTTGACACGATGAGCAGCATAAAGGAGGCCCCATATCTGGGAGGTCCTGTTGCGCGCCTTCAACGCCAGGCAAGCTAACCGGCACCTGCAGCCGCGACTGGATGGGCTGGCCCACAATGGCGCAGCGTGAAAAAAAGATGGCCGAAAAGCAGCTCTCAATCGGGATCGGTCTCCCGCCCTGCGCTTCCAAAGAGCGAGGCTAACCACTTGACCAGCCGAATTATTGTGATTCTTTCGAGCGTGAACATTTTAAAGAATAGAAACATAGACGCACTATTAATTTTGCATTATACTATAGCATTTAGATTTTCCAATTATTTTAGAACATGTGCACATATTACAAATGTAGTTCATGCACATGCAAAAAAAGTTCATGTATTCAAAAAATAGTTCACCAATTCAAAAAAATTCATGTATTCACAGATTCAAAAGAGTTCCTCGATTTTCAAAAAATGTCCATCAAACAATAAAAGTAGTTCATCAGTTTGAATAAAAAATTCATCAAAATTGAAAAAAAAGTTCATTGGATTTGGAAAACTTTCATCTAAATTGAAAAAATTTCAAGTATTCAAAAAAAATTCACAGATTGAAAAGAGTTCATCGATTTTCAAAAATGATCATCAAACAATGAAAGTAGTTCATCGATTTGAATAAAAAGTTAATTGAATTTCAAAAAAAGTTCATCTAAATTGAAAAAGTTCATCGATTTTGAAGAAAGTTCATCAATGTTGAAAAAAAGTTCATCGATTTTGAGAAAAAGTTTTAAAAATGAAAATAGGTCGTCAAATTTGAAAATAATTTCATCGATTTTGAAAAAGGTTCACGGGTTTCTAAAAAAATTCATGGTTTTTGAAAACAAGTTCATCTATTTGAAGAAAACAATTATGAATTTGGAAAAAGAAAGAAGAAAAGGACAGAGAAAAAGGAAAAAGAAAAAGAAGGAAAAGAAGGAAGAAAGAAATGGATGAAAAATGTGTTTGTTATCAGAACTAATGAGGTGGTCGGGTTGGTTATCCCCCGACCACTGATAACCAGCGACGCTGGGTTTGAATCCTTGCTCACGCTGTGTTTTTGCGCTTTTCCTTGGAGTTTAGAAAGCGGAAGAAAAATGAAAGATGGGCCGGCCCGCGAGTAGCTGCTTCAGGCGCCGGTTAGCGAAAAACAGTAGAAACCATATCTCGCCTATTGCGGAACCGATGGGCAAATCGGCTCAAGCGTTAGCCTTGTGGGCCGGTCCAATATTACAATTTGGGTCTGTCTAAGACACATCTAGACGTGACATAATGTTCACTATGTTTGTGGTCTTTTTTTCTTGTCCTAGTTGTTTTTGGTTTCTTGTTGCTGCATTATATATTTGTGGGAGCTTAGATGTGACATCCTTAAAAAACATCTAGATGTGAATTAGACAAACTGTTACAATTTTGGGAAGCTTCTGTGGAACCGGCTATAGAACTTTCCGCACGGTTTTGGGAAAACTCTATGCAGTTTTTTGTTTTTCTGTGTTTGTTTCCTACCGGTTCACTTCTGTTTTGCTGTGTCTTTTTTTTATTTTGTCTTTTTTATTTCTTTTTTTTGAAACATATTAGTTTTTTCCGAGCACACGTCGAATATTTGTTGCATATAGGTTGACACTTTTCAGATACATGTGAAACATTTTTCAAATACACCTTAAATATTTTATCAAAATATACACTATACATTTGTAAAATGCACACTGATTTTTTTATACACAATGAACATTTTTCTAATTTTTCGTGAATGCAGTTGTAGAACATGCAAAACGTTCCTTAGGTGTTTTATGAACATATATTTAAATAGCACAATTTTTTTATATGCTATGCATATTTTTTATCTGTTACACGGATACATTTTTAAATGTCATTGACATTTTTAAAAATGCCATGAACGTATTTATTAAATGCATGAACATTTGTAGGTATGAATATTGTTTTGAAATTGTATAATCTTAAAAAATGTGCTAACACTTTTTTACATCTCCTCAACATTGTCATAAAATGTGATGAGCATGGTTTAGACTTGTGATTATATTTCCAAATGTCACGAACAGTATGTTGAATTTGTTTAAACATTTCATTAAATTGTATGAACAAATTAAGTTTCATGAACATTTTTAATGTGTGGTAACCATTTTCCAAAATTGAAGTAAA
>NC_041389.1:498796222-498802016 GCF_002162155.2 Triticum dicoccoides
GTAAAAAAAAAGGAAATTAAAAGGTTCCTGAAAAACCAAATGGAAAAAGGGCGACGCTAGGCGCCGGCGCACCGGCCCAACAGTTGGGCCGGTCCAGCCCTGGCCGCCCGATACAGCGATTAGACCGTCGGATCTGTCCCTCGCTTTGTCCTCCTCCTGAGTCAATTTTCCAAAAAAAGATTGCGACTGCCCGATCGCCGGCGACACCACGCCATATCCTCGCGAGAAAACAGCCGAGTTTGAAGCACCACCGCGGCGTTCCTCGTCGCCGGTGAGCGCCCTCGCCGGCCGTCCGCGCTTGCCCCAGATCCGCGCTCGCCATGGATGCAGCTCCGCCGCCCGCCCTCATCAGAGATTTGCGCTCACCCATGGATGCAGCTCCGCCGCCCGGCGCTTGCCATGGATGCAGCTTCGCCGCCCACGCTCGTCATGGATGGATCCCGCCCTCGCCGCCCGCGCGCGCCATGGACGCAGCTCCGCCTCGTTGTCGATTGACGGGTTCCAGCAAATAGAATTGCCCGTTGTAGCATTTTTCGTTGTTTATCGTAGCAAAATGGAGACACGGTTGCAGCAAAAAAGAAACATCGTTGTTTTCGCCGTTATCACTGGTTGTAGCTCGCCGTTTTCGCTGGATGTAGCAAAAAACTTCAGCGGCCGTAGCAAAATCAAGCTACGGATGCAGCAAAAACGCCGTCGCCGCCTTCACGAGGTCGCAGCTCCGCCTTACATCGATGTAGCAAAAAAAACAACGTAGTAGCAAAATCCTGCTACGGTTGCAGGAAAATATCATTGTCGTCGTCGCGAGGTCCGAGCTCCGCCTGATGGATGTAGCAAAAAGCTTCGCCGGTAGTAGCAAAATTCAACTATGGTTGCAGCTTCCTCTTGTTGTGCAGTGCCTTTGAAGCTTTCTATGTCTATGGTTGACGCTTTTTTGAATGGCCGTTGAAGCTTTTTTAGGTGATGGTTGCAACACTTCTATACGCAGGTGGATCCGGGCATGGCGGACAGGCAGCTATGGCGGGCGCCGAGGGAGCGCCTGGCCGCCGGCGATGGAGCTTGTGGTGGCCCAGTCGCTGTCCGGGAGGAGGAGGGGAGGGGATGCGCGCGCTTGAAGGCTGTAGGTAGGGGATGGATCTGGCCATGGCAGCAGGCAGCCATGGCGGCCGGCGAGGGAGCGCCTCGCCGCCGGCGATGGAGTTCGTGGAGGCCCAGTCACGGCTCGGAGGAGGGGAAGGTGCGCGTACGTAGGCTTAAGGTAGGGGATGAAGACGCATAAGGAAGAAGGCGGGGATGCGCGAGGCCGCTGCACGGGCGCGTTTGCCAGCGTGGCGTGCGAACCGGCCGAAAGTTCGGCCGGCGCACCGCGCCCAAACGTTTCCCATGGAAAAAGGTACAAACCCAAGGAACGAACAAAGCTCTCTACATGCTCTCTTGAGGTTTTCTAAAAAAAAAAAAACTCTCGTGAGGTGAGGCGTACATCTGTCTCGCAAGAAGCGAGATAAAAACCCACTCAATACTAGTAGACTGCCCGTGCGTTGCCACGGGCTCTTGAAATAGTTTGCAAGAGCTACATATTAACTTTCTAAGGTCTCGCCCCGCCGTAGATTCGGACCCCCATCACTGATTCCACCCCACCTAGGTCGCCGCCTGCCGCCGTGCTGCCCCATCGCGTTCGCCTCCACTCCGGCCACCCCGACCCCGCCCACCTCCTCTCCGGCCGCCTCCGCCTCCGGTCCATCCTCCGCCCGGCCCCGCTCCTTCCGCCTCCTCTCCGGCCCTGCTTCGTCCGCCTCCTCTCCGGTCCGTCCGCCGTCCCTCTCCGTCCGCTTCCGCCCCGCGCCGCACGCCACCGCCCCGCTCCGTCCGCCTCCGCCCCGCGCAGCACGTCGCCGCCCCGCTCCCCGCTCGGCCGCCGCCCGCTCCCCGATGGCGCCGAAGAAGACGCCGAAGGGAAAGTCCGTTTTCTTCGGCATGAGGGCGAAGCCCCCCGGGAACTTCAGACTGGAGTTCTTCGATGTCGGGCAGCGTTGGTGGCTCAGCACGTATCCCACCGCCGATGAGGCCGCTCGTGCCTACGACGTGGCGGTGTGGCGTGCCGGACGGCCGAATACGGACCTAAACTTCCTGGAGGTCGAGTCCCAGGCGGTGGTGAAGTGGCTCGTGCCGCAGGGCATCCGGATGGAGGAGATGCCGGCTAAGAAGGCGAAGAAGAAACCGGCAGTTGTTGTCGCTCCCGGCGAGAGCGACGAGGCGATGATGGCTTGGTTTGCGTGATTTGCAATTTGCTGCAAAGCCATCTCTAATGAAATGCTATTTGCTACATTTTTAAATAGGAAAATTATTCCGATCAGCCAGCCATAACTCAACGGACAATCTCTACTGAAATGCTATTTGCTACATTTTTTAAATAGAAAAATTATTCCGATCAACCAGCCATAACTCAACAGACCAATCCGAACCCACATTTTCTAAAGTAAAAAATATATTTTCCTTGATAGATCAAGATGCCAAAGTGTCGTTTGCCCGACTGCTATGTACAGCTTCACACGAGCAAATTATTTTTCAAATCAAGGAATTAAGGAAAGGAAGAATATCATGATGTTCGTGGCACTTGCCAGGTCTGCCATGCTACCATGGCATCGTCTTTTTAGTCTCTACCCACATGCCGAGTTGAGAAATAATCTTCAGATATACCCACTGCTAACACACTCTTTCTCATATGTTTGAACGTGTCCGGACATCAAATGGACTCCCAGCAGGCTCCCAAAATTCAACCATCTAGACATTTTAGGCTCCCCTGAATCTAGACCATATGTGCGAGAGAAACGTGGTTGTCCAGATTATCCGTCATGTTATCTTCAACACGCATGCCAACACAAAAAACCACCCCGCGATGCACCCTTCCCATTTCCTGTCGAAATCTGCCCTTCACGCTCGGTTTCCCTCTGTAGCAAGGCATTTCTCGCTGGAGTCCTCTTCTTTAAAACCGGATAATGCCCACCTCACCTTCACTATGGTGCCCTCTCTCCTTCACACCGTGCTTCCCCACGGACCGCCGAGAAGTCCCCTACCAACCACTCAACTCTCTGCCTTGATCCCCTCCCGTAGTAGTGCTAACGTGTTACACCTCATCGGCTCGCCCTACCATAGCCGCCTCCTTTGTTGGCTCAGTGCCCCCTCCCCCTCGTCTTCTCCGACACCGCCGTTCTTTGACAAATCACCAAATCATGTGAAGTTACAACTTACAAGTGGCATCGAAATTGTGCCATATAAGTTACATGTATTTAGAGAACATTTGAACAAAGAGAAATGTGAAGCTGTGGATTCTAGTTGATAGCTATACCCAAAAAATGGATTCTAGTTGATAGCTATACCCAAAAAATGGCTAACTGTTGGTATTCCGGCAAAGTGGTGGCCATGCATCCCTCTATCCACAGTCTGGCAACTGAGCTAGGTCACATTTTAATCAAAACACACAGAACAAATTATGAATTTCTTGAAGTCTTGAACCGACCATTGAGCATTCATTCAACTTCATAACCATATACTACGTATATTTGTTTTACTAAAGCAATGACCAGAACACTACTTTGTCACTTTTATATAATATATAATGCAATGAAAATGTTAACAAAAGATGCATGTTCCATGCATGACAAGTCACAAACTTTTAATCAAAACTCCCTCGAAGTGAATGTCGTTCAAGCGACCAACCCTGGGTTGATGACAGGTTGGCCGGCGACAAATACCTCAGGAAATAGTCCTTTTGGAATTTTAGGCTAGCCCTTGGCTTACCCTTTTTACTTACTCTCTTTCTCAGCTGTAATAGGAAATACGTTTTACAACCAGACACCAGCACAATTTTGTCAGAAGAAAGCTCTAACCATAGAAATGTCTGAATGGAGAACTGCAGAGGAACATAGTTCCAATCTCTTGGAGAAATCCTCTTGGCATCAAGCAACAAGGATGTTTGGAAAGGTGTAGTTCCAAGCATTAAGCAAGGTCCAAGACTTTTCCATCATTTTCTAACCATGGAGTTCAAAAGTCAAGCAACAGAAAAAGAACCGGTAGGCAGCCAAAGAAAATCTCTTGTTAGAAGGTTCACCTTTTCATTTCAGGCATGCACATCCAAAACGAATATATGTCCACCAACTCGTTAAAATTGCCAGTGAAGAGTTCGGGTGCCATAAACTCTGATTTGCCTGCATTTTTGTAGAATGGTTGTTAGTACATAAATTCCTAAAAAGGCGATTTCTTGAAGCAAAGTTATTGTGTGTGTGTGTGTCTTATCCTTACGAGTATATCCACAGTAAACACAATAGGTATATTTTGGCTCAACACAACAAAGATCATCACCATCAACTATAAGCATAACCGTCCATTGCAATGGGAGTCAAAAAAATTGCCACAACAGTACAAGGTCCAATCCAACCATGAAGTCCCAAAAAAAGAGGAAATAAAACAAGGAATCTGGAATGTTATGGCCAATGACAGATTTTAATAACTCAAAAGAAAGTCCCGATCTTTCCAAATCAAACAGAGACTGGACCACTTAAAAAACAGTAAATTATTGTATTGTCACAACAAACCGGATAGAACAATCAAGCGATTGGAGCAAGATTCACGTGAGGAAACATAGGAGAGTTCATCACCTGTCTCGATGCATCTGCTTGAGGTTATCGTTGGTGCTCCATGCGAACTCCGGCTTTATTTAGTAACCTACTGACTGAATGATAATGCTGACTCGTTTGAGAAATTGTCGGTATTATCTGCGTAGTAAAATGCCACTACTATTTAAGGAACGAATTTCCCTTTCTTAGTTCGCCCATTGGCTCAGAAAAAGGAAGCTTAAAATATTTGATGTCTAGATCAACCGGGGAACAATATAAGCTTCAGTATAGACTGAAACAATAAAGCTTCTTTAACCATGGACGTACGTTTTCATTATAAGCAATGCTCAACATGTAGTTCTCATTTTCATTATCTAAACCTTGATGTACCAAGAATTACAATAATTCGCAAAGAACTTACAGGTAAGCACATAGCTAATCAATATAGGTACTACCGAGAGTTTATCAGTTCTGTTTTCTAAACGGTGTAGCAAATAGCTCTATCTCACAATTGCTCGTGTTCTACCCAAGGCTTTGAGATGATAGGTTCAGATAAAAAATCCAAGTGCTGAGTACCAAATTCTTTGAGAACACATATAAGAGAAACTTAGATACCTGTGAACTCCAAATGCACGAAATGCCCGAACAACAAATCAATTCTTTAGAATCTGCAGAAGCAAGAGCACAAAAAATTGTATTATTAGGTTTAATTATGAGAGGAAGATGCAAGGAACCATCTGAATCAAATTTTATTTGTCATCAGTCCTAAGTCGAGCTAGATCTTGTTGTCTTGGCTGCTGCATTCCACGACCATTATCTCGAATTGGTGCAAACAGAACAGACTCTAATTAGAACAGAGAAGAAGAAATCAGAGATATATCATGGCAAGTGAAGACCTGAAGAACACAAACCACAAGCGAAGACATTGAGTATTCCAGGCGCGATCACCATGATGTCTTTGCGAAACGAAGACTATTTCAAAAAACCACCAGAGCAAATCATGGTTAAATCAAGATTATTTTGAAAAACCACCAAAGGAAATCAAACAACCCAGAAAGTACAACAAGACGCGGCACGCAATTGATAATCTCTCCTACTTAAATTCAGTCAAGTAGAAGCATGCTACCTAGCCCTTGAATCCCTCATATTTAAATTTGCATGCAAGGCATATGCAACAACAATAT
>NC_041389.1:498802963-498803878 GCF_002162155.2 Triticum dicoccoides
CATTGCTCTCTTTCCGACAGTTGGTATTCAAGGAGGAGCTAGTAATGTCGGTGGATGCAGATATAGTTGATAATAATTCAACATTCAATCGAAAATCGAACATACAGACTATTCACGCCATCCATATCTCAATTCAGATTAGATGTGTCTTACCTACACCCAATACTTATCAAAAAGGTAGATACTGCATCTACAACTCACTTTACATATTACACAAGCCTTGGTTCAGATAGTCGTCTGCACCTTCTACCAATTTATTTGCTCGTGTTCGCTGCACTGTCCCTGCTCAAACAAAAATTATAGGTCAGTGCAAAGAGGGATAACGTAGAGAGTTCAGAAAAAATATCTAATAGATGATACAAGCAAAAGCTTCAAGACCCATAGAAGCCTTTGTAATATGAATGCTCAAGAAGCAATCGGGACGTACCATGTCGGCCTGGCACGTGCCGGTGATGCGCAGGAGGCTGGAGGACGACCGCGGGCGCCCGACCCGGCGGCGGCGTTCCCGCCAAGAGACAGCAGGACGAGGTCGCAGGTGCCGGCGGTGAAGGGGAACTCGTGCTTGTTGTGGAGCACGTGGGTGACGGCCATGGCCGTGGGGTTGGCCACGCCGGCGCCGGTCCTGCCAGCCGCCGCGGCGGCGCGCAGCCTGGTGTGCCCGTCGAGGGACGCCACCTCGGCCGGCCCCACCCCGCACGCGGTCGCGCAGACCTGCCAAAGCGGGAAGTCGAACGCCTCGGCCTCGACGACATCGGCGCGGGAGAAGACGAACGCCCCGCACGCGGCCGCGCAGACCTGCCAGAGCGGGAACTGGAACGACTCGGCCTCGACGGCGCTGGCGCGGGAGAAGACGAACGACGGCGCCGGCGCGGGAGAAGACGAACGGAGGCGATGGTGACGTCTTGAGGAGGAGGA
>NC_041389.1:498804032-498809296 GCF_002162155.2 Triticum dicoccoides
ATTGGGGTCCGGCGGCTGGTGCGGCTGGAGGCAGGGAGACGAGGGGAAGCTAGGGTTCGAGGGAGGGAGGGAGACCGGTGGGGTGGGGAGGGGGTGGGAGGGGACGAAAAAACCGGCGAAAAAAAACCAACGAAAAAAAATCAGACGAAAATGGTGGGACGAAAATAAAACCCGGAACGCGACCTACCAACTGAGACATTAGGAGTAGCAAAAAAACAACGTAGTAGCAAAATCCTGCTACGGTTGCAGGAAAATATCATTGTCGTCGTCGCGAGGTCCGAGCTCCGCCTGATGGATGTAGCAAAAAGCTTCGCCGGTAGTAGCAAAATTCAACTATGGTTGCAGCTTCCTCTTGTTGTGCAGTGCCTTTGAAGCTTTCTATGTCTATGGTTGACGCTTTTTTGAATGGCCGTCGAAGCTTTTTTAGGTGATGGTTGCAACACTTCTATACGCAGGTGGATCCGGGCATGGCGGACAGGCAGCTATGGCGGGCGCCGAGGGAGCGCCTGGCCGCCGGCGATGGAGCTTGTGGTGGCCCAGTCGCTGACCGGGAGGAGGAGGGGAGGGGATGCGCGCGCTTGAAGGCTGTAGGTAGGGGATGGATCTGGCCATGGCAGCAGGCAGCCATGGCGGCCGGCGAGGGAGCGCCTCGCCGCCGGCGATGGAGTTCGTGGAGGCCCAGTCACGGCTCGGAGGAGGGGAAGGTGCGCGTACGTAGGCTTAAGGTAGGGGATGAAGACGCATAAGGAAGAAGGCGGGGATGCGCGAGGCCGCTGCACGGGCGCGTTTGCCAGCGTGGCGTGCGAACCGGCCGAAAGTTCGGCCGGCGCACCGCGCCCAAACGTTTCCCATGGAAAAAGGTACAAACCCAAGGAACGAACAAAGCTCTCTACATGCTCTCTTGAGGTTTTCTAAAAAAAAAAAACTCTCGTGAGGTGAGGCGTACATCTGTCTCGCAAGAAGCGAGATAAAAACCCACTCTATACTAGTAGACTGCCCGTGCGTTGCCACGGGCTCTTGAAATAGTTTGCAAGAGCTACATATTAACTTTCTAAGGTCTCGCCCCGCCGTAGATTCGGACCCCCATCACTGATTCCACCCCACCTAGGTCGCCGCCTGCCGCCGTGCTGCCCCATCGCGTTCGCCTCCACTCCGGCCACCCCGACCCTGCCCACCTCCTCTCCGGCCGCCTCCGCCTCCGGTCCATCCTCCGCCCGGCCCCGCTCCGTCCGCCTCCTCTCCGGCCCTGCTTCGTCCGCCTCCTCTCCGATCCGTCCGCCGTCCCTCTCCGTCCGCTTCCGCCCCGCGCCGCACGCCACCGCCCCGCTCCGTCCGCCTCCGCCCCGCGCAGCACGTCGCCGCCCCGCTCCCCGCTCGGCCGCCGCCCGCTCCCCGATGGCGCCGAAGAAGACGCCGAAGGGAAAGTCTGTTTTCTTCGGCATGAGGGCGAAGCCCCCCGGGAACTTCGGACTGGAGTTCTTCGATGTCGGGCAGCGTTGGTGGCTCAGCACGTATCCCACCGCCGATGAGGCCGCTCGTGCCTACGACGTGGCGGTGTGGCGTGCCGGACGGCCGAATACGGACCTAAACTTCCTGGAGGTCGAGTCCCAGGCGGTGGTGAAGTGGCTCGTGCCGCAGGGCATCCGGATGGAGGAGATGCCGGCTAAGAAGGCGAAGAAGAAACCGGCAGTTGTTGTCGCTCCCGGCGAGAGCGACGAGGCGATGATGGCTTGGTTTGCGTGATTTGCAATTTGCTGCAAAGCCATCTCTAATGAAATGCTATTTGCTACATTTTTAAATAGGAAAATTATTCCGATCAGCCAGCCATAACTCAACGGACAATCTCTAATGAAATGCTATTTGCTACATTTTTTAAATAGAAAAATTATTCCGATCAACCAGCCATAACTCAACAGACCAATCCGAACCCACATTTTCTAAAGTAAAAAAATATATTTTCCTTGATAGATCAAGATGCCAAAGTGTCGTTTGCCCGACTGCTATGTACAGCTTCACACGAGCAAATTATTTTTCAAATCAAGGAATTAAGGAAAGGAAGAATATCATGATGTTCGTGGCACTTGCCAGGTCTGCCATGCTACCATGGCATCGTCTTTTTAGTCTCTACCCACATGCCGAGTTGAGAAATAATCTTCAGATATACCCACTGCTAACACACTCTTTCTCATATGTTTGAACGTGTCCGGACATCAAATGGACTCCCAGCAGGCTCCCAAAATTCAACCATCTAGACATTTTAGGCTCCCCTGAATCTAGACCATATGTGCGAGAGAAACGTGGTTGTCCAGATTATCCGTCATGTTATCTTCAAAACGCATGCCAACACAAAAAACCACCCCGCGATGCACCCTTCCCATTTCCTGTCGAAATCTGCCCTTCACGCTCGGTTTCCCTCTGTAGCAAGGCATTTCTCGCTGGAGTCCTCTTCTTTAAAACCGGATAATGCCCACCTCACCTTCACTATGGTGCCCTCTCTCCTTCACACCGTGCTTCCCCACGGACCGCCGAGAAGTCCCCTACCAACCACTCAACTCTCTGCCTTGATCCCCTCCCGTAGTAGTGCTAACGTGTTACACCTCATCGGCTCGCCCTACCATAGCCGCCTCCTTTGTTGGCTCAGTGCCCCCTCCCCCTCGTCTTCTCCGACACCGCCGTTCTTTGACAAATCACCAAATCATGTGAAGTTACAACTTACAAGTGGCATCGAAATTGTGCCATATAAGTTACATGTATTTAGAGAACATTTGAACAAAGAGAAATGTGAAGCTGTGGATTCTAGTTGATAGCTATACCCAAAAAATGGATTCTAGTTGATAGCTATACCCAAAAAATGGCTAACTGTTGGTATTCCGGCAAAGTGGTGGCCATGCATCCCTCTATCCACAGTCTGGCAACTGAGCTAGGTCACATTTTAATCAAAACACACAGAACAAATTATGAATTTCTTGAAGTCTTGAACCGACCATTGAGCATTCATTCAACTTCATAACCATATACTACGTATATTTGTTTTACTAAAGCAATGACCAGAACACTACTTTGTCACTTTTATATAATATATAATGCAATGAAAATGTTAACAAAAGATGCATGTTCCATGCATGACAAGTCACAAACTTTTAATCAAAACTCCCTCGAAGTGAATGTCGTTCAAGCGACCAACCCTGGGTTGATGACAGGTTGGCCGGCGACAAATACCTCAGGAAATAGTCCTTTTGGAATTTTAGGCTAGCCCTTGGCTTACCCTTTTTACTTACTCTCTTTCTCAGCTGTAATAGGAAATACGTTTTACAACCAGACACCAGCACAATTTTGTCAGAAGAAAGCTCTAACCATAGAAATGTCTGAATGGAGAACTGCAGAGGAACATAGTTCCAATCTCTTGGAGAAATCCTCTTGGCATCAAGCAACAAGGATGTTTGGAAAGGTGTAGTTCCAAGCATTAAGCAAGGTCCAAGACTTTTCCATCATTTTCTAACCATGGAGTTCAAAAGTCAAGCAACAGAAAAAGAACCGGTAGGCAGCCAAAGAAAATCTCTTGTTAGAAGGTTCACCTTTTCATTTCAGGCATGCACATCCAAAACGAATATATGTCCACCAACTCGTTAAAATTGCCAGTGAAGAGTTCGGGTGCCATAAACTCTGATTTGCCTGCATTTTTGTAGAATGGTTGTTAGTACATAAATTCCTAAAAAGGCGATTTCTTGAAGCAAAGTTATTGTGTGTGTGTGTGTCTTATCCTTACGAGTATATCCACAGTAAACACAATAGGTATATTTTGGCTCAACACAACAAAGATCATCACCATCAACTATAAGCATAACCGTCCATTGCAATGGGAGTCAAAAAAATTGCCACAACAGTACAAGGTCCAATCCAACCATGAAGTCCCAAAAAAAGAGGAAATAAAACAAGGAATCTGGAATGTTATGGCCAATGACAGATTTTAATAACTCAAAAGAAAGTCCCGATCTTTCCAAATCAAACAGAGACTGGACCACTTAAAAAACAGTAAATTATTGTATTGTCACAACAAACCGGATAGAACAATCAAGCGATTGGAGCAAGATTCACGTGAGGAAACATAGGAGAGTTCATCACCTGTCTCGATGCATCTGCTTGAGGTTATCGTTGGTGCTCCATGCGAACTCCGGCTTTATTTAGTAACCTACTGACTGAATGATAATGCTGACTCGTTTGAGAAATTGTCGGTATTATCTGCGTAGTAAAATGCCACTACTATTTAAGGAACGAATTTCCCTTTCTTAGTTCGCCCATTGGCTCAGAAAAAGGAAGCTTAAAATATTTGATGTCTAGATCAACCGGGGAACAATATAAGCTTCAGTATAGACTGAAACAATAAAGCTTCTTTAACCATGGACGTACGTTTTCATTATAAGCAATGCTCAACATGTAGTTCTCATTTTCATTATCTAAACCTTGATGTACCAAGAATTACAATAATTCGCAAAGAACTTACAGGTAAGCACATAGCTAATCAATATAGGTACTACCGAGAGTTTATCAGTTCTGTTTTCTAAACGGTGTAGCAAATAGCTCTATCTCACAATTGCTCGTGTTCTACCCAAGGCTTTGAGATGATAGGTTCAGATAAAAAATCCAAGTGCTGAGTACCAAATTCTTTGAGAACACATATAAGAGAAACTTAGATACCTGTGAACTCCAAATGCACGAAATGCCCGAACAACAAATCAATTCTTTAGAATCTGCAGAAGCAAGAGCACAAAAAATTGTATTATTAGGTTTAATTATGAGAGGAAGATGCAAGGAACCATCTGAATCAAATTTTATTTGTCATCAGTCCTAAGTCGAGCTAGATCTTGTTGTCTTGGCTGCTGCATTCCACGACCATTATCTCGAATTGGTGCAAACAGAACAGACTCTAATTAGAACAGAGAAGAAGAAATCAGAGATATATCATGGCAAGTGAAGACCTGAAGAACACAAACCACAAGCGAAGACATTGAGTATTCCAGGCGCGATCACCATGATGTCTTTGCGAAACGAAGACTATTTCAAAAAACCACCAGAGCAAATCATGGTTAAATCAAGATTATTTTGAAAAACCACCAAAGGAAATCAAACAACCCAGAAAGTACAACAAGACGCGGCACGCAATTGATAATCTCTCCTACTTAAATTCAGTCAAGTAGAAGCATGCTACCTAGCCCTTGAATCCCTCATATTTAAATTTGCATGCAAGGCATATGCAACAACAATAT
>NC_041389.1:498809306-498810221 GCF_002162155.2 Triticum dicoccoides
CATTGCTCTCTTTCCGACAGTTGGTATTCAAGGAGGAGCTAGTAATGTCGGTGGATGCAGATATAGTTGATAATAATTCAACATTCAATCGAAAATCGAACATACAGACTATTCACGCCATCCATATCTCAATTCAGATTAGATGTGTCTTACCTACACCCAATACTTATCAAAAAGGTAGATACTGCATCTACAACTCACTTTACATATTACACAAGCCTTGGTTCAGATAGTCGTCTGCACCTTCTACCAATTTATTTGCTCGTGTTCGCTGCACTGTCCCTGCTCAAACAAAAATTATAGGTCAGTGCAAAGAGGGATAACGTAGAGAGTTCAGAAAAAATATCTAATAGATGATACAAGCAAAAGCTTCAAGACCCATAGAAGCCTTTGTAATATGAATGCTCAAGAAGCAATCGGGACGTACCATGTCGGCCTGGCACGTGCCGGTGATGCGCAGGAGGCTGGAGGACGACCGCGGGCGCCCGACCCGGCGGCGGCGTTCCCGCCAAGAGACAGCAGGACGAGGTCGCAGGTGCCGGCGGTGAAGGGGAACTCGTGCTTGTTGTGGAGCACGTGGGTGACGGCCATGGCCGTGGGGTTGGCCACGCCGGCGCCGGTCCTGCCAGCCGCCGCGGCGGCGCGCAGCCTGGTGTGCCCGTCGAGGGACGCCACCTCGGCCGGCCCCACCCCGCACGCGGTCGCGCAGACCTGCCAAAGCGGGAAGTCGAACGCCTCGGCCTCGACGACATCGGCGCGGGAGAAGACGAACGCCCCGCACGCGGCCGCGCAGACCTGCCAGAGCGGGAACTGGAACGACTCGGCCTCGACGGCGCTGGCGCGGGAGAAGACGAACGACGGCGCCGGCGCGGGAGAAGACGAACGGAGGCGATGGTGACGTCTTGAGGAGGAGGA
>NC_041389.1:498812085-498814054 GCF_002162155.2 Triticum dicoccoides
GGGGATTGGGGTCCGGCGGCTGGTGCGGCTGGAGGCAGGGAGACGAGGGGAAGCTAGGGTTCGAGGGAGGGAGGGAGACCGGTGGGGTGGGGAGGGGGTGGGAGGGGACGAAAAAACCGGCGAAAAAAAACCAACGAAAAAAAATCAGACGAAAATGGTGGGACGAAAATAAAACCCGGAACGCGACCTACCAATTGAGACATTAGGAGTAGAGATACTTGGGACTTGACTACCCACGAGACAAACAACAAACGGTACAGCATGAATCTTAGCGACAATGGATTAGGCTGAGACGTCTCACTGAGATTTAGCAAAACAGTTATACTCCTACAATCTATCGTAACAACTTACAACGAGAAAAGGGAATAGAAAGAAGATATGAAAGAATCGTTATATCTGCAATTAGTATGACGCGAATGGCCTATGGATTCAGTAATCATCTTGTGTGTCTACAAAACCTTGCAAGCCCATCAACTGATCCAAGATGTCTGTCTGTGAGAGTAGCTAGTGGCCCGCGCCCCTGCGGCTGGGACCAGCCGGCAGCCTCGCCGTGAGCATCTCCACCGTCTCCGCCGACACCACTGCCGCCGGGTACACCGTCAAGTGCACCGCGCCGTCTCCGCTCCTCTCCGCCGGTGCTGGCCGCGCGGCACCGACAAGGCTGGTGCCGGCTATCAGAACGGTGACCACGAGCACGGGGAGAGCCAGGCGCCGGATCGACGATGCCATCACAGAACTCCCGAGAACTGAAGCTGGTGTTGGTGTAGCTTTGCCGCTGAACCTCAGATGAGAACGTACGCGAGGAAAGAGGCCTGCGAGTTTGCAGCGCTGGTTGTGATTTTGGTTTTGTTGGTTGGTTCAGCTTGTGCCGAGTGTGTGCGAGCGTGTATTTATAGAGGCGGTGGTGCCGGGGAGGGATGGGTCGGTGAGACGGTGAGGGCAACGCGTTTGCTGAGCTCGCAGAACTAAGGTGTAAAGTGGAAAGAGGGACTCCAATGGCGCGTGAGGTGAGCTGAGCCCATGGAAAAAGACGTGTAGATGTGTTGACCGATGGAGCATGCTGCTGCTCGCTCGAATCCAGTCCTTTCCTTCTCACGGCTGGAGGTGAGCAAACATGATATCACACCACTGACGAAAAATCTGAAGCTGCGCTAGTTATGTTTCTCTGCGTTGTTTGCGAACAAGAGGAAAGGGCTTAAGCTTTTGCCAAATGGGGATTCTTTTCGTGAAGATGGCTTGGGTCCTGACCGTAAGTAAAGTGGCCAGAAGTACGAATCTGACGACCGGCCGGGTCGTTGTTACCCAGACACCGAAAGTTCCAGGAGCCTGCTGCATGCCTTGGGATCGTACTCCACTTGCTCGGGTCTCCCTGAGTAACGCTTTAACTTCTCGCGTGTTCCCATCGTCGAATGCCGCAGCGCGCTAGCTAGGAGTGGGTTCAGATTCGGCCATGGCTGTAAGAGAGAAAGGACGACCGCTCTCAGCTAGCCTGGGAAATTCTTCACTGTATATATAGTCCGCCAGTGGGCCTGTGGAAGTCTCCTTCACTTTCAGGAAACAGCTCTGGTGTACTAGATGGCCCCCAGTCCAATCTGGCACATATGTGCGGCTATATCAAGATGAGGCCAAATTCACTGTTTTGACCCTTTTCCGCACGTTTAGCTACATCTTACCCTTATCCGTAAAAAAACGGATCTGACCCTTTTGCTACCACCACCTGAGCTAGCGGTAGTCTAGAACGTACTACCGCCACAGGTGCTGGCGGTAGGGATCGGGTCAACATCGACGACGCCGTCTGCCGCGCTGACGTGGATAAATGGCTACCGCCACAGACCGTGGCGGTAGGGAGTCCAGAGCGGGTGGCGGTAGGGTGCTGAATGCACAAAACCAACAGCTGGGGGTTTGGTGGACCCCACAAGCCATCCATTCGCCCCCAAATCCTTTCTTCCCCGAGCTGAGCCCTCTCCCC
>NC_041389.1:498814401-498864206 GCF_002162155.2 Triticum dicoccoides
GAATCAACTTATTTGATGGCATTGATTCCTTTTATGCAAACCCTAGTTGTGCTCCTTTTTGTGTGAAATCAATGGATTTGATGGATGGTACATCTAGATCTAGGGTTGTATATGTGTGATTGACCATGTGTAGTGTGCTAACTTTGTTGTTTGTAGCTAGATCTATGGTTATTGTTTTGGTTAATTCTAGGTTTAGGGTTAGTGTTAAGCAAAGTCATTATTTAGTTGTTACGGTTAAGCCATGATATTTTGTTCTTTTGTTGTTATTTGTTTTGTTGCTTAAATGTATTGCGTAGAACTTTTATCGATCCATGGGATGCACAATGAATATTGTCCCATATTATGTTGCCGCCTACCGTTGACATTTTCTAAAATTTATTTAGATGGGTAGTCTCGTGAATCTCCATTATTTGGATAAGGAGACATTTATGAATGGCAATGACGATCAAGGGGAAGAACACGTGGTATTTGAGTATAGCCCAACCTATGAGGATGTTGTTGTGAAAGTTAGAAGTGTGTTACATTGGATGGACCCAAGTGTTGAGGTTAAACTTATTGGAAGGTATGATGTTGGAGTGGGGGTGAAGTCTCGGTTGAGGAGTATGCCTATCACCTCGGAATTGCATTGGAAGGTGTACAAGGGTAAAGTAGAGCAATCACAAGACAACTCACTTGAATTATTTGCCACCAAGATTGATGCTCCTCTGGTACAAATTGACTTGAACCGGCATGCCTCCTCCCCAATACATGATGCTAGGGTTGAGGTGTATGTCCCCAATTCTTATAGCCAACCACCAAGTAGTCAATCAAATGAAGCGGAGATGAATGATAGAGCCACAGTAATTCAAGACCCAAAATTCTAGCTATGGCTCATGTTGATGATGATGACGCTTATGCCGAACAAGAAGAGATTCATTACAATCCAATAGGTAACTTGGATGTCATTGTCCATCAACAAGACATGGATTGTAGCCTCCCTTATAACTGTATGTGTGGTTATGGCTCGGATGACGAGGGTCCTGAGGAAGATTTGGACGAAGATGGATTCATGGTGCAAGAAAATCAATTCTTCAAGGAGGTGCACGACAAGGAAAGAGGACCCCCATTGTTTCTCTTAGCCTTGCCGACCATGCCATTGTTGATGGTGGCATGAGACTGGGGTTGGTTGAACCAACACCATGCCCGAGAGTCGGCGATCTAGGGCCAAAGGGTGAGGACGAGAATGCTCATTTGAAAAAGGCATCAAGTTTGGGTGCTTCCAAGAGTTTAAGATGTGGTTGAGTGACTACGCCATTTGGAACCATAGGTCATTTGTTGTTGGTCATTCAAACCAAGAGGTGTGGTACACCGTGAAGTGTGACAAAGAAGGATGTAAATGGAAGATTCGTGGAAGAAAAATTCATGAAACGTGGTAATGGGAGTTGAAAAGTTGTGTAGCTACTCACGAGTGCATACCTCTAGACAAAGCTGACCGAAGCAGGGGCCACTGTCAACTCCCTTCAGAGTTACTTGGCTACAAATTATTGAATGAGATATCCCATGACCCAACCATGAAGGTGAAGTTTCTGATGAGTATTGTTGAATAAATGTACGGATACAAGGTCAACTACGGGAAGGTATGGAAGGCCAAGTCAAATGATATTACAATGTTGCATGGTGATTATGCGGCCGCATACAATATTCTTCCGAGGATGTTGGGAGCCATTGCACATAAGAACCCAGACATGCGTCATGGGGTTGAGGACATTGACGGAGTGTTTCATCGTGCCTTCTGGAGTTTTGGGCAATGCATCGAGGCATTTAAGCATTGTTGTCCGGTGTTGTCTATAGATGGCACTTTCTTGACCGGCAAATACAAGGGCACACTAATGGTGGCAATGGCTCATTCATCCAATGATAACGTGTTGCCGGTGGCCTTTTCTTTAGTTCCTTCCGAGCATGATGACAATTGGGAGTGGTTCATGGGGCATGTGAGGACCAAGGTAATTGGGAAGAGGCAGGTATGCAATATATCGGACCGGCACCATGGCATTCTCAAAGCCATAGAAGTTGTCATTCCTGGGCTTCCAATGCTTCATCACAGATGGTGCATGAGGCATTCCGTGGCGAACTTTTACCGGGCATGCAAGAGCAAGGAGTTTTGCAAAGACCTTACCCATGTTTGTGTGGCATTCACCATCGATGCATTCAAAATCCAGTATGATAAACTCTTCAAGGCTTTGGCAAAGAACAAAGGTGGAAGAGCATTCTTGAAAAGGAATTATGGGGAGAAGCATAAGTGGTCACGCGCTTACGATGAATGAGGTTGGAGATACGGTGACATGACAAGCAACATGGTTGAATGCTTCAACAATGTGCTTAAGGCGTCCGTTCTTTGCCGGTGACTGCAATACTGAAATACACCTTCTTTAAGCTGAACGAGTATTTTCTTAGGCATTCCGAAACCACTGCCAAATGGATAGGTGAGAAAAAAGAGTATCCCGACAAGGTTGATGATTGGTTGAGGTTTTAAGCAGGTAAGTCCTCGCATCAACAAATCATTAGATTCAACGACAAAGAAATGATCTACCAAGTGGACGAGCCAGGTGGCACAACACGAGATGGTGTGGCTTACGGCGGTGTTGCGTGAGGTGAGCTGAGCCCATGGAAAAAGACGTGTAGATGTGTTGACCGATGGAGCATGCTGCTGCTCGCTCGAATCCAGTCCTCTCCTTCTCACGGCTGGAGGTGAGCAGACATGATATCACACCACTGACGAAAAATCTGAAGCTGCGCTAGTTTACGTTTCTCTGCGTTGTTTGCGAACAGGAGGAAAGGGTTTAAGCTTTTGCCAAATGGGGATTCTTTTCGTGAAGATGGCTTGGGTCCTGACCGTAAATAAAGTGGCCAGAAGTACGAATCTGACGACCGGCCGGGTCGTTGTTACCCATACTCCGAAAGTTCCAGGAGCCTGCTGCATGCCTTGGGATCGTACGTACTCCACTTGCTCGGGTCTCCCTGAGAAACGCTTTAAATTCTCACGTGTTTCCATCATCGAATGCCGAACCGCGCTAGCTAGCAGTGACTTCAGTTTCGGCCATGCATCCACTCGGCGGCCCTTAGAGCATCTCCAACCGTTTGGTCTCCCAGAGCGTCGAAAAAGAGTGGCCTGTGGGAGAGCCGGCGATAAACTCGGCGTTGGGGGCGGTTCGGCAAACAGTCGTCGCCCCCCAGGTCGCCCCTAGGCGCCGATTTCGGCTCAGTGTTCGGCCAAATTATGTCTAAAAACGGCCCATACTTGGCGCGGGTCGGCGTGTTTCAGTGTGAATTTTCGCATACAAATACACATAGTTCGGCATGGTTCGGCGTGAATTTTCGCATACAAATACATAGTTCGGCATGTTTCATAACATAAATCAAATAGTTTAACAAATAGTTCAATACAAATTGTATAATAAAAGCTCAAGTTTCATCACACGTCATTCCCGGCCTCACCCTTGAGCCTCCATAGGTGCTCCACCAGATCGTGTTGCAGTTCTTGATGCACCTGTGGGTCTAGGATCTCCTGGCGCATATTGAGGTAGTCAGTCCAGTTTGCCGGTAGCTGGTGATCAACTTGGGCAAGAGGACCCTGCAAGTAATATGGTTCACTGGCTCTTCCTGCTCGCTCTCAATGATCATGTTACAGCAAGTCATGATCTCCCACATTTAATCTTTCGATCAGGTATGAGCACGGAACCGGATAACAGCAAATCGAGATTGGAGCACACCAAATGCCCGCTCGACATCCTCCCTGCAAGCCTCCTGAATCTTCGCAAACCAGGCGTTTTTGCCTCCTGGCACAGGGTTTGAGATGGTCTTCACAAATGTCGACCATCTCGAATAGATGCCATTAGCTAGATAGTACCCCTTGTTGTACTGCCGCCCATTGACCTCGAAGTTCACCGGAGGAGAATGTGTTGGAAATATGCTCTAGAGGCAATAATAAATTAGTTATTATTATTATATTTCCTTGTTCATGATAATAATTTATTATCCATGCTATAATTGTATTGATAGGAAACTCAGATACATGTGTGGGTACATAGACAACACCATGTCCCTAGTAAGCCTCTAGTTGACTAGCTCGTTGATCAATAGATGGTTACGGTTTCCTGACCATGGACATTGGATGTCGTTGATAACGGGATCACATCATTAGGAGAATGATGTGATGGACAAGACCCAATCCTAAGCCTAGCACAAAGATCGTGTAGTTCGTATGCTAAAGCTTTTCTAATGTCAAGTATCATTTCCTTAGACCATGAGATTGTGCAACTCCCGGATACCGTAGGAATGCTTTGGGTGTACCAAACGTCACAACATAACTGGGTGGCTATAAAGGTGCACTACGGGTATCTCTGAAAGTGTCTGTTGGGTTGGCACGAATTGAGACTGGGATTTGTCACTCCGTCTGACAGAGGGGTATCTCTGGGCCCACTCGGTAGGACATCATCATAATGTGCACAATGTGACCAAGGGGTTGATCACGGGATGATGTGTTACGGAACGAGTAAAGAGACTTGCCGGTAACGAGATTGAACAAGGTATAGGCATACCAACGACCGAATCTCGGGCAAGTAACATACCGATAGACAAAGGGAATTGAATACGGGATTGATTGAATCCTCGACATCGTGGTTCATCCGATGAGATCATCGTGGAACATGTGGGAGCCAACATGGGTATCCAGATCCCGTTGTTGGTTATTGGCCGGAGAGATGTCTCGGTCATGTCTACGTGTCTCCCGAACCCGTGGGGTCTACACACTTAAGGTTCGATGACGCTAGGGTTATAGGGAATAAATGTACGTGGTTACCAAATGTTGTTCGGAGTCCCGAATGAGATCCCGGACGTCACGAGGAGTTCCGGAATGGTCCGGAGGTAAAGATTTATATATGGAAAGTTGTTGTTCGGGTTCCGGGAAAAGTTCGGGTTTTTCCGGTATTGTACCGGGAAGCTTCCAGAAGGTTCCGGAGGATTCCGGAGGGGTCCGGAGGTCCGAAAAATGTTCCACCACGTCCAATACAGTAGCATGGGCTGTAAGGGGGTGCCCTAGCCTTAATGGGCCAGGGGCACCACCCCCCCAAGGCCCATGCGCATGGGAAGAGGGGAAACCCTAAAAGGGAGGGCCTCCACTTGACTTGGGAGGCACTCCTCCCACCCTTGGCCGCCGCCACCTTCTCAGATTGGATCTGAGGGGGCCGGCCCCCCTCTCCCTTGCCCCTATATATATGGGGGGGGGGGTGGGAGGGCAGCCGCACCCAAGTTCTGGTGCAGCCCTCCCCCTCTCCCAAGTCCTCCTGCTCTCCCGCGGTGCTTGGCGAAGCCCTGCAGGATTGCCATGCTCCTCCACCACCACCACGCCGTCGTGCTGCTGCTGGACGGAGTCTTCCCCAACCTCTCCCTCTCTCCTTGCTGGATCAAGGCATGGGAGACGTCACCTGGCTGCATGTGTGTTGAACGCGGAGGTGCCATCCGTTCGGCACTAGGATCATCGGTGATTTGGATCACGACGAGTACGACTCCATCAACCCCGTTCACTTGAACGCTTCCGCTTAGCGATCTACAAGGGTATGTAGATGCACTTTTCTTCCCCTCGTTGCTAGGTTACTCCAGAGATTGATCTTGGTGATGCGTAGAAATGTTTTGATTTCTGCTATGTTCCCCAACAGTGGCATCATGAGCTTGGTCTATGCGTAGTTTCTATGCACGAGTAGAACACAAGTTGTTGTGGATGTTGATTTTGTTCAATATGCTTACCGTTACTAGTCCAATCTTGTTTCGACGGTATTGTGGGATGAAGCGGCCCGGACCGACCTTACACGTACACTTACGTGAGACAGGTTCCACCGACTGACATGCACTAGTTGCATAAGGTGGCTAGCGGGTGTTTGTCTCTCCCACTTTAGTTGGAGCGGATTTGATGAAAATGGTCCTTATGAAGGGTAAATAGCAATTGACATATCACGTTGTGGTTTTTGTGTAGGTAAGAAACGTTTTTGCTAGAAACCCATAGCAGCCACGTAAAACATGCAAACAACAATTAGAGGACGTCTAACTTGTTTTTGCAGGGTATGCTATGTGATGTGATATGGCCAAAAGAATGTGATGAATGATATGTGATGTATGAGGTTGATCATGTTCTTGTAATAGGAATCACGACTTGCATGTCGATGAGTATGACAACTGGCAGGAGCCATAGGAGTTGTCTTAATTTATTGTATGACCTGCGTGTCAATGAACAACGCCATGTAATTACTTTACTTTATTGCTAAGCCGTTAGCCATAGTAGTAGAAGTAATAGTTGGCGAAACAACTTCATGGAGACACGATGATGGAGATCATGATGATGGAGATCATGGTGTCATGCCGGTGACAATGATGATCATGGAGCCCCGAAGATGGAGATCAAAAGGAGCAAAATGATATTGGCCATATCATGTCACTTTTTGATTGCATGTAACGTTTTATCATGTTTATGCATCTTATTTGCTTAGAACGACGGTAGTTTAAATAAGATGATCCCTCGCAATAATTTCAAGAAAAGTGTTCCCCCTAACTGTGCACCGTTGCGAAGGTTCGTTGTTTCGAAGCACCACGTGATGATCGGGTGTGATAGATTCTAACGTTCGAATACAACGGGTGTAAGCCAGATTTACACACGCAATACACTTAGGTTGACTTGACGAGTCTAACATGTACAGACATGGCCTCGGAACACGGAAGACCGAAAGGTCGAGCATGAGTCGTATAGAAGATACGATCAACATGAAGATGTTCACCGATGATGACTAGTCCGTCTCACATGATGATCGGACACGGCCTAGTTGACTTGGATCATGTAATCACTTAGATGACTAGAGGGATGTCTATCTGAGTGGGAGTTCATAAGATGAACTTAATTATCCTGAACATAGTCAAAAGATCTTCGCAAATTAGGTCGTAAGCTCGCGCTTTAGTTCTACTATTTAGATATGTTCCTAGAGAAAATTCAGTTGAAAGTAGATAGTAGCGATTATACGGACTAGGTCCATAAACTGAGGATTGTCCTCGTTGCTTTGTAGAAGGCTTATGTCCTTAATGCACCGCTCAGTGTGCTGAACCTCGAACATCGTCTGTGGATGTTGCGAACATCTGACATAAACGTTTTGATAACTACGTGATAGTTCAGTTAAACGGTTTAGAGTTGAGGCATCAAAGATGATTTCGAAACGTCGCGGAACATATGAGATGTTTCGAGGGATGAAATTGGGATTTCAGGCTCGTGCCCACGTCAAGAGGTATAAGACCTCCGACGAGTTTCTTAGCCTACAAACTAAGGGAGAAAAGCTCAATCGTTGAGCTTGTGCTCAAATTGTCTGAGTACCACAATCACTTGAATCGAGTGGGAGTTAATCTTCCAGATGAGATAGTGATGTTTTTCCAAAGTCATTGCACCAAGCTACTAGAGCTTCGTGATGAACTATAACATATCAGGGATAGATATGATGATCCTTGAAATATTCGCGATGTTTGACACCGCGAAAGTAGAAATCAAGAAGGAGCATCAATTGTTGATGGTTAGTGAAACCACTAGTTTCAAGAAGGGCAAGGGCAAGAAGGGATACTTCATGAAACGGCAAATCAGTTGCTGCTCTAGTGAAGAAACCCAAGGTTGAACCCAAACCCGAGACTCAGTGCTTCTGTAATAAAGGGAACAGCCACTGAAGCAGAATTACCCTAGATACCTGGTAGATGAGAAGGCTGGCAAGGTCGATAGAAGTATATTGCATATACATTATGTTAATGTGTACTTTACTAGTACTCCTAGTAGCACCAGGGTATTAGATACCGGTTCGGTTGCTAAGTGTTAGTAACTCGAAATAAAAGCTACAGAATAAACGGAGACTAGCTAAAGGTGAGCTGACGATATGTGTTGGAAGTGTTTCCAAGGTTGATGTGATCAAGTATCGCACACTCTCTCTACCATCGAGATTGGTGTTAAACCTAAATAATTGTTATTTTGTGTTTGCGTTGAGCACATACATGATTGGATTATGTCTATCGCAATACGGTTATTCATTTAAGGAGAATAATGGTTACTCTATTTATTTGAATAATACCTTCAATGGTCTTGCACCTAAAATGAATGGTTTACTGAATCTTGATCGTAGTGATACACATGTTCATGCAAAAAGATATAAGATAGTAATGATAGTACCACCTACTTGTGGCACTACCATGTAAGTCATATTGGTATAAAACGCATGAAGAAGCTCAATGTTGATGGATCTTTGGACTCACTCGTTTTTGAAAAGTTTGAGACATGCGAACCATGTCTATTGGTATATATGCATGAAGAAACTCCATCCAAATGGACCGTTTGGACTCACTTGATTTTGAATCACTTGAGACATGCAAATCATACCACATGGGCAAGATGACTGAAAGCCTCGTTTTCCAGTAAAATGGAACAAGAAAGCAACTTGTTGGAAGTAATACATTTTGATGTGTGCAGCCCAATGAGTGCTGAGGCACGCAGTGGATATCGTTATGTTCTTACTTCACAGATGATTTGAGTAGATACTGAGTATATTTACTTGATGAAACACAAGTCTGAATTATTGTATGGTTCAAGTAATTTCAGAGTGAAGTTGAAGATCGTCGTGACAAGAGGATAAAATGTCTATGATATGATCATAGAGATGAGTATCTGAGTTACGAGCTTTGGCACGCAATAAAGACATTATGGAAATTGTTTCACAATTAATACCGCCTGGAACACCATAGTGTGATGGTGTGTCCAAACATCATAGTTGCACCCTATTGAATATGGTGCATACCATGATGTCTCTTATCGAATTACCACTATCGTTCATGGGTTAGGCATTAGAGACAACCGCACTAACTTTAATAGGGCACCACGTAACTCCGTTGAGACGACACCGTATGAACTATGGTTTGGAGAAACCTAAGTTGTCGTTCCTTAAAAGTTTGGGGTTGCGACGCTTATGTGAAAAAGGTTTCAGGTTGATAAGCTCGAACCCAAAGCGAATAAAATGCATCTTCATAGGACACCCAAAACAATTGGGTATACCTCCTAATTCAGATCCGAAAGCAATAGGGATTGTTTCTGGAATCGGGTCCTTTCTCGAGGAAAAGTTTGTCTCGAGAATTGAGTGGGAGGATGGTGGAGACTTGATGAGGTTAATGAACCATCACTTCAACAAGTGTGTAGCAGGGCACAGGAAGTTGTTCCTGTGGCGCCTACACCAATTGAAGTAGAAGCTTATGATAGTGATCATGAAGTTTTGAATCAAGTCACTACCGTACCTCGTATGGTGACAAGGATGCGTACCACTTCAGAGTGGCACAGTATTCCTGTCTTGAAGGTCATGTTGCTAGACAACAATGAACCTATGAGCTATGGAGAAGCGATGGTGGGCCCATATTCCGACAAATGGTTAGAAGCCATGAAATCCGAGATAGGATCCATGTATCAGAACAAAGCATGGACTTTGGTAGACTTGCCCGATGATTGGCAAGCCATTTAGATAAATGGATCTTTAAGAAGAAGAAAAACGTGGACGGTAATGCCACCGGCTATGAAGCTCGACTTGTGGCGAAGAGTTTTTCACAAGTTCAAGGAGTTGACTACGATGAGTTTTTTTTCTCATCCGTAGCGATGCTTAAGTCCATCAGAATCATGTTAGCAATAGCTGCATTTATGAAATCTAGCAGATGGATGTCAAAATGAGTTTCCCTTACCAGTTTTCGTAAGGAAAGGTTGTATGTGATATAATTAGAAAGGTTTTGTCGATCCTAAGGATGCTAAAAGGTATGCTAGCTCCAGCGATCCTTCCAGGGACTGGAGTAAGCATCTCGGAGTTGGAATATACACTTTGATAAGATGATCAAAGATTTTGGGCTTATATAAAGTTTATGAGAAACTTGTATTTCCAAAGAAGTGAGTGGGAGCACTATAGAATTTCTGATAAGTATATGTTGTAAACATATTGTTGATCAGAAATGATGTAGAATTTCTAGAAAGCATATAGGGTTATTTGAAAAGTATTTTTCAATGGAAAACCTGGATTAGGCTACTTGAATAGTAAACGTCAAGATCTATAAGATAGATCAAAATGCTTAATAATACTTTCAAATGAGCACATACCTTGACGTGATCTTGAAGGTGTTCAAGACGGATCAGTCAAAGAAGGAGTTCTTGCCTGAGTTGTAAGGTACGAAGTTAAGACTTAAAGCTCGACCACGGCAGAAAAGAGAGAAAGGACGAAGGTCGTCCCCTATGCTACGTAGGCTCTACAGTATGCTATGTTGTGTACCGTACCTGATGTGTGCCTTGCTACATACCTGGCAAGAAGGTACAAAAGGTGATCAAGGAGTGGATCACCAAATAGCGGTCAAAATTATCCTTAAAGGAATAAGGATATGTTTCTCGGTTATGGAGGTGATAAAGAGTTCGACGTAAAGAGTTGCGTCGATGCAAGCTTTAACACCTATCCGAATGGCTCTGAATAGCAAACCGGATACGTATAGTGGAGCAACCATTTGGAATAGCTCCAATGGAGCGTGGAAGCAGCATTTACAATATGACTTAGAGATTTGTGAAGTACATACGGATCTGAATGTTGCAGACCCGTTGACTAAAACCTCTCTCACAAGCAAAACATGATCAAACCCCAGAACTCATTGAGTCTTATCACATGATGATGTGAACTAGTTTAGTGACACTAGTAAACTCTTTGGATGTTGGTCACATGGCGATGTGACCTGTGAGTGTTAATCACATGGCGATGTGAACTAGATTATTGACTCTAGTGCAAGTGGGAGACTATTGGAAATATGCCCTAGAGGCAATAATAAATTAGTTACTATTATTATATTTCCTTTTTCATGATAATCGTTTATTATCCATGCTATCTCTGGGCCCACTTGGTAGGACATCATCATAATGTGCACAATGTGACCAAGGGCTTGATCACGGGATGATGTGTTATGGAACGAGTAAAGAGACTTGCCGGTAACGAGATTGAACAAGGTATCGGCATACCGACGATCGAATCTCGGGCAAGTAACATACTGATAGACAAAGGGAATTGAATACGTGATTGATTGAATCCTCAACATCGTGGTTCATCTGATGAGATCATCGTGGAACATGTGGGAGCCAACATGGGTATCCAGATCCCGCTGTTGGTTATTGGCCGGAGAGATGTCTCGGTCATGTCTACGTATCTCCCGAACCCGTAGGGTCTACACACTTAAGGTTCGATGACGCTAGGGTTATAGGGAATAAATGTACGTGGTTACCGAATGTTGTTCGGAGTCCTGGATGAGATCCCGGACGTCACGAGGAGTTCCGGAATGGTCCAGAGGTAAAGATTTATATATGGAAAGTTGTTGTTCGGGTTCCGGGAAAAGTTCGGATTTTTCCGGTATTGTACCGGGAAGCTTCCAGAAGGTTCCGGAGGGGTCCGGAGGTCCGAAAAATGTTCCACCACATCCAATACAGCAGCATGGGCTGTAAGGGGGCACCCTAGCCTTAATGGGCTAGGGGCACCAGCCCCCCCCTCCCAAGGCCCATGCGCATGGGCAGAGGGGAAACCCTAAAGGGGAGGGCCTCCACTTGACTTGGGAGGCACTCCTCCCACCCTTGGCCGCCGCCCCCTCCTCAGATTGGATCTGAGGGGGCCGCCCCCCCTCTCCCTTGCCCCTATATATATGTGGGGGTGGGAGGGCAGCCGCACCCAAGTTCTGGCGCAGCCCTCCCCCTCTCCCAAGTCCTCCTCCTCTCCCGCGGTGCTTGGCGAAGCCCTGCAGGATTGCCACGCTCCTCCACCACCACCACGCCGTCGTGCTGCTGCTGGACGGAGTCTTCCCCAACCTCTCCCTCTCTCCTTGCTGGATCAAGGCATGTGAGACGTCACCGGGCTGCATGTGTGTTGAATGCGGAGGTGCCGTCCGTTCGGCACTAGGATCATCGGTGATTTGGATCATGACGAGTACGACTCCATCAACCCCATTCACTTGAATGCTTCCGCTTAGCGATCTACAAGGGTATGTAGATGCACTCTTCTTTCCCTCGTTGCTAGATTACTCCATAGATTGATCTTGGTGATGCGTAGAATTTTTTTGATTTCTGCTATGTGTTGGGGAACGTAGTAATTTCAAAAAATTTCCTACGCACACGCAAGATCATGGCGATGATATAGCAACGAGGGGAGAGTGTTGTCTACGTACCCTCGTAGACCGAAGCGGAAGCGTTGACGCAACATAGAGGAAGTAGTCATACGTCCTCCGGTTCAACCGATCCAAGTACCGTTACTCCGGCACCTCCGAGTTCTTGACACGCGTACAGCTCGATGACGCACCCTCAATCTCCGATCCAGCAGAGGCGCCGAGGGGGAGTTCCTTCAGCACGACGGCGTGGTGACGATCTTGATGTTCTCCTGTTGCAGGGCTTCGCCTAAGCACCGCTATAATATGACCGAGGTGTAATATCGTGGAGGGGGGCACCGCACACGGCTAAGGAACGATCAATGATCAACTTGTGTGTCCTAGGGTGCCCCCCTACCCCCGTATATAAACGAGGGAGGGAGGAGGTAGCCGGCCCTAGGGGGGCGCGCCATGAGGAGGGGGAAACCTACTCCAAGTAGGTTTCCCTCTCTTTTCCTTATCTTATTTGGAGGGGGGAGGAAAGAGTACTAGTATTAGGAAGTAGTACTAGTAGTAGTAATAGGGAGAGGGGGAAGGAGAAAGGAAAGGGGGGGGGGGGCGGCCCCCCTCCCCAATTCGGATTGGGCTTGGGGGGGCGCGCCCCCTTCCCTTGCTCCTTCTCTCTTCCTCCTACATGGGCCCAATAAGGCCCATATACCTCCCGGGGGGTTCCGGTAACCTCCCGGGGCTCCAAACTTCTCCGGAACCTTTCCGGTGTCCAAATATATCCGTCCAATATATCAATCTTTATGTATCGACCATTTCGAGACTCCTCGTCATGTCCGTAATCATATCCAGGACTCCGAACAACCTTCGGTACATCAAAATACATAAACTCATAATATAACTGTCATCGAAACCTTAAGCGTGCGGACCCTACGGTTCGAGAACGATGTAGACATGACTGAGACACATCTCTGGTCAATAACCAATAGCGGGACCTGGATGCCCATATTGGTTCCTACATATTCTACGAAGATCTTTATCGGTCAAACCGCATAACAACATACGTTGTTCCCTTTGTCATCGGTATGTTACTTGTCCGAGATTCGATCATCGGTATCCAATACCTAGTTCAATCTCGTTATCGACAAGTCTCTTTACTCGTTCTGTAATACTTCATCTTATAACTAACTCATTAGTTACATGCTTGCAAGGCTTAGGTGATGAGCATTGCCGAGAGGGCCCAGAGATACCTCTCCGACAATCGGAGTGACAAAACCTAATCTCAAATTATGCTAACTCAACATGTACCTTCGGAGACACCTGTAGTACTCCTTTATAATCACCCAGTTACGTTGTGACGTTTGGTAGTACCCAAAGTGTTCCTCCGGTAAACGGGAGTTACACAATTCTCATAGTTACAGGAACATGTATAAGTCATGAAGGAAGCAATAGCAGAATACTAAACGATCAAGTGCTAAGCTAACGGGATGGGTCATGTCAATCACCTCATTCTCCTAATGATGTGATCCCATTAATCAAATGACAACACATGTCAATGGTTAGGAAACATAACCATCTTTGATTAATGAGCTAGTCAAGTAGAGGCATACTAGTGACTATATGTTTGTCTATGTATTCACACATGTATCATGTTTCCGGTTAATACAATTCTAGCATGAATAATAAACATTTATCATGATATGAGGAAATAAATAATAACTTTATTATTGACTCTATGGCATATTTCCTTCAGTCTCCCACTTGCACTAGAGTCAATAATCTAGATTACATAGTAATGATTCTAACACCCATGGAGTCTTGGTGCTGATCATGTTTTGCTCGTGAGAGAGGCTTAGTCAACGGGTCTGCAACATTCAGATCCGTATGTATCTTGCAAATCTCTATGTCTCCCACTTGGACTTGGTCCCGAATGGAATTGAAGCGTCTCTTGATGTGCTTGGTCCTCTTGTGAAATCTGGATTCCTTTGCCAAGGCAATTGCACCAGTATTGTCACAGAAGATCTTCATTGGTCCCGATGCACTAGGTATGACACCTAGATCGGAAATGAACTCCTTCATCCAGACTCCTTCATTTGCTGCTTCAGAAGCAGCTATGTACTCCGCTTCACATGTAGATCCCGCCACGACGCTTTGTTTAGAACTGCACCAACTTACAGCTCCACCGTTTAATAAAAACACGTATCCGGTCTGCGATTTAGAATCGTCCGGATCAGTGTCAAAGCTTGCATCGACGTAACCATTTACGACTAGCTCTTTGTCACCTCCATATACGAGAAACATATCCTTAGTCCTTTTTAGGTATTTCAGGATGTTCTTGACCGCTGTCCAGTGATCCACTCCTGGATTACTTTGGTACCTACCTGCCAAGCTTATTGCTAAGCATACGTCAGGTCTGGTACACAGCATTGCATACATGATAGAGCCTATGGCTGAAGCATAGGGAACATCTTTCATTTTCTCTCTATCTTCTGCTGTGGTCGGGCATTGAGTTTGACTCAACTTCACACCTTGTAGCACAGGAAAGAATCCTTTCTTTGCCTGATCCATTTTGAACTTTTTCAAAATTTTGTCAAGGTATGTACTTTGTGAAAGTCCTATTAAGCGTATTGATCTATCTCTATAGATCTTGATGCCCAATATGTAAGCAGCTTCACCGAGGTCTTTCATAGAAAAACTTTTATTCAAGTATCCCTTTATGCTATCCAGAAATTCTATATCATTTCCAATTAATAATATGTCATCAACATATAAAACTAGAAATGCTACAGAGCTCCCACTCACTTTCTTGTAAATACAGGCTTCTCCAAAAGTCTGTATAAAGCCATATGCTTTGATCACACTATCAAAACGTTTATTCCAACTCCGAGATGCTTGCACCAGTCCATAAATGGAACGTTGGAGCTTGCACACTTTGTCAGCACCTTTTGGATCAACAAAACCTTCAGGTTGCATCATATACAACTCTTCTTCTAGAAATCCATTCAAGAATGCAGTCTTGACATCCATTTGCCAAATTTCATAATCATGAAATGCAGCAATAGCCAACTTGATTCGGACAGACTTAAGCATCGCTACGGGTGAGAAAGTCTCATCGTAGTCAACCCCTTGAACTTGTCGAAAACCTTTTGCAACAAGTCGAGCTTTGTAGACAGTAACATTACCATCAGCGTCAGTCTTCTTCTTAAAGATCCATTTATTCTCAATGGCTTGCCGATCATCGGGCAAGTCAACCAAAGTCCATACTTTGTTTTCATACATGGATCCTATCTCAGATTTCATGGCCTCTAGCCATTTTGCGGAATCTGGGCTCATCATCGCTTCCTCATAGTTTGTAGGTTCATCATGGTCTAGTAACATGACTTCTAGAATAGGATTTCCGTACCACTCTGGTGCGGATCTTACTCTGGTAGACCTACGAGGTTCAGTAGAAACTTGATCTGAAGTTTCATGATCAATATCATTAGCTTCCTCACTAATTGGTGTAGTTGTCACAGGAACCGGTTTTTGTGATGAACTACTTTCCAATAAGGGAGTAGATACAGTTATCTCATCAAGTTCTACTTTCCTCCCACTCACTTCTTTCGAGAGAAACTCCTTCTCTAGAAAGGATCCGATTTTAACAACGAAAATCTTGCCTTTCAGATCTGTGATAGAAGGTGTACCCAGTTGTCTCCTTTGGGTATCCTATGAAGACACATTTCTCCGATTTGGGTTCGAGCTTATCTGGTTGAAGTTTCTTCACATAAGTATCGCAACCCCAAACTTTGAGAAATGACAACTTTGGTTTCTTGCCAAACCACAGTTCATAAGGCGTCATCTCAACGGATTTTGATGGTGCCCTATTTAATGTGAATGCGGCCGTCTCTAAAGCATAACCCCAAAACGATAGCGGTAAATCGGTAAGAGACATCATAGATCGCACCATATCAAGTAAAGTACGATTACGACGTTCGGACACACCATTTCGCTGTGGTGTTCCAGGTGGCGTGAGTTGCGAAACTATTCCACATTGTTTCAAATGTAAACCAAACTCGTAACTCAAATATTCTCCTCCACGATCAGATCGTAGAAACTTTATTTTCTTGTTACGATGATTTTCTACTTCACTCTGAAATTCTTTGAACTTTTTAAATGTTTCAGACTTGTGCTTCATCAAGTAGATATACCCATATCTGCTCAAATCATCTGTGAAGGTGAGGAAATAACGATATCCGCCACGAGCCTCAACATTCATCGGACCACATACATCTGTATGTATGATTTCCAAAAAATCTGTTACTCTCTCAATAGATCCGGAGAACGGTGTTTTGGTCATCTTGCCCATGAGGCACGGTTCGCAAGTACCAAGTAATTCATAATCAAGTGATTCCAGAAGTCCATCAGTATGGAGTTTCTTCATGCGTTTTACACCGATATGACCTAAACGGCAGTGCCACAAATATGTTGCACTATCATTATCAACTTTGCATCTTTTGGCTTCAACATTATGAATATGTGTATCACTACTATCAAGATTTAATAAAAATAGACCACTCTTCAAGGGTGCATGACCATAAAAGATATTACTCATATAAATAGAACAACCATTATTCTCTGATTTAAATGAATAACCGTCTCGCATCAAACAAGATCCAGATATAATGTTCATGCTCAACGCAGGCACCAAATAACAATTATTCAGGTCTAAAACTAATCCCGATGGTAGATGTAGAGGTAGCGTGCCGACCGCGATCACATCGACTTTGGAACCATTTTTCACGCGCATCGTCACCTCGTCCTTAGCTAATTTTCGCTTAATCCGTAGTCCCTGTTTCGAGTTGCAAATGTTAGCAACAGAACCAGTATCAAATACCCAGGTGCTACTGCGAGCATTAGTAAGGTACACATCAATAACATGTATATCACATATACCTTTGTTCACTTTGCCATCCTTCTTATCCGCCAAATACTTGGGGCAGTTCCGCTTCCAGTGTCCAGTCTGCTTGCAGTAGAAGCACTCGGTTTCAGGCTTAGGTCCAGACTTGGGTTTCTTCACTTGAGCAGCAACTTGTTTGCCGTTCCTTTTGAAGTTCCCTTCTTCTTCCCTTTGCCCCTTTTCTTGAAACCAGTGGTCTTGTTGACCATCAACACTTGATGCTCCTTTTTGATTTCTACCTCCGCGGCTTTCAGCATCGCGAAGAGCTCGGGAATAGTCTTGTTCATCCCTTGCATATTATAGTTCATCACAAAGCTCTTGTAGCTTGGTGGCAGTGATTGGAGAACTCTGTCAATGACGCTATCATCCGGAAGATTAACTCCCAGTTGAATTAAGTGATTATTATACCCAGACATTTTGAGTATATGCTCACTGACAGAACTGTTCTCCTCCATCTTGCAGCTGTAGAACTTATTGGAGACTTCATATCTCTCAATCCGGGCATTTGCTTGAAATATTAACTTCAACTCCTGGAACATCTCATATGCCCCATGACGTTCAAAACGCCGTTGAAGACCCGGTTCTAAGCCGTAAAGCATGGCACACTGAACTATAGAGTAGTCATCAGCTTTGCTCTGCCAGACGTTCTTAACGTCGTCAGTTGCATCAGCAGCAGGCCTGGCACCCAGCGGTGCTTCCAGGACGTAACTCTTCTGTGCAGCAATGAGGATAATCCTCAGGTTACGGACCCAGTCCATATAATTGCTACCATCATTTTTCAACTTTGCTTTCTCAAGGAACGCATTAAAATTCAACGGAACAACAGCACGAGCCATCTATCTACAACCAAACATAGACAAGCAAAATACTATCAGGTACTAAGTTCATGATAAATTTAAGTTCAATTAATCATATTACTAAAGAACTCCCACTTAGACAGACATCTCTCTAGTCATCTAAGTGATTACGTGATCCAAATCAACTAAACCATGTCCGATCATCACGTGAGATGGAGTAGTTTCAATGGTGAACATCTCTATGTTGATCATATCTACTATATGATTCACGCTTGACCTTTCGCTCCCCGTGTTCCGAGGCCATATCTGTATATGCTAGGCTCGTCAAGTATAACCTGAGTATTCCGCGTGTGCAACTGTTTTGCACCCGTTGTATTTGAACGTAGAGCCTATCACACCCGATCATCACGTGGTGTCTCAGCACGAAGAACTTTCGCAACGGTGCATACTCAGGGAGAACACTTCTTGATAATTAGTGAGAGATCATCTTAAAATGCTACCGTCAATCAAAGCAAGATAAGATGCATAAAGGATAAACATCACATGCAATCAATATAAGTGATATGATATGGCCATCATCATCTTGTGCTTGTGATCTCCATCTTCGAAGCACCGTCGTGATCACCATCGTCACCGGCGCGACACCTTGATCTCCATCGTAGCATCGTTGTCGTTACGCCATCTATTGCTTCTACGACTATCGCTACCGCTTAGTGATAAAGTAAAGCAATTACAGGGCGTTTGCATTTCATACAATAAAGCGACAACCATATGGCTCCTGCCAGTTGCCGATAACTTCGGTTACAAAACATGATCATCTCATACAATAAAATATAGCATCATGTCTTGGCCATATCACATCACAACATGCCCTGCAAAAACAAGTTAGACGTCCTCTACTTTGTTGTTGCAAATTTTACGTGGCTGCTACGGGCTTAAGCAAGAACCAATCTCACCTACGCATCAAAACCACAACGATAGTTTGTCAAATAGACTCCGTTTTAACCTTCACAAGGACCGGGCGTAGCCACACTCGGTTCAACTAAAGTGAGAGAGACAGACACCCGTCAGCCACCTTTAAGCACGAGTGCTCGTAACGGTGAAACTAGTCTCGCGTAAGCGTACGCGTAATGTCGGTCCGGGCCGCTTCATCTCACAATACCGCTGAACCAAAGTATGACATGCTGGTAGGCAGTATGACTTATATCGTCCACAACTCACTTGTGTTCTACTCATGCATATAACATCAACGCATAAAACCTAGGCTCTGATACCACTGTTGGGGAACGTAGTAATTTCAAAAAATTTCCTACGCACACGCAAGATCATGGTGATGATATAGCAACGAGGGGAGAGTGTTGTCTATGTACCCTCGTAGACCGAAGCGGAAGCGTTGACGCAACATAGAGGAAGTAGTCGTACGTCCTCCGGTTCAACCGATCCAAGTACCGTTACTCCGGCACCTCCGAGTTCTTGACACGCGTACAGCTCGATGACGCACCCTCGATCTCCGATCCAGCAGAGGCGCCGAGGGGGAGTTCCGTCAGCACGACGGCGTGGTGACGATCTTGATGTTCTCCTGTTGCAGGGCTTCGCCTAAGCACCGCTACAATATGACCGAGGTGTAATATCGTGGAGGGGGGCACCGCACACGGCTAAGGAACGATCAATGATCAACTTGTGTGTCCTAGGATGCCCCCCTACCCCCGTATATAAAGGAGGGAGGGAGGAGGTAGCCGGCCCTAGGGGGGGCGCGCCATGAGGAGGGGGAAACCTACTCCAAGTAGGTTTCCCTCTCTTTTCCTTATCTTATTTGGAGGGGGAAGGAAAGAGTACTAGTATTAGGAAGTAGTACTAGTAGTAGTAATAGGAAGAGGGGGAAGGAGAAAGGAAAGGGGGGGGCCGGCCCCCTCCCCAATTCGGATTGGGCTTGGGGGGCGCGCCCCCTTCCCTTGCTCCTTCTCTCTTCCTCCTACATGGGCCCAATAAGGTCCATATACCTCCCGGGGGGTTCCGGTAACCTCCCGGGGCTCCAAACTTCTCCGGAACCTTTCCGGTGTCCAAATATATCCGTCCAATATATCAATCTTTATGTCTCGACCATTTAGAGACTCCTCGTCATGTCCGTAATCATATCCGGGACTCCGAACAACCTTCGGTACATCAAAATACATAAACTCATAATATAACTGTTATCGAAACCTTAAGCGTGCGGACCCTACGGTTCGAGAACGATGTAGACATGACTGAGACACATCTCTGGTCAATAACCAATAGCAGGACCTGGATGCCCATATTGGTTCCTACATATTCTACGAAGATCTTTATCGGTCAAACCGCATAACAACATACGTTGTTCCCTTTGTCATCGGTATGTTACTTGTCCGAGATTCGATCGTCGGTATCCAATACCTAGTTCAATCTCGTTATCGACAAGTCTCTTTACTCGTTCTGTAATACTTCATCTTATAACTAACTCATTAGTTACATGCTTGCAAGGCTTAGGTGATGAGCATTGCCGAGAGGGCCCAGAGATACCTCTCCGACAATCGGAGTGACAAAACCTAATCTCGAATTATGCTAACTCAACATGTACCTTCGGAGACACCTGTAGTACTCCTTTATAATCACCCAGTTACATTGTGACGTTTGGTAGTACCCAAAGTGTTCCTCCGGTAAACGGGAGTTACACAATTCTCATAGTTACAGGAACATGTATAAGTCATGAAGGAAGCAATAGCAGAATACTAAACGATCAAGTGCTAAGCTAACGGGATGGGTCATGTCAATCACCTCATTCTCCTAATGATGTGATCCCATTAATCAAATGACAACACATGTCAATGGTTAGGAAACATAACCATCTTTGATTAATGAGCTAGTCAAGTAGAGGCATACTAGTGACTATATGTTTGTCTATGTATTCACACATGTATCATGTTTCCGGTTAATACAATTCTAGCATGAATAATAAACATTTATCATGATATGAGGAAATAAATAATAACTTTATTATTGCCTCTAGGGCATATTTCCTTCACTATGTTCCCCAACAGAATGACCTTCAACAAGCTTGGCAAAGACTGGGGAGCACTGCAGGACGTTGATGTCATTGTGAGTTCCTGGCATTCCAAAGAAAGAGTGCAAAATCCAGAGGTCATGTGTGGCCACTGCCTCAAGCACCACACTGCAACCGCCTTTGGCGCCTTTGTACAACCCCTGCCTAGCAAATGGACAGTTCTTCCATTTCCAATAATGCATGCAGTCGATGCTTCCAAGCATCCCAGGAAATCCTCTTTCTTCATTCTGTGCTAGGATCCGAGCAGTGTCTTCCGCATTGGATGTTCGCAAGTACTATGGTCCAAACACTGCCACCACTGCCCTGCAGAACTTGTAGAAACACTCAATGGTGGTGGACTCGGCCATGCGCCCATAGTCGTCGAGTGAATCACCAGGAGCTCCGTATGCAAGCATCCTCATAGCTGTCGTGCACTTTTGGATCAAGGTGAATCCAAGTGTGCCGGTGCAATCCTTCTTGCACTTGAAGTAGCTGTCGAACTCCCGGATGGAATTCACAATCCGGAGGAAAAGCTTTCGGCTCATCCGATAACGGCGCTGAAATGTTTTCTCACTGTGCAATGGAGCGTCGGCGAAGTATCCGAGTAGAGCATGCAGTAGCCTTCCAGATGATGTCGGTTCTTTGCTTTCACCCGCCCAAGCGCCGAGCCACCTCGCCGCGGCTTCTCACTGCTCGCGAGCAGGCTGGCGAGGGCGGCGAGCACCATGAGATGCTCCTGCTCCTGGACGTCGACTTCGGCTTCCTCATCCAGCAACGCCAGGAGCGCCTCCTCATCTTCGCACTCCATCGTCGGGCCGGGCAATTCACCGAACACCTTGTGGGCGAGGTGGGCGCAAGCCCGCCGGCGTACAGGCCCTGCGCGACCGGAGCGCCGGAAAAGGTGCCGGGGCGGCGGAGAAGAGGCTGCCTCAGCGACGCTCCTTCTTTTTCTAGGATGGAGATGGTCTACCTAGCTGCGGCGGGCGGTGGTCGGCGCCGGGATCGGCAGGGTGGCGCAGGGTGGCGGCCGAGCGCGGGGGGCAGGAGGGAGAATCTGGGCGGGTGGATTGACTTTTCGCCTGTCAATGTGGCCCCAGGAACACTTTTCCCTTGCGCCGGGTTCGGCCTGCGAGCGTTGGGCACAAAAACGGTCCGAGCCGGCGGAATTCGGTCTGGGGGCGCGATTGGGCCGTTTTTTCGGCACCGGCGCAAATAAATCACCTAGGAAGACCTTCCTGGGGGCGCGACTGAAGATGCTCTTATCCTAGTCTCTTTTTTTTTGAATCCGTCCCCAACGAATTCAGTGTAGCCATGGAGCTCGACCTGGCAGATGCTTCTACAATCTCTTTGGTGGATTTGCTCGGATCTCGTCGTTGTTCGTCTACGTTCGTGTGTCTTCGCTTTGGATCCTTCCGATCTACGTTATTTTTTATCGGCGGCGGTTGCTGTTCTGGGTTGCTGGTCCTATGGGGCCTTAGCACGACGACTTTCCGACTGTCTACTACAACAAGTTGTGCCCGACTCCGGCGATGGAGGGGCGATGACGGCGGCGCGCCTTCGGCTCGCTTCGGTGCTTGTAGTCGTCGCTAGGTGGTCTACGAATCTGGATGTAATTTTTATTTCTGGTATTCGTTGTATTGCCATGATTGAAGATGAATAGATTGAAAGTTTTTCCGAAAAAAAAAATCTCATGGGTTTTAAAAGTTTGCTTCATCAAGGTGGAGGCCAAGAGGCGGCTTTGAGATATGCTCACGTTGCGCCGGCGGTAGATGTGAGAGTAAGAAGACTTAGGCACCGCTAACAATTTAAATGTATTTTTATTCAACGTGCAAGCATACTACGTCACCATAAAATTATGAATTAAATAAGGCACACCGCAACATGAGACCATGCATTAAAAAAGATTCCATTATATTATTTTACTCACATTGAATAAATACTACATCTGTCTCAAAATATAAGGCGTCTCAAAATATAAGACTTTTTTAGGCTAAACTATAGCCTACAAAAGCTAATATTTTGAGATAGAGTCTCAAAATATAAGACTTTTTTAGGCTAAACTATAGCCTACAAAAGCTAATATTTTGAGATAGAGTCTCAAAATATAAGACTTTTTTAGGCTAAACTATAGCCTACAAAAGCTAATATTTTGAGATAGAGTTAGTATAGTACGACTGTACGTAATCAAACATAATAAGCTGTGTATACTGTTTTATTTCGGTTCATGTATTATTAATCATATATGCGACCTCCTCTGACTCGACCCCACGTCGCCCCCCACGGGCGACACGGGGAAACCTAGCCGCCGCCGCCGCCGGTAGCCCGCCCCCTCCGCTCAACCCTGCGTCGCCGCCGCCGGAGGGCCGGCGGCGAAGCCGCGCCAGTCCCTAGGATGGCGGCGGCGGGGCTTGAGTGTCGCTTCCTTTCTGAGGGTGTTGCTGTTGAAAATCATCTACCTCCATATGATGTCAATCGTTGGTGCGGATATGGTCTCAGTTGTAGTTTATCGATTGATGATTTGATCGCTTTGGAGCTTTTTTCTTTTTCTTTTTTTCTTTTTTCCACGACTATGCATAGCTTTTGGTCTTGTGACCTTACTAGTTGTTGGCGTGTTTTTGCGTGGGTGTGTTGGGTTGGCTGTGTGCATTCTGGTTATGGGGAGGATGGGTGTGTGTGCTCATATTGTATCTTCTCGATACTTCATTTGAGCCAAAGAAATCCACCTTTTATCAAAAAAATGTGTTATTAATGCTTCGGTACAACCCCCCATAATAAACCGTATAAAGGGGCAGTATAGACTTTTGACATGGTATTCCTAGCTACTACTTTGTATGTATGATGCCCTACGTACCCCCGGACTGGGCCAGCCCATGAAGGTTTCCGCAGTAGAGAAATAAAAAGCGACCACACAATGATTCGAACTCTGCAAGCTCTAGCCCACAAAGGATGGTAGCGAACCAGTACACCTGAGAAGCTTTGATGGCAAAAGCTGAGCGCGCCCGTTAAAGAACTATTATACAGAATCTGGGCAGTTTTTGGATCTTTTTATCTTTTCTTGGAAATTGTGAAAAAATCATCACAACGCAAGTAATGTCTGAAAATACGACAGTTGTTTGAACCGCCCTAATAAACTTTCAAAACTCATTTTCTTTTAAAAAAGGTGCCTTTTTTGACATATGTTTTGAGACCCTGAACATTTTCTGAAAAATTCAAAAAAATGGAATTTAGAGAACAAAACCTGTTAAAAGGAACATTTTCGAAATATTGATTTTTTTCAAAAGAGCGAGCAGTTTTTGAAATTCCCAAAAGTATTAGTTTTGAGAAAATACGAAAACAGAACATTTTTTTATAGTGTGAACAGTTTTCAGAAAACAATCTGAAGAAATGGCCGGCCCAAACAGTTTCAATAGTGTGAACAATTAGAAGGGTAGTTCCTACGCTATCTGCAGAAATGGCCGGCCCAAACACGTCTCTCGGCCGCTCGCCTTATACGAAACGACGGCAATCTGAATTTTTTTGCTGCCTTTCTACAATTTTTTTGTTTTTCTTCTCTTATTTTCTGATTTTCTACTTTTTTTGTTTTCTTTCTCTTTTCTTCGTTAATTTTTTTGGAACTTCTTTATTACTTTTGGAATCTTAAAAAATAGGGTTTTTATCAGTTTTGCCATCGGTTGTACTACACTACTCAGTTATGCCATTAAATTTTTTCACTGCTCAGAAATGCCACTGTTCCATTAGGCGCGTGCTCAAAAAAGCCATTTTTCACCGTTACCGTTAGGTCATTGGACGTTGACCATGTTATATGACTATAATGCCCCTGGGCTCATTTGTAAGATCTTTCTTCATGGTGTGGGCCCAATTTGTCAAGGAGTAGGAAAAGAAATTAGGAGGAAAAAGAAAGATGAGGTGGATCGAACCAGAGACATATGTGTGGTGGGCGGGCAAGCTAACCACCACACCCGATGAAAGCATTGGACTAAGAAGCAGATGTACTTAAGCTTATCCAATACTTAACCTGCTCGTATCAGTTTCCCAAGTCGGAACCACAATTCCTAGCCGCCGCCTGCCGATGCTCAACTGCAACCGCCGGTCGCCAAGCTGCCCGCCCAGCTCCGGCGTGCCTCCACTCGCCACAGCCGTCGCGCTGCCCGCCCAGCGCCGCCCTCGTCACGGCTTCCGCGCTGTCTCCGGCCCAGCACCGCCACTCGAGGCAGGCAGCTCCGGCACTTCTCCCACCTGACTTCGCGGCTCCTCCCAAGTCCAGCTCCGCCACCTCCCGTGATGCCTTGAAGTGATTTGTTCCATGGCAATGGCGACGGAAAACCGTCCTGAATCGGAGAAGTGCATCGGCCACCGGACTCCCCAACATGTTGTAGCCTCTGAAATTCCGGCAGGGTGAGTATGCTAATTCTTAGTGTGGTGTGTGTGTGGCTCATAGTAGCTTGTAGAGATGGAATTTCTTGTGTAGAATTTGTAGTAGCTGATTGGTGCCTTGTTGATACTCGTGTGCAATTTGGTACACGTGTTCTGATAGTCAGGATGGCTATGGAATTATGGATACTAGAAGTGGAGAAATGGAGTAGTGAGCAACAAGAAAGGATGTTATATATTAGGTTTACCTAAAGGATATAGGATATACGTTTCCTTCTATATCAAAACTTTACCTTAGCCCAACTGGTTAGCTCGCGCACCTGCCCAGGACGTGGTCTTGAGTTCAAAATCTCCTGGCTCCAATTTTTGTCTTCTATTTTCATGCTCGCCTTACAGGTGGGCCCATAGCTCAAACAAAGAGAGGATAGTTGACAAACGGGATAGGGGTATTTTCATCATCTACCTTCGGTCAACGTCCATTGACTTGACGGTAACGCTGAAAAAATGGCTTTTTTGAGCACGCGCCTAACGGAACATTGGCATTTCTGAGCAGTGAAAAAAATTAGTGGCAGAATGATAGCAAAACTGATAAAAACCCAAAATATATTGTTTGGAATACCAAAATAGCACTTTTAATTAACTATTTTAGATTGATTTTAAATTCCTTTTTCCTTCAAATATTTATTAAATGATTTAAAAAACATTTTCTCCACGAGATTATATGACCAATTCAACTCACCATGCCAAGTTGTTTGAGTTTTCTATAGTTCTTGCATTTTATGGAGTTTTCTCGATGAAAATTCGTGCATAAATGGCTGAACGTGACCCAACTTATAAACGTTGTTAGAATTCGTTCAAACATGGCATAGATACCTATCATGGGCATAAATACCCGCTGGCAAAATTTAGGAACACTTTGAAGAATGTCCAAAACAAGACCATGTTCAACGGAGGGTGGTTGGGTAGGCCCAGAAGATTCTTTGTGAGAGCATGCTTGTTTCCCGACATCCTTGAAATGAACTCAATTTTTTTCATGTTCTTGTATGACCAATTCAAGGCATCATGTCAAGTTGTTTTGGTTTTCGACAAATTTTGCATTTTTCGGAGTTTTCTCAGTTAGAAAAGATCGATAAATGGCCGGATGTGTCGCAACTTGCATATAGTGATGAAAGTCGTTCAATGTTGCATGCATGCCTACCGTGGGCATCCCACCTTCTTGCAAAAGTTGGACCATTTTAAGATGTCCAAAAATAGACGATATTCAATGAAGGGTGTTCGGGTTCATTTTTGAGAAGTTTTGCATTTTTCTGGAGTTTTCTTGGTGACAAGGGCTGATAAATGGCCAGAAGTGTCGCAACATGTAAACGCGTCGGAACTTATTAATACCTGACATGAATGGCTCATATGTCTGTGGTAGGCTACTTCAAGAAGTTGGGGTATTTATCCATAATCCAAAAAAACACCATTTGAAAAGAGTGTGCCACACAAGGCCTCCCTGAGCATGTTGTTTTTCCTAATTGATTGCTTCTGTTAATTTCAGTTTTGTCGTTATCAATCAATATGAAGATTTTCTTATGTCCAAACAATTTATTGAAATTTCTCAACAATTTTGAAATTTCAAATTGTATATGAAAACGTTACAAACTTGAACACTTTTCCAAAATTGTAACAAAATCCCAACAACTGATGAAAATTGTAAACCATGTGATTTTTAAAAAAATTCATCATTTTTTATTAAATGCAAACATTTCCAAAATTTGTGAACTAAAAATTCAAAACGGGACATATTGTGAAATTCCATAGCATATTTTCTAATTGTAAACCATATTTTGAAAAAAAGGATCTGGTATTCTAAAGAAAATTTCAAATGTTTGAACAGGTTCCAAAAAGAAGAATAAAGTTCAAGAAGGACAAAAATGAATTAACGAAAAAGAGAAGAAGAACCAAAAAATAGAGAACAAAAAATAGGTTATGCCCTACAAAATAAAAACATGTATTCAGAAAATGTTTGTAATTTGGAAAAAGGTTTGTGGTTTCAATGCTCGAAAATTTGAAAAAAAATGTTTGTGTTTGTCAATACGCGACACGTCTTCCACGGACTTGCTGGGATCGAGTCTTTGCGGTCGCCCATTTCTTTTTTGCTTTTAATTATTTAAACGCAAATAGCCCACCGGACGGAAAAAATCCAGTAAAAATTAATGTGCAATAGTAGGAGCTAGATCCTTACCCCTCGTGGCCTTTACTGGCACAAACAGCAAGTATGCCAAATCATCTGAACAGTAATAGTTTGCATAGGTATCTTATATGATCATTTGGACAGATCAAATTCAAATATTTTAAAAGCAAAATTGTCCGGTAGCATATTTTCTTGGGGGTAATGGAAAATCCGGTTCGACCGGTTTCTGAAAAATTCGTCTGAGAAAAACAACCTAGTTACAGTACGTCAATTCTATTTGATGATATATGGCGCCTCATATGTGTCAGCAAATTTAGTTTGTCCCAGTGGCTAGCGTCGTGTTCACCAACGGTCGAGGTTATGGGTTCGATCCCCTAGTAGCCGTGAGTGACGTATTTCTAAGAATAACCATCCTACACTTTATTATGAAGGGGCATCGACTGATCTCCTCCGTTGATGTGTTTAGGGGGGTTGTACCGAAGCGGAAGTTTTATTTCACATAATTAAATCTCGTTGAAATATACTACAATATCATCAATATAGCTTGGAAAACGATCTTATAGTGTGAGACGGAGGGAGCAGTAATAACTTCCAACGAGAAAAGGGAATAGAAGAACTATATCAAAGAACCACTCTATCTGCGATTCGCATGACGCGAAGGGCCTATGGATTCCCTAATCATCTTCATGCATATGTCTACAAAACCTTGGAACCCGATCAACCGATCCAAGCTGCCCTTCCGCGTGTACCTAGTGGCCGGCGCCCCTTCGGCTGGGCCCGGCCAGCAGCCTCGCCGTGAGCATCTCCCGTCTCTCCGCCGCCGGGTACACCGCCAAGTAAGCCCCACCGTCCCCGCTCCTCTCCGCCGGGTCCGGCCGCGCTGCGCCGACAAGGCCCATGCCACTTATCAGAACGACGACGACCACGACCACGGCGAGAGCCAGGCGCCGGACCGACGATGCCATCACAGAGATCCGGAGAAGTGAAGGTGGCGTTGGTGTAGTTTTGCGACTGAACTCCGCAGAAGTCGACTATAATGGGTGTTAGGTCGCGCCTGAGGTTGTGACGGTGGTTTGGTTGGTGGTGGAGTGCGAGCGTGAGTATTTATAGAGGTGATGTGGTGTGGTGATGGCTTGACGGGTCGGTGAGACGGTGAGAGGGTGACGTGTTTGCTGATGGAGCTCGGAGGATGTGTAAGGTGGGAAGGGGGATTCCAATGGCGCGTCAGCTGAGCTGAGCTGAGAGCCCATGGAAAAAGACGTGTAGATGTGTAGTGACCGAACGTGCCGCTGCTCGCTGGAATCGAGAATTTTCCTTGTTGGCCGGCAAAATCAAGACGCAAGACCTACCTAGCACGCTGTTTCCGGCTAGTCTCGCAGCTGGGGCGAGCAAACATGACATCGCACTAATTATGTTCGATCGATCCGTTGCTTGCGAAGAAGGGGAAAGGCCCTGGGCTTTTGCGATTTTGGGTTCTTTTCGTGAAGACGGCATCGGTCCCGACCGTAAGTAAAGTGGCCGCACGTACGAATCTGACGACCGGGCTGGGTCGTTTGTTACCACTTACTACCATGCAGCTCGGTTTAAACGAAGAGAATATTCAAGATGTGATTGTTGAGGATGGTGATCTGCCGGAAGAAGCTGTCAGATGGATGGCGATTGCTAGGGTACATACGGATAAAAGCTACAGTCAGTACTGGTTCTACCGCAATATGAGGTCTGCGTGGGATCTGGCACGAGAAGTGAAGATCCGTCCGCTGGAAGATAACTTATATACCATGCGGTTCTTGTGCCTCGGCGATTGGGAGAGAGTTATGGAGGATGGACCCTGGCAAAACAAAGGAAAAGCAGTGGTGATCGAGCCCTATGATGGATTCACTAAGCCGTCTGAGGTCGCTTTGGACAAGATGGAAATCTGGGCCCAAATCCATGATTTTCCTGATGGTTATTTCCCCCTAATCAAATCACTTGCAGCCACTATTGGTGAATACATCTACCATGAACCAAGGTTTCAAGATTTCGAGGGGAATTTTGTGCGAGTCCGAGTAAAGATAGATGTCACCGAGCCCTTGAAGAATGCAGTCTCCATCGTGAAGAAGAAGAAGAGGGAGATCTTCCGAGTGAAATACGAGAGATTACCGGACTGGTGCGCGGTTTGCGGCCATCTAGGTCACCTGCACAAGGAATGTGGGGATGGTGTCCATGCCCCAAAAGTGCTGGTTTTCAAAGATTTGCATGCATCATGGTTCAGAGGGCCTGGTCAAGGACCGGGAGAGGGCAAGGCTGGACGGGGAGGCAGAGGTGCAGGTGGTAGAGGAGGCCGCTCGGGAGGCCGATTGAGTGGGCGCTCGCAAGGAGGGAGAGGCAACATGCCAGACCCTCTTGGCAAGTACCATGTTCATGAGGATCCGAGCAGGATGATTACGGATGCAGACATGGAAGAAGTAAACAGGAAAAGGATTGCGGGAGCTGAGCTGGGTGCTAAGGGTACAATACCACGACAGCTTCTTGAAACAGCAGAGACCAACACAAGCTCTTTGGCAATTGTTCCGGCTGGCTTGACGGCTGTGAGCCCACCTCCGCAGAGGGATCTGAAGAGAACCAAGAAGACGGGTGAGGACACCGAGGACGTAAACAAAACAGTGAAGAATTTGGCGGGCTCCTTCGAGGAGCACCGCCGTGTCCAATGAGTGCCATGTGTTGGAACTGTCGGGGCGTGGGCAGTGCCGCGACAGTTCGAGAGGTTCGCGAGTTTGCGAACAAATTTGCCCCTACCCTCTTATGTATTGTTGAAACTCAGCTAGAAGGCACGAGGGTAGAAGCGCTAGCAGGCACCTTTGGGTATGATAATAGTTTTGCGATTGATAGTCGTGGTAGGAGTGGAGGCATTGGAATTTTTTGGAACAATGAAATAAATTTGGAAATTCTTGGTTACTCCGATTACCATGTTGATTGCTCGGTGGAGGAGGTAGGCCATGATCCCTGGAGAGCGACAGTGGTTTATGGTGAGGCGCAAACACATCTACGTTATAAAACGTGCGATACTTTGAAAAACATCAGTACATTGAGTAGCCTCCCTTGGCTCTGCATTGGCGATTTTAATGAAGTTTTGCGTCCCGATGAACATGAGGGGGTTGGAGAGAGGAGCAACGCACAAATACAACATTTTCGGGATGCAGACGATGTCTGCATGTTACTAGACATAGGCTATTCAGGCCGTTTCTGGACCTTTGAAAAGAAGGTGAGGGGAGGATCTTACACCAGGGTCCGACTGGATCGTGCGCTTGCCAATGCGGAATGGAGAGCAAGGTTTCATCTTGCTGACCTGACACACGTGACAACAACCTCTTCTGACCACAACGCCATCTTGATGCGGTTGAACAGAGAGCAGCCCAGCGACCGACAGCCAAGACCCTTTCGATATGAGGTAATGTGGGAAGGACATGAGACGTGGAGTGACACCATTAATTCTGCATGGACAGATCGGGGGGTCAGCAATAGCATGGATGAGTTGAGGGCTAAGTTGCAAGCAATATCTCAGGATTTGGGGCGGTGGAATAATGATACATTTGGGAACGTTCGGAAAGAGATAAAAAGGCTGAAAACAGAACTGGAGAAATTACGCGCTGACCCAAGTCGGACGGCTCCTTCCCATGTTGAACTGAAGATAAATGAGAACCTAGTTGAACTATACCATCGAGAGGAGATTCTTTGGAGGCAGCGGTCCAGGATTGAGTGGCTAACGTCGGGCGACAAAAACACAAGGTTCTTTCACCTGAGAGCTAGCATTCGGAGAAAGAAGAATATGATAAAGGCCTTGCGCAATTCCCTTGGTGTCATGTCAGAGGATCCGGAGGAGCTGAAATCATTGGTACAGGATTTTTATGAGACCTTGTATACTTCAGAGGGGGTACACAATATGGATGTGGTCCTTAACTGTGTGCCGGCCAAGGTTACCGAGGAGATGAACGAGTTACTCACTGCACCATACAAGGGAGAAGAAGTTAAAGCTGCCCTTTTTCAGATGTTTCCGACAAAAGCACCAGGCCCCGATGGATTTCCAGCTCACTTCTATCAGCACCACTGGGATCTTTGCGGTGTCGAGGTCACCGAGGCGGTTCTCAGGATAATTCAGGGAGAGGATAGCCCAGAAAGCATAAACGACACGGTCTTGGTTCTTATCCCTAAGGTAATGAACCCTTCCATGCTCACTCAATTCCGACCAATCAGTTTATGTAACATGTTATATAAGATCGCGTCCAAGGTGATCGCGAACAGATTGAAGCAGATTCTCCCGGACATTATTTCAGAAGAGCAATCGGCCTTTGTGCCAGGCAGGAACATCACAGATAACATCATCAGTGCATACGAGTGCCTCCACTTCATGAAACGCAGCCAGGCCAGGGTCAACTCCTTTTGTGCCCTGAAACTAGATATGATGAAGGCATATGATCGGCTGGAGTGGGAGTATTTACAAGCAATGATGATAAAGCTTGGTTTTGCAACATCATGGGTCCAGATTGTAATGAACATGGTAAGGTCAGTGTATTTCTCAGTGCTCTTTAATGGCGAGAGACTCGACACTTTTCATCCATCCAGGGGCATACGGCAGGGAGATCCGATTTCCCCATATCTCTTTTTAATCGCAGCGGAGGGCCTTTCGTGCCTACTGAAATCCAGTTCTCCGTCGACTCATCTTGTAGGGATCAAGGTGGCAGCCACGGCTCCAATCATGAGCCACCTCCTTTTTGCTGACGATAGCCTGCTGATGTTTAAATCGAGTGTTGAGGGGGCTGTTGCAGCATCAAACCTGTTGGAGTGCTACTGTATGGCATCAGGACAGCGAATAAATCACGAGAAGAGCTCTATATTTTTCAGCAGAGGTTGCCCTCAGACCATGAGGGACAGTATTAAGAACACTCTGAACATACACAATGAATCTCTCAGTGACAGGTACTTGGGGATGCCTACTGATGTCGAGCATGCAAAGAATGGTACTTTTCGATATTTGAGAGACCGGGTGTGGGAGAAAATCAGAGGGTGGATGGAAAAACTGTTGTCTGCAGCCGGGAAGGAAGTGCTCATCAAGGCGGTAGCGCAGTCAATCCCGATCTTCTCTATGTCTTGCTTCCGCCTACCGAGGGGTTTATGTGAGACCATTACAAAGATGATCAGACAGTTTTGGTGGGGCAGCAAGCAGGGGAAGCGCAAACCAAGTTGGGTAGCATGGGATGAAATGACGAAGCCAAAACACCTGGGAGGGCTCGGTTTCAAGGATTTGGAGATTTTTAACCTTGCACTACTTTCGAAACAGGCCTGGAAGTTGCTCCAGAACCCAACATCACTCAGTGCCCGTATCCTCAAGGGAGTATACTACCCTGATGACTCCCTGTTTGCAGCTCGATTGGGCAGTCACCCGTCACAGATATGGCGCGCCATCTTGGATGGGCGTGGCATAATGGTGCAAGGATTAGTGAGGAGGATAGGGAATGGGGAAACCACGAAGATTTGGCACGACAACTGGCTACCCCGCACGATGATGAAGAGACCGATAACTTCCCTAGTCCATGATCCACCTCAACTAGTTTCAGAACTCATCAACCACTCCACGGGCTCTTGGAACGAGCTACGGGTGCGGGCAACTTTTATTCCAATCGATGCTGAGACAATCTTAAAAATTCCTCTTTGCAACAGACAAATTGAGGACTTCTAGGCTTGGAGTGAGGACAGGAGGGGTATCTTCACTGTAAGAACTGCGTACCGCATGATTCAGCAAAAGAAGCTAAGCAGAGAGGAATGGCTCTACGAGCAGGGAGGTTCATCTCATTCTCATGGAGATAGCGATGGCTGGACAAAGCTCTGGGGGATCAGAGTACCCTCGAAACTGAAAATCTTCTTATGGAGATTAGCGAAGAACACCACCCCGACAACGGCCCTTCTGCATCATCGCAATATGGCGGACACACCTGCGTGCTGCCTTTGTGGAGCTGAGGATACATGGAGGCATGCTCTTCTAAACTGCACAGTATCAAGGAGCACTTGGGCAATGTCAACGGAGCTGATCATCGACATTTTGAGCAGGAATGAGGAAACTGATGCGAAGAGGTGGGATTTTTGCAATGCACAATGTGCTACCACATGCAGAGTTTACTATCCTGGTAGTTACACTGTGGGCGTTATGGTCTTCCCGCCGTAAAGCGATCCATGAGCATATCTATCAGAGCCCTTTTTCAGTTCATGCTTTCATCCAGTCTTACATCAACGAGCTCAAGGTTGTTCAGACAGGCACGGCGAGGCCACCGGGCGCTCCGATACAGCGACCAACGGGCTGGATCGCTCCACCGGCGGGGCTTACAAAAATAAACGTCGATGCTGCAGTGGGAAGGGGAAGGAAACACGAAGCCGTGTCGGCAATATCAAGAGATAGCACTGGCCAGTTTTTGGGTGCATCGGTGGTGGTCTTTGGAGGCATATCCGATCCAGCGACACTCGAATGTATGGCGGTCAGAGAGGCACTAGCCCTCGCTGAAGATCTGAATGTGACAGACATCAAAGTGGCATCCGACTCGAAGGTGGTGGTCACTGACATCCGAGAGAAGAATCCAACGGAGTATGGAGCGATCATACATGAAATAATGGAACGTAGTTCATCTTTCCTTTTTTGTAACTTTTGTCATGAATTTAGGAGCTCGAACACCGATGCTCACAAGCTCACGAGGCACGCTTTATTCCTTCCGGTTGGCCGACATGTTTGGTTGGGCCAGCCGGATGGACTTTCGTTCGTCCATGTAAATATTGTGACGTCATAAAATAAAGCTTCGGAGTTCGTCTCAAAAAAATTTTGCAGCCGAGGTACCTCAAGTCAGACAATGAAAGTTCCGGGAGGCTGCATGCCTTGGGTGTCTCGTTGAGAAACACCTTTAATTTTTCACGTGTTCCCATCGTTGAATGCTGCAACGCCGGTAGCTAGCTAGCTTTTTTTCCGACAAAAGGTGTTATTTATTTGGCTTAAAATGAAGTATCAAAAAGATACATAACACAAAGGGGAATAGATCCTCTAAGATGGTGGAGAGAAATCAGGTAAGCTATAGTACAAGGTAGTGCAAAACAGATAAGGAAAGTCAGCGTTACTATAGCGAGCAGGTACGGTATGCAATTACTATTGATAGAAATAAATCATAAAATAATTTTATTGCATCATAATTTTGTTTCTGTAATTTTTATAAATGTATATAGTAGATTTATAATTTGCTAATTAATTCAAGTCATTTTAGGCTTAATCATATGAATGTGAAGGAGGGAGGTCATGGTTACTGTGGCTTATCTCTGAAAAGGAGGATATACCCCCGGTCTCTGCATCTGGGCGATGCATGCAACTATCTCTACTTCTAATAAAGCAGTTGATGAATAGTCTCTACGGTTTATTTTCGTTGTTTTTTTTCGTCTCTCCTCCCACCTGATTCCTGCACCTAACGATCCCATCGACAAAAAAAAACCAAACCAACGAACGCCACAACATCGAACGAGGGAACGATGCCTCAGGTAGTCCGCTCCCACAAAAACCAGCGGAAAAAAACCAGTAAAAAAAATCCACTACTCGCACGCACTCGCATCAGCAGATCCCTCGAGCGAGAACCACAACGCATCAAGCCGCCCTCGCCGCCTCCGCAGTCCCTTCGCCGCCGCCCTCGCACTCGCATCAAGCCGCCGCCGCCGCCGATCCCAGCGCTGCCTCGACGGATCGTCTCGATAAGAGGAGGAGGACGAGAACCACGCCCCTGCCGATCCCTTCGCCGCTGACAATCTCGATGGCCAAGATTCATTGAGACGCCGACGAGATCATTACGGACCATCCAGGTCACAGTCGGAGACGCTTGAACACACAGCCAATGATGTGCTATCCATTAACGCCTCCTGGCAGACCTTATGCGTCGTCCCCCTCCATTCATTCATGCATGAGATCTACAAAACTGAAAGGGTACCAAGATTAATACACAAATGATCTTTACTTTCTACTAAAAAACTATCTTGGAGTTTAATGGCAAGCGTGGTGTAAGCAGAAACCCTGGATCTGTTTTATAATCTGTACAAGCACATTACTGTTATATAGTCTTCTCAGATTATAGTTCCTTTTAGATTCAGGAAGTTTGCTTTGGTCCTGGTCCTTGCCTTATGAAAATCAAGAAAAAAACTTGGTCTCGGTCCATGCCATCTGAAAAGCAAGAAAAACAGTTAAATCAATTACAAATAAAACAAAGGCAATGCGTATATACATCAAGCAATGATCTTTTCGTCTCAGGGAGCTGCCATTTGATAGGTACGTATGGGGAAGTCAAAAAGCAAGGCAAGTGAACATCAACCAGACAGAGACGTACCTACAGGTATATTTCCCGCGATCAAAATTACGTACGCATGGCAAGCATCATGCCCTTCTGACAGTGACATGGTGTATACATAATGTGTTGCAGCCTTGCAGGCCATATAGATGGGACAAATGTTGACGAATACAACACATATTTCATACCCGTAGCTGAGAATGTTGACGATAGTTACTCAATGGATCCAGGTATAAGTCTTTGTGAACATTGCCTGCACACTTTGTCACCTATATATCATTGGCCTTGTATTGCTCCAGGCAACAACACATCATATGGATCAATTTTGCTACGGGTAGGAGTGCATCATGATGCTTCGTTGTCGGCTCCGAGTAATCTCACACTGGTTTATGCCACAGATGTACCACAAAATTCAAATGGTACCGCCCGATCCGCCTTTCATATGAAACAATTTATGCTTATGGGTGTTCATCTTCATGTATGTATACAGCTTATGGCTTTTTTGTTGTTCCATTACCTGTAGGTTTTGATCATACGTATGAGGGGAATTAGGTAGGGCTTGATGCAAATGGGAGGGAATGTCCAGTGTCTACTTCAACATCCAAGCACCAGACAACAGGAGTGGTCTTGAGTGATAATGGAAGGGAGCACGTTAATACCCGCACGCGAGATGATTATCAGAAGAAAAAAGACGAGTGTACGGTCAATGTCCAATATGAAGATCAACCTTCACTTATGATATATGGTAAGTTTGTCTAATGATTAATCATAGGCTATATGTCTAAACCCACAAGATGATGCGCAGAGTATTCCCCGGCATGCTCACAATAATGTTGATCCACCTTCCAATGCGATGTCAGGTACACTTGGCATTGATAATATATGTATTTAGAAGCGTTGTGACAGGTTTTTTGAATTCTCCTTCATGCATTGTAAAGCTTTGTGGGCTTTCTGCTTTGTTATTTTTACATGATGCAGACGACCCAGCAGTCTCATACATGCATAATGATCCATCGTTGCCGGCTCCCAGTAATCTCACCATGGTTTATGCTACAAATGTACCACAAAGTTCAGATGGTACTACCCGATATGTCTTTCGTACGAACTAATAAGTGCTTCTGGGGTTCATCTTCATATATTTAGTCAGCTTACAAAGTTTCTATTGTTTCAGAAGATCTTCCCATATTGATGTTGGAAACAAGGTAGGGCCTAATGCTCTATCTCGTGAAGGCTCATTGGGTAATCCAACATTTGAGCAGCAGACAACAGCAACTGTATTGAATGAACACAACAACAACTTCACTGGCAAAAAAAGGGAGCAGTTAAACGCATGGAGGCGGGCTGCTTATCGGAAGAAAAATGAGGAGGATGCGGTCAGGTTCCAGGATGAAAATCAGCCTTCCCTTTCGATGTCTGGTAAGGTTGTTTAATGTTCAGGTGCTGACTAAATTAAATTGAGTACGCTTACTTTATTACTGTACGCTTACTTTAATGGTCAGGCTCCCAGTAATCTCACACTGGTTTATGCCACAACTGTACCACAAAGTTCAAATGGTATTACCCGATCCGTCTTTCATATGAACTAACTTGTGCTTATGGGGGTTCATCTTCATATATTTAGATAGCTTATGGCTTTTCTGTTGTCGCATTAGCTGTAGAATCTTCCCATATCGATGTGGGAAACCAGGTAGGGCTTAATGCTCGTGCTCGTGAATGTTCAATGTCTAACCCAGCATACGAGCACCAGACAACATGAGCTATCTTGACTTACGAAAAAAGGGAGCAGGTAAACGCCCGGAGGCGAGCTGATTACTGGAAGAAAATAAAGGAGGGTATGAAAATCAACATTCCCTTACGATGTTTGGTAAGGTGGTCTAATGTTTAAGTGCTAGGATGAAAAATGAATACATATAAAGTAATTGTTACATACATTAAATTGATTTCGCAGACTTCATTACTGTTTAACAATTATGTAGAGAATATGTTTGAACATTATTGTTGAACCATCCAACCCAACTACATCCCGCTAGATATCCTTCTCACATGATGATTCATACTTTTCCTGCTTCAACTACTCTCCAGGTAGGGTTTAATGCATATAATTAGTACTACCTCTGTAAACTAATATAAGAGGTTTTATAAAACATTTTAGATCACTAAACGTCTTAAAGTTGTTTACAGCGGGAGTATATTTAATTTTGTGCCATACCATCAAGCACTACCTCGTGTACTTAGGCAATTATATAACCATTGAAGCGAAGGAGCAGAAGTTCTTTCATATGCCAATGTTCACTTGATTGTAAAGTGTCCACATATTTTAACTGCTCAGTTGATGCCGTATGCACAAAATTCTAATTATTTTCTTGTGGCCAGATCAAATCTAAATCTACATGCAGAAGACATCTTGACCACATAATGTATAATCACTAAATTAAGTGGTTCAGCTTGAAGATATATGTTCATATGGTGTGTGTAGGACCCAACTCCAGCAACTTTGTAGCTCAGAGACATAATCAAATTAAGGTGAGGAGATGGCGAAAAAAAATGAAAGAAAGGATAGTCTGCTGACCTTATAGCCTTGTGGCGGTGGAATCAGGCAATTAAAGCGTCTCTCATAAGTAGGGCAATAATGCTCCATCAGTTTTAAATCCATCTTCAACCTTATCTGATAATCAAATTCCTATCCAAGCAGGGGATTAGCTCAGAATGTCGATCATCGCATACCTTCACAAGGAAGGAAAAGAAAAACATTTAGAAAAATAATCATACATATTGACTATTAACAATCAACTGATTGCTGGTTCTGAACTCACAGGTAAGCCCTTGATCTTAACATCGTTTGTATTTATGTCTCTCAAATTATGTTTCAAAATTAGGTTGCTCAAGTTAAGTTACCAAAAATATCACCCACTATATACATAAACTGATGGACCTCTGATTTTCCTAAAGAAGAGAAGAAGGCATGTGATTAAAGCATATCATTCAGAAACAAATATAGATGTACTTCCTTTACAGAGAAGACCTTGGCAAAACAAGAAAATGATAAACAGGTCCCTGTGGCAGTTGCCTCTTTCCCATCATGTTGCTACCCCTCCCGGGTCGCACGCGCGGGCGACCCCGGGGGGACGAAACCCTAGCTAGCGAACCCTACCCCAGATCCACCCGGCCGCTGCCGTTGACATCGCCAGCCCTGGCCGTGGTGGCGCCCCCCTGGCCGCCAAAGGCGGCGGGGAGGAGAGCGCGCCCGGTGGCGCTGACTTCGTGTAGAGGAGGCTTCATCGGGCGGCGTGCGGTGACTGTACTGAGAGGCGGCGGGCGGCGAGAGGAGGGTCGTGGTGGAGCAGCGTGCTGGCTGACGGAGGATCCGGAGCTTGGAGGGGGGAGCGGCAGCGGGGGTGTGAACAACGTGGATAGTGGTCCCATTTTGATGGGCGAGGAGGATGGTGTGCGACAGAGACAAAAGTCTTTGCCCGTCTTCGGTCCGAGCCGGCGACGACGGCGTCCGTGGGTGTCGTTCCCCTCCTTGGAGGCGACGCTGAGGTGTGTTGACATCGTACTCGCTTCATTCCGGTTTGGTTGATGTCTCCAGGTGAAAGCCTAGGTTTGGAGTTGGACCAGCACGATAGCGGCGTCCTTGACATTGTCCCTCTGTTGAGAGTATCGTGTTTGGAGACACGGCTTGGAGGTCCTAAGTTGCTTTCCTCCAGCGCTCGCTGCTATCCAAGATTGGTCTGCAGGGGCGCTATGCACACCATGGCTAGCGTGTCCAAGACGATGCCTTTCTCGGGACAGACCAAATTACGCCATCCACCTCCTTTAGGATGGCGCGTCAACGAGGAAAGTCAAGATGAAGATGTTCTTCTTGGAGGCGGCAACATTGGTTGAGACGCGGCCTTGCTGCTCAGTTTAGGATAGGCTTTTGTTGTTGTTGTTGTTGTTGTTGTTGTTGTTGTTGTTGTTGTTATGTCTTGTGTGTGTGGTGCTGTCTTCGGACTAGCCGGTGTTGAGTGTTGTGACAGGGTTGTGCGCCACAGACTGTCATTTTCTTGTACTCAAACCCCTGCCTTCTATAAAGCTAAGGTACGCATTTTGCGTACTCTCGAAAAAAATTGTCGCTTATATTTTCATATTGGCTAAAATAGGAAGCAACTCATGAAATAATTATTTTTGCTACCATTGCCAAATTTGTTAGTTTGTATTTTTGAAATGCAGTGAAAATACTGGTGGCCTTGGTAAAAATGCTATTAGAGGAAATCATTTCTACTACATTTATCAGTAATACTGCCCGTGTACTACTATACAAGCTCGAGCCCCTGAATAAGCTGTCCTATATCAATCTACTTCCCAGATATGTGGTCTATATTATTCTTCACCTTAGTGGAAAACCACGTCAAGTTCTGTTTTACCTTTATCTAGCTATACTCTATTTCTCAATGCATGCAGTTGGTTTTATCTGGACTACATCATAGAACCACCAATAAAGGACACTGAAAAAAATATATAGAGAAGCCTACAGTTCCTATCCTTGAGTAGCATGATTAGAGATGAGTAGATCTCCTAAAGGTGTCCTAAGCACCTGCTGTTACTCTTGGAAGTAATGCAAACATGTAAAAGTTATTACTGTTGACAAGACTACTCAAATATCCAACTAATTAGTACACTAACTGCAGCCCAAATACTATCGGATATTTGGGCTGGAGCTTGATAAATTGAAAAAACATGGTAATAGTAAGAAAAAATCATTACGTATCTAGCTTATGGTCTGGAAGTTTGCATTGTATACCCGAGACAAAGTAGCTCACCTATTATTCTAAACTTAGCAATTATATATGGTTTTTCTTAGGCAAGGCCATGAGCTCCAGCACTCTTTATAAGTAGAAGAAAGTTGTTTGGTTATTTATAAATAAAGGGACAAAAACCATTTTAGATAACCATCGGGAAAAAATACATGCAAGAGGTTGTAGACAGAGTTAGTCTAGGCAGAAAGCAAAATCAAGGGGCGTTATCCGTAAGCGCAATTACAATTTTACAAATAGCATCAGTAAAACAAATAAACTTAAATTATGAGGCGAGATAAAACTGCATAGGTATGAAAAGAAGTAGTCTGCACTGTCAAAATTCAGAGACTAATTACCGTTAGACACATCAGCTATTTCGGTGTCACTAGGTTCAGCAGCAATGTCATCTTTAATCACATCACTAGATTTAACAATAGCAGGTCCACTCCCTTGAGATTCTCTTTTCACTTGAGTACATGCAAATGACAGGGATTTGACAATTCTAGAAAACTTCTCAAAACAAACCTGAATTTGATGAACTCAATCTTGAAAATGACAGGGATTTGACAATTCTAGAAGACTTGTCTTCCTCTTGATATCTTGGAACTAAAAACTCACAAACATGTTTAAAGCCTATATTTTTTTCTGAATGAACTATTCTGTTGCAGCCTCCAACTTAAGCCAAACAGCCAGGTCAGTATCATCTAGATCCATACCACACCGGTCATCAACTGACAGCATAACAAGATCTTCACTGATTTCAATATCTACGATCGTCACTTTAGAAGTGCCAAAATTACTAAAGAATGAATACTAATGGCTGTGTTGATATGGGTCAAATGTACAACCTTGGCTGAAAGTTAGATTACCTTTGGTTCTACCATAGGCATGCTGTGCAGCGGTACGGTGAGCAGAAAGTCGTGTCGCCGGTGTGGTCGCCCTCCACGCAACGGTATGCACACCTTCGCACAGGGAATCGGCTTGGAATGGCCTCGTCATGCAGATCGACCGCGCGGCAGCGCGACTATGCTCCGATGCTCAGCTGGGTACACTATAAAAAAAATACACTTCCGTGATGATACGTGTTTGTCACAGTAGGTCGCGTTTTTTCATGCATGTACATCCATGACAAATTTATGATAGAATCAAGATAGTCATACCTGTGCTGTCGTAGAAGTGTTCCATGACATTACCAAAATTATCATCACGGAAGTGTTCACTTCCATGACGATAAATCGCGTGTCACAGAAGTGCTTTCGTCAAGGGTGACCGACACGTGACATCCACCGTAACGGAACGCCGTTAAGCTATCGGGTCGGATTTTGAATCCGATAACCCGTTAACAGCCACGACCAATGCCGATTTTCCACGTGTAAAATTCTCATTGGCTGACGGATCCACGTGTCAGCTCCGCGTTGGCACATGTGTCACTCATCCAATGGTCGAGATGGGCCTATGATATGTTGACATGTGGAACGGCCCAAAAGTGGCCCACAAAGTTTAAATGGACTGGCCCAACCGAAGGCCCATAAGATTTAGCGGACCATAATGGGCCGGCCCAGCTAAAGGCCCATAAGATTTAGCGGACCATAATGGGCCGGCCCAGCTAAAGGCCCACAAGATTTTGCGGACCACAATGGGCCGGCCCAGATAATGGCCCACAAGATTCTGCAGACCATAATGGGCTGACCCAGCTAAAGGCCCAACATTCTCTGTCAAATCGGCCCGTCAACGGCCTGGTCTAAACTTGTCATCAATGCGGCCCATGGTCACTTCTAGCCCGTTAACAGTCCGCTAAGTAATTGGACCGAATTACGGCCCGGTGTATTTCCGGTCTGTTAAAGGCCCGGCTTCATTTGGGCCCATTTACAGGCCATCAAAACTTTCGGCCCATAAACGACCGTGAAGGATTTGGGTCATATTCGGCCATGTCTGTCATTCGGCCTGTTAGAGGCCCACTATAGATTTGGCCCACTTTAGGCCTGTTATCATTTTTGGCCCGTTAACGCCGGACGTAAACCATGGGCCATATGTGGCCCAACGTCATATCGGGCCCATTAACGACCCATATAAAAATAACGATAATCTAGCCCGACCGAAGTTCCGGCCTGTTAAAGGCCCGTGTATGAGGTCGGCGCATTTATGGCCCGTCCGAATTTCGGCCTGTCAAATATCCGCATCGTAAATGGGCCACCATTTTGGCCTGCTAAGTCCAGTGGGTTATTTGGCACAATCAGGGCCCAATCTCACTTTCGGTCTATTAAAGGCCTATGTTTTTTATGGACTCGACATATTTACACCTGCCTACTTTTACTGAAGACCCAAATTATGTTTAGGCCTGTTAAAGGCCCACTATGGGCACAGGCCTGCCAGAAAAATTTGAAAGCTTATGCTAATTTAAGCCCAGATATTTTTAGTGGGCTACATGTCAATTTCGGCCCGTAATCGTTTTTAGCCCAATTGGAATGGGCCCGACGAATGTTGGCATGTTGGGCTCCTACGAAGATTTTGTCCGAATACATTACTAAGATAAACCTACACTATACAAAAATAGCGTCATAATTACTGCAGCCTGTGGCAGCATCATAAATGTTGTATCACAACAAAATAAATTCCAATCATACAACAAAAGGCCTGTTGGCATAAAGTTTACAGTCCTTCCAGATAAAAGCACCATCAGATGTATAGAAGCACATATCATTTGACCTGAATGCTAATGTTTCAGGCTGTAGAATCTGATGGAGCAGCATGATCTCCACCCCTTTTCCGCCATTGCTCTTCAACAATGAAGCGAATGTCTGATAGTCTGGTTTCAAAACCATTCATATCTTGACGGCATTTCTCAACCACTATTCTTGTTTCTGAAACAACGTCCATTAGGGATTGGACTTGTGTCTGGAGCACAGATATATCACTCTGTCTAGCAGGAAGATCTTGTTCAGTAGGCGATTTGGACGAGGTTACCTTGACAACCAACCCAGAATTACGCAGGAAGGTGCTTTTTGCACTGTTAGTGGAGAGATACTGATGCACTGCAGCAAGAGGTGACACTATGCATATAGTAGCCTCGTCACCTTCAGGTGGTTGTGGCTGTTCAATCATTTATTCCATAGCTTCCTGAAAGTTTGAACTTGTAGATTAGTGTACCAGTGAGTTACTAATGAGAAAAAACAAACAAAGTAGGTTAAACGTTTATACATAACTTATTTTGGTGAACTACTGTAATACATTAGCATGTATTGTAGTGCCAACTACATAATAAAATCACTTTCAGAACATATGTTCATGTAGCATGCCTACTGTATTATCTATTTCCTCACATTCGTTGACATCTAAGGATAAAGAGACATGGTTTAAAATAGGATGAACATAGTATGACATCATTCATATCATGGGCAAACAGATATAAAACAAACATGCTATTTTATCATTGTGTGCGCACGTGAACGTAACAACTAAATTACAGATTAAGACCAAAAGAATATCCTTCATCTCTTTTAAACCATGTAAGGTGAAATGATACGTTAAGACAACTGTGTATAAAAGTGAACAGAATAACTGACATTGGCTGCAAACCAAGTAGTTAAATGAACACATCACAGTACCAATCAGTTCAAGGCAGGTGGAGTAAGGACTTACAACAGCGGCTTGAACTGGTGTGCTCATGCCCTTCATCTTGCTGGTATGACAATCATTAAAGATTTGCACTGCATTCGGTTCGGGTTCTTTTTGGTCCGCACGGGCTTTCCGCTGTATTTGGAACAAGTCAATATAGATACGATAATACGGCACAAAAAAAGAAGGAAGTAGCAGCTATTTACAAGAGCCTCGCAGTGTGCAATATAGCTATGAGATCCTGTTGTCTGTTGGAATTTCACTTTAGAACGGTTGGTTTTGTTCTTCAAACAGTTGGCCTGCGACTGGACCGGCGCATCTTCAACGGCTCATGTTCGTTCCATCCGAGGCCTCGCCGTCGTCCTCCACCTTGCGGCCTTGGTCCGCTCGTTATGCGCGGTGCGCCGCCCTCTTGTGTTGTCAACATCGCCAACAACCAAGAGGAACAAGGAGATGACTGTACGTGGAGACGATGACAGTAGGGACCCACCAGCGTCATGGCAGTACGCAAACAAGTGCCTCTATTGTACAAGCCCAAAAATATGGTTCCTCCTAATGGTTGGACATCTGGGGCTCACGCCATCGTCAACGTAGTCAATAAACGAAAGAATTACACTACGAGCGGCTGACACCAGGGACACAGCAAGTCGCGCAGTTTTTTTTAAAGAACAAGCAGTTTTTTTTGAGACAATGAGGAACAAGCAGTTGTTATTTATACTAGTTTTAGCGACGGATCAGGGTAACAACGGGGCTGTGCGGGGGCTGTGTCCTGTCTAGCCAGGGTTTTATTTATGTTTACCACATCATGAGCCCAGTTGTGTTTTTTCTTGCTGAAAATGGCTAGCCCAGTTCTATTTTTTTAAAAGAAATACCCAAACAAGGCCTACTTGCTTTATCGGTCCTGCTGGGGTGCAAATGTTTCAAGACGAGGAGAGTTTCATTCGGTTTGCGCAGAAATGGCCTGTACATTTTTAAAATACATCAAACCGGAAATTAGTTTCATTTTTTTCATTACAAGATCTTAAATTCCATTGATTTTTATGTGTGGACAATTATTTTGATTTTATATTTATATAAATTAATTTTCAAAATAGTTTGAATGTGAATCTATATTTCTGGATTAAAAACAGTTGACCGCATCGAAATATACAAAATTTCGTATATTTTTTAACCGTGGCCACAATATGGGGTGTCATGCTAACGAAAAGAAGATGGGCTCCAAAAAAATCTTAAGAATTAGCAAATGGGCTGTACATTATTAGAAATAATGGCAGATGGGTTGTATGCTGTTTTCCACAGATTTGAGGCTGACTTGTGCGCCTACTACAGGTTGACTCGTATGCTTTCATAAAAAAAGGTTGACACAAACGCAACGCCCTGTCAACTTAGGCAACACACGAAAGCAGTGACTGTTGGATATCCATCCAACGGCTGTCGTGTTTCTTCAATCTCTGCTCTTCATGCTCCAGCCGCTCAAACAAGCGCCAGCGGGACTGCCTGCTTCCTCCTCCCGCGACCGGCTATGCTGCCGCGCAGGCCTCACGGTCCGACCGTACTCCCATCGCTGGCCTAGCCATCCCTCTACTCACCCACACATGTTGTTATTCTCCGGCGACGACAGACGAACCAGTAAACCCTCGTACTCCTCCGCGTGGGAAACAACTGTCGAGTATTCCCTGGCTCCGTGTCGTTCCCTTCCTAGGCCTCGCCGTCGTCCACCGTCCTGGTGCTCTCGGCGCGACCTGGTCAACGTGGTCAATGAACGACATCCATCGAAAGTGGACTGTACGTGAAGAGGCTGATAGTTGGGTCCATGGCCGCATGCAAGGAAATGCCTCCTTATTATGCGCGAAATAATGATTCCTCCACCTGACAGCTAGGACCCACAGGAAGGGCCTCTGTATTTCGCGAAATAACGTTCCCCCGCTGACAGGTCGGACCCACCAGCTATATCTTTGCACGCAAGAAGTGCCTCCTTATTACGCCCAAAAAAATGAATACCCCTGCTAGCTGGGACCCACCATATTGTTGGGCTGACTTGTGGGCCTACTAAGTTGACGGGGACGGAGGGCTTTGTCAATTTAGTCAATACTCCAGTGACCGCATGATGTCCATCCAACGGCCATACGGCTTCTTCAACCTCTGGTCTTCTTGCTCCAGCCGCCCAAAGCAGCGCCGGTCGTGCCGCCTGCTCCTGCCTCCCGTGGCCGGCTGTGCTACCGCCTGCTCCTGCCTCTCGTGGCCCGGCTCCGCGTCATCCCCTTCCTAGGCTTCGCCGTCGTCCACCGCCGTGGTGCTCTCGGCGGGGCGTGGTCAATGTGGTCAACGACCGACTTCCATCGGAAGAGTACTGTACGTGGAGAGGCTGACAGCTGGGTCCACGGCAGCCACAAGGAAGTGCCTCCTTATTACGCGGAAAAGAATTATTCTTCCACCTGACAGCGGGTACCCACCGGACGGGCCACCAGTATTTTGCGAAATAAGTCGTTTCCCCTGACTGCTGGGACCCACCGGACGGGCCACCGTATTTCGCGAAAAAAACATTTCCCCCGCTGTCATCTCGGACCCACCGGAAGTGCCTCCTTATTACGCACAAAAAAATGAATACTCCCCCGGCTAGCTGGGACTCACCTTGGTGGGAGGTTGTTTTGTGGGCCTACTAAGTTGACGGGGCCGAAGGGCTTTGTCAACTTAGTCAATATGAACGATTCTAGCTCCAGTGACCGTACGATGTCCATCCAACGGCCGTAGTGCTTCTTCAACCTCTGGTCTTCTTGCTCCAGCCGCCCAAAGCAGCGCCGGTCGTGCCGCATGCTCCTGCCTCCCATGGCCGGCTGTGCTGCCGCGGAGGCCTCACCGCCCCCTACTATTCCCACCGCTGGCCAGGCCCTGCGGCGACGGCAGCCTCACATCGCAGCCGAACCAGTGAACCCTCGTACTCCTCTCTGCACGGGCTTCCACTTTCGCATCTTCCCCGGCTCCGCGTCGTCCCCTTCCTAGGCCTCGTCGTTGTCCACCGCCGTGGTGCTCTCCGCGCGGTGTGGTCAACGTGGTCAAGGAACGACTTCCATCGGAAGAGTACTGTACGTGGAGAGGCTGACAGCTGGGTCCACGGCCACAACCCAGTTTTTTGTGATTTGCAAATTAAGTCGCTTTGTCAGGCCTGTTGGGCTGCAAATCTTTCAAGACGAGGAGATATTTTCATTCGGCTGGCCGAGAAAATGGCCCATCAGTAATGAGAAATGGGTTGTACATTTTTAAAACACATCAAACTGGCAATTAGTTTCAAATATATATTTTTTCATTTCAAGATTTTAAATTACATTAATTTTTATGCGTGGTGAATTTGTTGGATTTTATATTGATATACATTTATTTTTAAAATCAGTTTGAATGTGAGTCGAAATTTCGGGATTGAAAACAGTTCGGACCGCATCGAAATATGCAACGTATAATTTTTTAACCGTGGCCACAATATGGGCTGTAATGCTAACAAAGAATATGGGCTCCAAAAAAACCCTTAAGAATTAGAAATGGGCTGTAGATTATTAGAAATAATGGTAGATGGGTTGTATGCTGTTTTCCACAGATTTGAGGCTTTCCTAAAAAAAGGTTGATGCACAAGCAGTGACGGTTGGATGTCCATCCAACGGCCTTCGTGCTTCTTCAATCTCTGCTCTTCCTGCTCCAGCCGCTCAAACAAGCGCCGGCGGGACTGCCTGCTCCCTACTCCCCGCGGCCGGCTGTGCTGGCCCGCAGGCCTCACCGCCCCACCGTACTCCCATCGCTGGCCTAGCCATCCCTCTACTCACCCACACCTGCTGTTATTCTCCGGCGACGGCAGACGAACCAGTAAACTCTCGTTCAGTCATACTCCCCTCCGCGTGGGAAACAACTGCTGAGTCTTTCCTGCCTCCGTGTCGTTCCCTTCCTAGGCCTCGCCGTCGTCCACCGCCCTGGTGCTCTCGGCGCGGCCTGATCAACTTGGTCAACGACCGACATGCATCTGAAGTGGACTGTACGTGGAGAGGCCGACAGCTGGGTCCACGGCCGCACGCAAGGAAATGCCTCCTTATTACGCGCAAAATAATGATTCGTCCACCTGACATCAGGGACCCACCGTAAGGGCCTCAGTATTTCGCGAAAAAAATGTTACCGCCGCTGACAGCTTGGACCCACCAGCTATATCTTCGCACGCAAGGAAGTGCCTCCTTATTACGCACAAAAAAATAAATACTCCCCCTGTTAGCTAGGACCCAGTATAGTGACAGGCTGACTTGTGGGCCTACTAAGTTGATGGGGACGGAGGGCTTTGTCAACTTAGTCAATATGCACGATTCTAGCTCCAGCGACTGTACGATGTCCATCCACCGGTCGTAGTGCTTCTTCAACCTCTGGTCTTCTTGCTCCAGCCGCCTAAACCAGCGCCGGTCGTGCCTCGTGCTCCTGCCTCCCATGGCCGGCTACGATGCGGCGGAGGCCTCACCGCCCCCTACTACTCCCACCGCTGGCTAGGCCATCCCTCTACTCACCCACACCCTCTGTTATTCTGCGGCGACGGCAGCCTCACACCGCAGTAAACCAGTGAACCCTCGTACTCCTCTACGCGTGGGCATCCACTGCCGCGTCTTCCCCGGCTTCGCGTCGTCCCCTTCCCAGGCCTCACCGTCGTCCACCGCCCTGGTGCTCTCGGCACGGCGTGGTCAACGTGGTCAAGGAACGGCTTCCATCAGACGTGGACTGTACGTGGAGAGACTGACAACTGGGTCCACAGCCGTAGCAAGGAAGTGCCTCCTTATTACGCGCAAAATAATTATTCCTCCACCTAACAGCGGGGACCCACCGGACGGGCCACCATATTTCGCGAAAAAAACGTTTCCCCCTGACTGCTGGGACCCACCAGCTACACCTTCGCACGCAAGGAAGTGCGTCCGGGCAAAAAAAAATGATTCGCCCCCTGACCGTTGGGACCCACCAGCTACATCTTCGCACGCAAGGAAGTGCGTCCGGAAAAAAAAAACGATTCGCCCCCTGACTGCTGGGACCCACGAGCTACATCTTCGCACCAAGGAAGTGCCTGACAATCAGGACCCACCTGGTCGAAGTGTACGTAGCGTTGTCATTCTGGTCGCGAACGTGTACGTACATACTGGTCGATGTAAAGGCGCGCACGTGTCATAGATGTAGAGGCACACACGTGTCGTAGTAGAGGCGCGCACATAGCATGTACACGTACGTATAGCGGCGAGGGTGAAAGAAAGAAAATACGGCCACGTACGTACATACGGACATGGGCTCTAACGCCTATCGCGCATACGTACATGACTGGGTCGGAACGGAGAAACAGCATCGTCGCCATGTTCATGGGGAGCCAACTGGCTAGGTCGGAACAGAATGCGTGGTCGTGTTCATCGGGGGAGGGGGGGGGCTTGGACGGAACAGGCGATGGAAACGAGGCCTGGCGTACCGCACAACGGAGGAAACGGCCTTGTGTTCGACCGGCCACGTTCGAAAACGGGGTCCTGTTGATCGGGAGGGGCCTGGCGTACCGCAAA